>NW_008239056.1:245002-272097 GCF_000691975.1 Corvus brachyrhynchos | reverse complement strand
GGCTCGTGGGCGCCTCCCCGCAGCCCGCGGCCCTCCTGGAGACGGCGGCGTGCGGGTCTGAGTCCCCTCCCTGCCCCGGTGGCACCTCCCGACAAGGGACGCGCACCCCGGCAGCCCCGCCGTCCGCGGGGGCCGATCCCTCGCTGATGGACGGATGGGCCCCACGACCTCGTTTAAAGCACGAAACACAGGAAAAGCTCCTTGGGTGAGTGCCTGTTCCGGAGCGGCCAGGTATTCCTTACTGCAGACAAATACACATATGTATGCACCTACAAATGGTGCACATTCTGTAGTACAGATAAAAATTAAGCAAGACACGAGCTCTGAGTACTTTTATAGTATTTCTGGTGAGCCTGCAGGGTGCTTCTGAAAGTCAAATGGATTGTCAAATCTGGTCCAGGTGAGAGCCTGTATTTAAATATTGCTGAAGTTCTTGATACACAGTATCAGTTTGCGTATTATCATTTATCTGTAATGTGCCATATTACACAATTACATGAGATCTGTAGTCACTGGCCTCAAGAAATTTTACAATATCCCTCTGAAAAAAGGGCAAAAATGCTCCTTTTAAACATGGGAAATCGAGGCATCGCATCTTAGCAATGCAACAGCAAAATAAAGAGGGATGCACCTCCACAGGGATCTGGGACAAAACATGGCAGTCAAGGTCCTGCCTTGCTCCCTCCATGCACACGTTTCCTCTCCCCTGCTCTAGGAAGTTCTCACGACTACAGACCTGGCCCTTCAGTAAACACAAGATGTTCCAGTGCCAGTGAGAAGCTCGTTCAAGGGAAATGCTGTTCACTAAAGCCTGAACAAACCATGTGCCTAAACACTGTCACTAGGAGCCCCAAGAGTAGACATCCTACACCCACATGGCACACACACCTCTGCCAGTCTCTGTTCTGTCATGCTCCTGCAAATGATCAGCAACTCCATCAAGACCAACAGAGTTAACAAGGGTATCTCAAGCCCCAGGCAGAAAAACCAGTAATGCTTGGTCCAGCATTTTATGCTGGGCAACTCCTAGCGCCCAGGATCTTTTTATTTATTCTATCAAGTTTTGCCAATAGTGCAAGCCAGGAACCTGTCTTTGTTAGTTTGCTGGCCAGTGGCCATGACATCTCTGTGGTGCTGGAACTTGTCGTAATCCAAGATGACAGCGTGGGCTGCGCTGGCCTTGGCTCTGCTGTCACTGCAGGAGTGCAGAGCATGGCCTCGTGTTACATCGCTCCCCGGGCTCCTCTCTCCGGGTGTGCATGGCACTTTCGCTCTGCATCCTCCTGCCAAATTTGTTCGGGGTGTTATTTTTATGCACTAAATTCCTCGCAATCAGAGGTAGGTCAAATAAGCACAGCAATTTGAATGTCATGTGCCCAGCAGCCAACTAATCCTTGCATCACCAAGCTTCCCAGCTGTCACAACAGCCACAGAAAGGGCTGCTCAGAGGCTCTGATGCACAAGCAATCAGCCAAGGAGGAAGCCTACTCTGCAAGGTAAGGCCCCTCAGTGCCCAGCATCAGGAGCCAGATGCCTTTGCCAGGCTCTGCATCATTTAAACACTGTGCTCACAATGGCAGCCAAATTTTCACAACAGTGAAGTGGCTGGACTGTTTAATGTGCTTAAGCTTTGTTCTCAATGGGGGCTGATGACTGCCAAGTGTTTTGGAAAGAACTTAGCCCCTCTATTTAAGTTGCTGAAATGAGAACTCTTGAGCATTAAGCTCTTTTGGAAATCCAGCTGCAGAGCTCCACGGTGGTGGTGGCGGTGGAAGCAAGCCGGGAACAATTGTTAATGGAAACTTCCCCTCATACCACCCTAGTGATGTGTCTCAACCATGGCCTGGAGAGACCACAACTATGTCAACACTGGCCTTTTGTCTGGAGCCTTTCCCACTTGTAGAGCTGCACTCAAGCAAGAAGGAGTATGCCAGGACAGACACAGCTCCAGGTGTCTCCTGGCAAAGGGACCAGCAGGTTTTGACAACCCCAGCAGTTCTGCTGCCCTAACATCTTGCCTTTGCTAATGCTTTTGGTGTTGCTATGGCAGATATTAGCATGGTGGAAAATTTTCCAGAAAAAAGGACTCGAAAGAAAGTTAGCTGTTCTAATCCTTTCAGTCGTCGTCCTCCTCCGTCTCCTCCTGGCAGAGACTGCCAGTGAGGAAGTCCAATGTAATGGTAATATTTTCAGTGTGGTTCCTTTTTCAGAGAGAAATGGACTGAGGCCATTCACTTGTGTCATCTAGGTCACCAAATGGCTGGTAAAAAAAAATAGCAGCTTTTAATTGCCTGCAATAATTAAAATTCACAATTCAAAAGTATAGCAGCATTTTTGTATACCTACAAAAACCCAAACGCTGATCTGGTATCATGGGGAGTTCAATCACCATATCCTGACTCTTAATTTCCCCTTTTTGAAACATCCCACCTACCAGCTGTGCCCAGGAGAGTGAAGACGGAAATAACCTCTTCAGCTGCACCACTGCTTGGCAGACTTCTTATCTGTACTGTGAGAAATCCCTGGTAAATTATGTGGAATGCAATTCTGAATCATTCAACTCCCATAGAACTGTGTCTGATTTTCAGAAAATCTCCCTTCTCACAGCCCTTCTACACTCTTCATCAGCTCAACAGCCAGCTGGAGAACAGCGACAAGAGGAAGAAAAGGGAGTGAAAATGTTCTAATCAAAATATTTTTCCCTATTTTTTACACACATTGGAGGGAAATAAAAGAGGAGTTTCTTACTCAATTTATTAGCAGCCCAGAGATAAGATATGTTTGCTAATCATTTTTCTTTATACAAACTGAAGGTACTTTGTGTGTGTCAGTCAGGCTCTGTAAGAGCAGTGGTTAAACTGACAGATAATCCTCACCCAGAGCTGCTCCAGAGCTCTCCCTGTATGTTTTCCAAGCCGTCTATCCCCTTGGCAGCTGGCCAGCTATTTGGGATAGTTCCCTTGCTCTAAATCACAGCCTGTCCTGGACTAATCTGTCATCCATCTCTGCATTAACTGCTTCAGCCTCCAGGAGAAGTTCTCTCACTGCAGAACACACAGCAAGAGCACAGGGATTGAGACAGGCAAAAACCCCCATGAGTAGCAAAGTAAAAGGGGTATTCTGGAGGTCAAGGTTTATCTACGGACAGCATCTTGTCACTTCCTCACAATATTCTAAGCAACCTTTTATCTATCCTATCTTATTCTATGTAATTTCCCTGCTATTAAGACTGTAGTGTCTTCCAGAAACTAAACCATTTAGGTGAATAGGACTAAAGCCATACACTGGAAGGACAAACCCAACCACTCTCTCTGCCTTGGGGTGAAGAAGACGCTTCACCTCTGGGTGTGTTTATGCAACCAGTTGTTATAGGAGCTTTATTTTCTTCCCAAGCAACAGGAGATCTGTGTATCTTGACCAGGGCTCCAACCCGGCAGAGACATTCCTCTACTCCTTACCTTACACAAACTTGATTCTGCTGAACATGGGGTGACTGCAAACACTCACCACAGAAAGAAGGATCTCAACCAAATGCAACCACAACATAATTTGCTGCTTTTAACACACACTAAAACACTGACACACTAAAGTGTTTTTAAAATCTGTACTTTTTAAAGATATCAGCATTGTTTACAAACCTTGTGCACTTAATTATGAAAGAATTGTCATTTCCCCTCTCAGCATTGCGTGCCTCCTGCTCCAGACCTCTACAGTATTATTTCAGGCAGGACTGGTAGTCTTATTAATATAATCTGACACTTCCCGTTAGAGGATGCTGTCTTCAGTTCCTTCAGCCTTTGCCAGATTTCAACCATTCTGTTTGTATTTCTTGTGCGCCAGCTGTGTTTCTGCCAAAATGGTTCTACAGTTTCCCGAAAAAGGTCCCGCAAAAAATACTTTGTTTTGAACCTGTTAAAAATTTCTGGCAAACTTTTCAATGCAGTGTGCTAGTGGCCTGTGCACTGGAAGAGATGGCAGCTCCTGGGTCAGTGTTACTTCAGAGAATCACAGAATAGTTTAGATTGGAAAAGCCCTCTAAGATCATGGAATCCAAGCATTAACCCAGCACTGCCAACTCCACATGAAACCATGTCTTCAGTGCGACATCTGCATGTTTCTTAAAAACCTCCAGAGCTGTGATGCAACCACTTCCCTGGGCAGCGTGTTCCAACTGTGGACGAGTTGGAGGAGAAGGGGACAATTTCATTAACTGATTAGGACTCAAATCTGAGAAGGTGGTAAGGAGGTGAGGAAGGCGAGGATGACAGACTGGCAGCCAAAGATGAGAGGGAGAGAGCCTGGAAGGGGAAGGCTGTTCCAGCAAAGGTTGTGATGAATGCATTAGGTTGAAGAGCACCGTCAAAGGCAACAGGGCAGGAGAGTAACTGTGCTGACGGTACAAACACAGCTCCAGATTCCCAAGTGCCACAGATTCTCTTCAACAAACAATACAGTGGCAAAGCTCCCTGTCCTCCTTCAGCTCCTTACTGTGAGGTGTCATCCTCTACTCACTCCCAGCAGCAGGACAGTGTGGTGTGCAGTCAGGTCCATTTCTACTCATTTCCAATGTGCCTGTTGTAAGAGTGGCACATGAGAAAGCCTAGCTTTTCAATTTGTTTTTAAAATTAAATGCAAGAGCTGTGTAAGAAGCACAGTCATGGTTGCAACAACCTTCAAAGTTCCAATCCCATACTATCTTACTCGGATTCTTTCCTCCTTGAGGAGACACTTGTTTCACCCATTTTGATTTATCCAAATAAACCCATATAATATTTGCCATAAATTATTCCAACCTCCTGTAGAGAAACAATTTCAGGAGTTCCATCCAGCACTGACAACTACTGTATCTGTATGCTTCAGAAACAAGACTCCCATGCAAGAAGGGGCAACACTTCTCTTTGCAGATGAAGAAGTACAGATATTTTAAATCAAAACACCATTCTCTCAGGCTAGCAAATGTTGTACGCATTGGCTGCATTTCAAATTCTCTCATGGGCTTCTGCAGGTGTGGGACACAGGTGAGAGCCACCCAAGGTGTCACACTGGGCTTCTCACAGAAAGGGAAGCAAACACATGGTGTGACACATCCACAAAATCAAATTAACTGTTCAGAATTCTGCTGAAACTTTATGCAAAGTCCAGTCTCTCCAGACAAAATCCTTCGGTCCTTCCTGCCAGATTTTCCCTTCTCCTCCTGCTGTTCCCTGCATCCTCTCACATCTGCAGTAAATGAGGTCAAGATCCAAGATCCTACAGACAACCACTTCCTTCCTGAAACAGCCCTGATTCAGCCCAGAGCTGGTCTGAGCTCCACAGGCAAAATGGGAAAAGGGGAAAGAGAGGATAAAATGTAACTAAAGCCTGCATTTCCAAGGGACAGGGCTTGCTATCCGAGGCTGCACACATGGCCTTCGGTTGTGTCTCGGTTTGAGACAAATTAGGAGGAAAGATCTGAGATGAACGTATCCTCTAATAGAAGGCAGGTTTCAGCAGCCCCTCCCCTACCCAGGTTCGGAAAGAATTTTCTGGGAAAAAAGTGAAAAAAAAGCTGTTTATTTAACAAGCAGGGTGCACACAACCATGAGAGAAAAAAAAAGAATAATGTTAGATAATAAACCTTCTTGTTGTGGAGAAAACCTGGTAGATTCAGAGTCCTTTCTGTAGGTGTGGCTCTGCTCTCTCTGGAGCTGGGGTGCAGCGTGGGCCCCTCCAGGCCGTGGTGTGAGGCCTCCCGGTGATGGTGTTCCAGAGCGGAGGAAAGCTGAACAGTTCAGGAGAAGAAGAAAAAGCCAGCTAGCAAACTTTCTTGCCTCAGCTAGCAGGTTAGCTAAAAAGCAAAGAATTTTAACTCTGTGTCTCTCTCCTGAGAAACAGAGCTGAGAGCTGGCTAAAAGCAGGACGGTGCTCCCTCGGCTCTGCAGCAGTGAGAGCGTGGGGAGTGTGTGAGTCCTTGAACACAAACTGCTCTGAAGAATTCACTCGGCTTCCTCCCTCCCCCCCGCCACTTTCTCTCGGACCCAGCTTAAAGACACACAATTCATGTCTGGCATAGAGCAGGCGATAGGGGATACAGCATCATGAAGTCACCCCAAGACAGGTTGTGTGTTTGCAGATCTTTGAGGGCTTCACTTGCAACTCCTGCCTGTGGTTAACTTGGAGTGAATGGAATACCCTTTGCCTGCTGGCCCAGTAACGTTCTGCCCTTCAAAAGCAATAAACAAAGAGGAGGCACCAGCAGGTAAAATCTTCCACTACATCTCCTGGACTTAAGACTCATCTCTTCTCTAAGATCCATACTCTGAAAGCCCTTCCTTGACTTTAGCCTGTGTGAAGGCAGCACTTGCGAGCTCAACAAGGCCTCATCTCTGAAAACAACCAGGAAATCCAATTTTTATTCCCTTCCAAACTACCTGTGCAAGATGCCTGACAGTAGTTGTTCCTGCTCTGAACAATTCCCTTGCAGAAAGGCTATATGGAGGAAGAGAGGGTTTGATTCTGCTCCCAGGACACTGAACAGGGATTTAAAAATTCTTGAAAAGCATGAAATCCGCAGCATTCCTAAATGCTTTTCTGATTTTTCTGTAGGATGCTGATCAGCCAAGATGGAATTCAGTGGGGACGGGGTCTGAAGAAGAGCTGCAGGGAAGAACGTTCACACTGGTATTTAATTTTAATTTACACTTGGCTTAGAAGCATGTTTCAGTTCAAGATGCTTATATTCTCTGGTACACTGGAGCTTCTTGACATCCTTTGGCATATTTTCATTACTTGGCAATTCACATACAGCAAGATTCCTCAGAAAGTACAGTAATTCTTTTCTTAAAGGGAAGGTTCCAGAGAAGCATCAGAATTAATCTGCTCTGAAGGAAACAAAAACATCCACTTTCCTTTCCTTGGACAATTATGTACCAAGCTTTAATAAACCAGTAGATTTTAGATAGAGCCCCTGGTTTAGGTAACAGCCTCATATAGCACAGTCACAGAATCACTGAGTTTGGAAAAGGCCCCCAAGATCATTGAGTCCAAGCTGTGCCCAATCCCCACCTCATCACCAGCTCAAAGCACTGAGTGCCACATCCAGGCCTTCCTTGGACACCTCCAGGGATGGGGACTCCAAACCTCCCTGGGCAGCCCCTTCCAATGCTAAACCACCCATTCATTGAAAAAATTCTTCTGGCATCCAACATGAACCTCCCCTGGTGCAGCTTGAGGCTGTTTCTTCTTGCCCTGTCCCTTGTTCCCTGGGAGACGCTCACCTCTACAACCTCACCACCCATAAATGTGCCCTCATGTGGAATTCTGCTCAAAACAAAGACAACACTTGTCCTCAAGATGTGTCTGTGCCACTGCCAATGTGCTTTTCAACACTCCAGACCAAGTCAGTCCCTCTCCCATTGTTCTGTTTATTTGTCTATCTAGGACAGCACGCTCTCAGTAAACAGGTCTTGCAAAGAGCCCTCCTGTAATCCTGACAGCATATGCCACCCATGACTCATGGATCTATTACCCAGTTCTGGTACCCAAGCCCTGCTGGCCTGGGTGTGTTATCAAAACACAGTCAAGGGAGATTTCAACTGGCATGGAAGAGCCACGTGAAACAGGTCCATTTCCTCTGCCTCCCAATCAGCAGCTAATGGGGAGCCCGAGAGACAGACAACAGATGCTATCAGCAGCACTGGAATACATCCCTGAAGGAAAAGAGGTCACTGGGCAGAGTTACAGGAACTTGCAAATCTCCTCTTCTCTTTTGATCTCCTCTGTGCACACAAATCTGAACTGTTGCAGTCACTTTTTACTCTTTTTCCTTTTTTTTCCATTTTTTTCCATTTTACGTTTCACTAAAATGAAGCACACTTTTTATGTGACAATTTATAGATGGTGATTTGTATAAAATAATCACGTTTTAAGAATTAGAGCTGCCAGAATGGGAACACACTGTTCCCATAACCTAAGCAAGGCTGAGTACATTTTATTTTCTCTCTGCCCTCAATTAGGATCCTCTAATATGTTTTGGAAAAAAAACTCCAAACAAACAGCAAAACCCAAAAAATTATACTCGGGTTGTTACAGCCCAATAACTGCAGAGGTCTAACTTGCTTTGATATACTAGCTTTATTCCCAAGGAGCACACATAAAGCGTGTGTGGTTGTAGCTTTTTCTCTATTGATGCATTTATCTCCATTTATAAACCATACAGATGCATCAGGCCTGGGTAGCCTGAAAAAGGGGGCCAGAGGAAGGAAGGGAACACGTCACCACTTAGGGAAAATTCCAAGAGAAAAGGCTGTTGAATATGGACATTACCCCTGTGTCTGTAACTACTTCTTTACAGCTGCTGCATAAAGGAGGTTTTGGTGGCATGTCAGACACAAGCAAAATCAGGTAACTTCAAAAAGCAAGCCAAATTAAAAGATACTACAGCACTGAACACTGGGCACTGGTAAATTCACTTCTAAATGTGAGGGAGTCTCTGAGTACCAGAAAATGGCAAGAAACTGCTTTGCTGAGGAGCCTCCAAACCCAAACTAATGCCTCCAGAGACTTCTGTGGCTCACAACAGCACTCACATGGACCAGACAGAGCAACATGGACCAAAACCTTCAGGTTTATCTTTTAAAGACAGAGGCAGTGAAAAAGGTTGGTGATGGAATATCTTTTGAAGAAATCCTGGAATTCTAATATTTATATTACTACTTGTGACCTCCTCTGCAAACTGCCCACAGCCCTGAACTAGGCCTCTGGACACACTACTATGCATGTTCTCAATGCAACAGGCATGCTGAATCTGTGAAGATAGTGAATGATGTCAAAAACGAAATTAAAATGCCCCAAGACACAGAAATCAAACCTCCCTCCATTTATTGAGCAGTGCATTTACTCTGATGCCTTCAGGAGGCATGTCAGCAAAAGGGATCAGAAAAAGTTGACTCCATATGAGACTGCCCTTTCTTCTAAACACTCTTCCCCCAATCCACAAGTAATAAAGATTTTTAAAGATTTACTCTTGCTATCACACACAGCATGGCCTCCACTGCCAATTAATGACAAAAACCATCAATATATTAAGTCAATATATTTTTAAAATATCAATATATTAAAAATAATATATTTTAATGTAACCTTGAGGCCAATATGCACTGGCAAATCATTGATCAATTCACTGCATATGGGAGCTTTTAAACATGGGAGTTGGCATTTTATAGATGCAGAGGTATGGAGCACCACTAGTTTGGGTTTATTTGGGAGGGGGGAAAGTGCCCGTATCCCTGACACCTTCTGTGTCTAAACTACTTAACAATTCATATTAAACACACCAGGCCTTTACAAACTGAGTCCCACAGAAGTAAACTGACTGCTTGGCTTCTGTTTTACACTGGTGGTCATCCCATTCTCTGCAGAGACAGCACAGGCCTTACAGTATTCTGTTGTCCGGGGCTTTTGAGAGGATTTGGGGGGAGGACAGGACAGGACAGGACAGGACAAAATCCTTCATCTCCCTCTTATTCCCAGGTCACCTGCAGAATTCCCACCGTGTGCCCCTGCTCAGCGCAGGATGGGATCTGCAGGAGTTGGCCATGTGGAAAAAGGTGATTATTCTGTGCCCACATGGAAGGAGAAGCACTGGAGAGCTCGAAAGCACTGCAGGCTGAGGGCAGCAGCAATTCATAGGCTTGGAAAATTATGTGGGCTTTACCTTTTACACTCCTGTTAACTCTGATTTTCATGAAGTAGGTGGTGTTGCTACAGCAACTGTCGTATCACATCATTTCTGCTGTCTCTATCACAGGGATCATCTTATTTTATCTTAAACTCAGATATGCAGCTTTTTTTCATCTATTCTAAAGCCCTCTGTATTTTGGATATGAAAAAATTATACAAAATAGAGCTGTGTCATATAAATGGTATTTCTTAAAAATGTAGCAAAGCTTACAGAACATTTTTATTTGTTCTCCTTTTACAAATGCAGAAGGAATAAAGAAAATGGCACTGGCAGATTTATGGTATTCCAGATTTTCAGAAATAAATTAAGAGCTAGTCTCACAATAAAGATGTTTCATACCTCTTTTAATGTGTTCTCTCTACAGAAGCTAAGCCTGTGTTCCTGTGCACATCAGCAGAAGTAACTCATCTATTCACAGGTGAAAACATTTTCCTTCCTCATGCCCAGGCTATTTATGCACCTGCATTCCACACAACTCACACCCAGCTCAGATGCTCTTGCCCACCCACAACACAACCCCAGCCCTCACCTGCCTTATCTGCAGCCTGGAAGAAGCACCTACTGAAGCAGAAGTCCCAACCCACCCTTACCTGGTTCAGAGGGTTTGTCCAAGCTGCCAGGGATGAGGTGGTCACCCAGTTTTGCAGTTGCCTTGCTCAGTAACCCCAGAATTTGGCTCTACCTCTTTGGCCTCCATTTTGCTGCCTGGAAAAGGTCTTTGTGGGTTCAGTGCACAAGCAAAACTCAATAAAATCCTGATGATGGAAAGGTTCTGTTCAACTTTTGTTATTAACAAGCATTCCAATGCGTGCACTCACAAATCTTCCTTTTAAAAATATAAAAAGCAATGTTGAACAGTAGTAAATATTCAGTTACACCCTTGGGCTACTCAGGAAATGTACGAAAAGCCCTACCTACAGAAAAAGGTTATTTCACAGACCACTCAGCCAGCACAGCTCAGACATCCAGATTAAGCTCTGCCGCAGCCTAAGTTGATGAGTATTTTGATCTGCTTCTTCCTGAGCATTTCCAGCCACTTCCAAAACAATCAGTGCAGTCACCAAATCACACTTCAGTGCTCCAGACAGGTCCTGGGCAGATGGAAATCTGCCAGCGTGGATCCAACCTGTGGGCAAGGACTGTATCTCGTGCACCTGGTTAATGGACATGTACAGAATTAAGACATTAAATGGCCCTTTGGTTCCTTCAATTGCTTTGCAAACTTCATTTCAGTGCCCCCAGTACCTGACAGTTGTTCTTTACCTAATTTCCCATAAAACTGAGTTTTGTGCAGTCCTGCTGTGCACATCTGCCCGGCCCCCTCCCAAAAGCTTGGGAAATTGTTGGCCAATTTCCAACAAATTTGGCAGCAAGGCATCCACATGTGGTACCAACAAGCTTTGTGAAAACAACCTAAATGAAGGAAGCTCTTCCCTCCCTGGCTGCAGGAGCCTTGTAACACATCAGAGAACCCACAGGGTTGTGCTGCTCATGGAGCCAATTCCTTGGGCAGGAGGTAGGAAGGAAAAAAAATATTCACCAAGTCACTGCTTGTTAATGGCAGTCAGGAAAGCCAATTAATCCTCTTGTTCTCTACTGGAATTGAGAATATCTCTTCACTTTATCCTACCCACTCATTTACTATTTTCAGTAATCATGATCAAAATGATTTGTTTTACAACTACACTGTCACTTGACAATCCCTCTGAATTCCAAGCAGACACATCTGGTATTGATAGCCAGCAAGAAGTCATGCACATGGGCTGTCTTAAAAATCAATGTAGAAGACAGTCAGATGTGGACAACCCAGCTGTCTGCTATCATCTGAGCATTTATTTATTCTTATAATATATACTGAAAACCAGAACTCTACTAGAAAGAGCTTATTTTATATTATCCCCAGCACTTACTATGCAAGCAATTTAAGTCTTCCAACCAAGACACAGTGGAGTGTTTGGGAATCAACAAATTTGCTCTGGCAGCGATGAAACATTCATTATTGGCTTTGAAGTAGGGAGGGGTTTGGTTGGAGGGGGGAATCTCTTATTTTCTTAAGATTTGTTAAAATGCGGACAAAAAGCTGGTGGAGGGACACTAGATAGGACTCAGCGAAGAATCAGAATGCTGTAGATTTATGCTGGAAGCTGCCTGTCTGTCCCACCTGAGGGATGAAATCCTGGTGTGATTTTACTGTGCAAGGTCAGAGATCCCCTCTGCCCCTCTCGCCCCTGACTCTCCCTGCTGCTGTTGCCATGTTACACACCCTCAAGTACTCAGGCTTGGGGAAGAACGAGTTAAACTTTGCAAAGAAAAAAACACAAGCAAGAGAAACACCTTTCCTCTTTCTGCTTAACTGGATAATTGGTGAGCAGGAACCTGCTTGATGAGTTTCAGCAGCTCCTCGAGATCAGTCAGGGCTGTTTCTGAGAGCAGCTCAAGCTGCCAACTGGATAAACACCAACAGGGTGCCCCTTGCTAAGGCTTTTGATAACTAAAAATTTCCAGAAGGCAATGAAGCAGTTTGTATGCCAAAGATCCATCCAAACCCAGTGAGAGCAGGGAGCTGAAAAGGGAGAATATTTTATAGATGTTATATACATAAAGCTGTCTTACAGTCAGAATAAATAGATGATTTTAAAAGAAAAAAGAAAGTCTAAATAATTTTTATTGCAGTGGAGAGAGTGCAACAGTAAAATTCAAATGAATGAATTAACAGGTTCTGTCCTAAGAATTTAAGGGGCCAAGAAAATTCTAGTCCTGCTCTGTACAATCCTCTGGGCTTATTACTTGAAACCATTTATCCATAATGCAAAGGTTTTATTCAAGTACTTAGTGCTTTTGAGTCCAGCTGGCTGAAATAAAAGTACACAAAGATTGATTTTCACGTAAGGATTATCTTGTCCTACCTGTATCAGATGTGTGTGCAAGCACCTGAGTTAAAAAAAGGCAAAACCAAACAGAACCAAACCCTGGTAAAATCTTGCAGTAATTTCAAACCTGTCCCAGCTGTACAATCACCAAAGCAGCCCCTATGGCAATCACTGTCCATATTATCATCTTCATTTCTATTTATTCACATCACTGTTTCAATTAACACTACAACTGGCAAATAGGCATTTAGATATGCTGGGCTTTAAGATCAAGACCCAAAGCTCTCCCTTGCTGAAGCTCTTGCTGAAGTACTTGCTGAAGCAGTTGACTCCAGATGAGAGCCTGGGCTTTCTCCCAGGTTCCCTCCTCTCTAAGGATGCAGGGAAGATTAAGAGGAAGCAAAAACATATTTATATCCTAAACAACAACATAAAGATTTGGGGAAAAGTATTTCAGCTTTGCCAGTGTTGATCTGTTCAGACATACCTCAAAGATTTTGATAAAGTAAACAAAACCCCACAACTCAAGGCTCAATACCATCCATCTAAACCAAACCAACCAAACCCCTCCACACACACTGGAAGTGCAATGTCCCTTTGGAAGATGACAGGAACTGTCCATCAGACATTGCCCCTTGCCCTCATGTTTTGTACCCCTTCCCCAAGCATGATGTCTTTTTGTACTGCTTTTTCATACAAGTGTGCCCTTGGAGATGTTGGGGTTTCAAACCCAGAGCCAACTTTCCTAAACACGCTGTATTTTGAAAAGCCCATTTTTGTTTCACAGAGAAATACAGGAGTTTGCATCATAAAGCCTTTATCCCCCCCAAACTCAAAGCCTCCCATACAGTTAAAAATCAAATCCAGCTTTATTTTCCTGCATGAGTCAGGCTGCATGCAAACAGCTTCTGAGGACGGCAACTTGGGGTGGAGAACTGAAGGAAGAAATCCAGAGAAAAGAAATTCTTCTAACAGCACACTCCTATTTCCACAAGACATTTGCGAATATTTTCATTTTAAAGCTAGAGGAAAGCCACCCCCTTCCACCCCAAAAGAAGTTTTAAATATTATAAAGACACACAAGGACACACTTTATTATTTTAACAATTACTGCTATTTTCAGGGCTCCAGCACAGTTACTTCCTTCCATAATTGGACTTCAATCAAACCCTAGTAAAGCTTTTGATCTTGGAAAGAGTAACAACACAGCTCTGTTATCAGCACAGAGGGGGCAAAGAGTAGGACATCCAGCATTTTTCAGTAAAGGAAAGTTAATTGCTTTGACTTATATTTATCAAAGGTCACAGCTACAAGTTCTGAGCGCACACACATAACGGTGTACACTGAGAAATCTCATACAGACTGGACAAAGTGTTGGGATTATACTATCTGTGTGCATTAAAAAAAAAAAAAAGAAAAAAAAGAAGAAAATGCAGCAAAACAATGCTAGATTACTATCCAAATATACCCCAGTGGATGTCCTGCCAAAGAGCAAATATGTGGCTGTAAGCTCCAAACTGAAATAAAAGCTTGGCCAGCAGCCCAGAGCTTCACTGTATTTTGCTCAGCCAACCATAATCTGGCAGAACAGAGTGAACACATTTGCAGCCACGTGATGGAGAAGCCTGTCGGGCCAAGCTGATTTCCTTGTGTTGGTTAAATGTGATCTTCAGACTGTACACACCAGCAGCTTGGGAAAACGTGAGAAAGTGGGAAACAACCAGCCACGGGCTGGAAACTGAAGGGCAGCAGAAAAAATTACTTGAGGCGTTTGCTTAAAGGTTTGGGTTGCCAGTGGTGGATTTTAATGAGGTGTTAACTGGGCTCTCAGGGCTGAGCACCCGGCATTCAGCTGGGTCTCCACTAGAGTTACACACCACCAGCTCCTGCAAGGATGCAGATCCTGAGAGAACCCGGTTTGGAAAAGGCACTGGAAATTCATCGTTGGATAGGAGTGAGAGCTACTCATCAGTGTTTCAAAAACGTGAAATGCTGAGTGATTTTGAAGTCCACACTGAGGAGACTCAGAGGTGCTCAGGCCTGCCAGGATGTGGCCCAGGATGGATGGTGCACATCCCCCAGGGTTCAGACTGCAGACACCCCTTGAACAGCCACTGCTGAACACAGAGAAACATCTATGAAGTGAGATAGAACCTGGCCAAAGGATTCAACCTGAGAAATATGAGGGATAACACCTGCCCCCATGTCAGGTATTATATTTTGATAGTAGTGATAATAATGTTTTTAAATAACTGACTTAGGAAGAGACAAACGGCATCCCTGGCCAGCATCAGACCTGCACATGATCCCTGAGAGCAGGTTACACGTGGATGCAGAAAGAAAAGCTCCCAAACACAAGACCTCAGAAGTACATCCCTGCTGCAGATAAGAGCAACTTGGCTGAAGCAGTCACCAGAGTACATAAGAAAAGTGAGATTTGTTTATTTTCTAACAGGAATAAATTGATAAACCAGACACGTGCAGCACCTGGTGGAATCAGAGACGCACACGAGTTGACAATTACACCTCCAGCTCTTTCCTTCTCCTTGGCTAATGACTCCTTTTCACGTGCCCAGAACAGCTTTCAGACAGAGACTACCACAATTTTCAACAATGACATCAACCATGTCGCACTGAGAAAATTGAGCAGATAAGAGACACTGGAAAAGTGTTTCTTAAACCTGGTGATGAGCACGGTCGAACTGAAAGAACAGCCTTTCTGAGGGCAGCCACGTGATTATGGATGCACCAACATCAGGCCTTGGAGCCTGGACAATCCATGCCCTGATTTTTTAAGTGCCAAGGCACCAACAGGCAAGGTGTTTCAAGCAGACACCCAAACCACAGCTGTCCAACATGTGTTACTCAAGGCTTGTGGTTTAAACTCCTCAGAAGGCAGATATGCAGGTTAACTTTAAATATGCTGCACTCTTCCCTAATTCTCTCATGTAAGTATAGAGTTCAGTGATGCAGGTGTTCACAAGGTCAGCTTCCTGCTCCATTTTACTCAGTTGGTGTTGCTCTCAAAAAATGTTCTACCACTCCAGAAACACCTTCAGCTGGTGAGCAAGCACTGTGGCTTTTTTTCCCTTTTTGAGTTGGTAGAGTAAGACACAGTAACAACACACGGCTGAGGAGCATGACAGAATCTAGATATGCAATTTATTAACCTGCTCTGTTATTTACGCTCTTCTCTTCCAAGAAAAACAACCTTCACTACAGGGAGGGACAGAACTCCTCAGTTTTCAGTGTACAGCTCTTGATACAGAGGCCAGGCCCTTAGACAGCTGGTGACAAAGGCCATGCTGTGGTCAGTCCCTCACAACCAAGCTGCTTGGGTAGCTCAGGTCCCTGGGAAAGTTTGGAAAACCAGAGTAGGAATTAAACAACAGTGCCCCAAGGTATTTGTAGTTTCACTTCCCAAAGTCTTCACACTCTTTATTAATCAGAGCAGTGATCACCCAGCTGGACAGGGCTGAGATTGTGGCCACCTTTCTTTAGTACTCCACCCTCACCCAGCAATAAGCAGAGAGAACTGGGCTGTTTCACAGGGCAAGCCCAGTGTATAAAAAGGATATCCCAAACCAAATTATCTCAGGATGAATGGAGCACCAAAAACAAAACAAAAACAAAAAACCAAAACCATTGAGCAAACATACACTCCTGTGAAAATTTTACTTTGACATTGATATGCTGCTGTGGTATACTTCAAACAACAGTGAGCTCAGCACTTGCAGTTATTTCAGATCTGTATCTGCTTTTTCACTCTTCGAAAGCTAAGGTGAAGGCAATGTTTATGCACATTAAAAAAAAAAAAAGGCAGACAGAAAAAATTGTAGCATTTCCCAATAAACTTTCTCCAACTTAATCCTGAGGAAGCAGGAAGAGACTCGAGTGTCTTTTCAAGCAGTTTTTTTCTTTTTTAGAAACATTTAATATTGCATATGCCACAGCCAAACCAAACAGGTTCTTGGACCTCAGGTAAGTGTTACCTTATCAGAAATGGTACTAAAATGTCTTCATGCTGTGCTGGAAACAAAATGTAGGGACACAAAGAGGTTCTCTCAGGTTTGTAAATGCCCTACAAGTATGTGTTGGGGAGAGGGAGCAGGGGAGTCTACCCAGCAGCACTGCATTACACCAAGAGCCGGTTGTGTCACTACAGCTCTGTCCCGACACACCCATATTTTACAGCACACAATGTACTGTACAATCCACAATGCCAAGAAACTCAACATATCTAATCTGGCAGAAAAACAAAGTAATATCAGGTTAATCCAATTCTTAAATTGCACAACTTTGAAAAGCCAATAGGAAAACAAATCTTTCCCCTCATTTGTGCTCCCCCATCCCTCCTTCCAGCACACATACCCTGCCATGACCCACTTTTTCTCTTTGATCCCTCAACATTTTTAGCCCACTCTCACTCTCCCCTGTTCCCCTCTGACTCCTGACCTCGCTGCAGCCCAGACCCCGGTGGCAGGGTGAAAAATTTCCCAGATTAGAGCAAGCCAGCTCCGTGTGCAGGGCGGGATGAGCGGTGGGATGTGCGCACAAGGTCACTTGAACGCCCGCCTGCATGTGACGCTGCAATAACTGTAATAAGAGCCACAAATCTGAAGTTAGATCACTGCAAGGTAGCTTCAAACCAGGCAGCAGAGCTAGGGTGACTCTGCTGCAAAAGAAGAAAA
The DNA here is from genome assembly GCF_000691975.1 of Corvus brachyrhynchos. Lineage (NCBI taxonomy): Eukaryota > Metazoa > Chordata > Aves > Passeriformes > Corvidae > Corvus > Corvus brachyrhynchos. The sequence continues at coordinate 254,815 of NW_008239056.1, read as the reverse complement.
GGATACAGCAAGGATGCATAAAAGTTGAGGAAATTTTTCAGTAAAATAACTGTGCTTGGCTTTGGAGAGGACCAAGACCATTCCACTGCGTGGGATAAAAACTTTCAAGATCTTGCTTGCAAACCTTACAGCTAATTTTCTAAATTCTCTTTTTAAATGAAACACCAGAGTCTCATCTAATCACAGAACCTGAGAAGCTGAGGAGTTCCAAGGAAGAAGAATGGTGGAAAAAGTTTGACTCCCCTCCCTCCAACACACACTAAACCAATTAAATTTGGTTTCTTGCAGATTCTTTTCTCAAAGTGAATTGGCATCTCATGGTGTCTAAAAGGGTGTCAGCTTTTCTAGAAGCATTTCACACAGATCAGGCATTTTAAAGGTCTAACGTACATTTTCTGATGTAGAAAATGCACATTTGCATTACTCTTCCTGCTCAGCAACACATTCCCATCCTATATCCACTCATACATCCACTCATTTATTTTCAGAAAATTTTAGAACTGTAATTAATTCTTCAAAATCACAACTTTCTTGCTACATTTGGTTAAAATCAGCCAATATAATCAAAAACCAGCAAGCAGGAACAGGCAAGAGGCCATACACCTGGCATGACCAGATTTGGTTTGTTTTCATAGAAAAACTGGAACAAAAAAATACCCCGATGCTCATCTCTCACAGCAAGCAAGAGCTGCAGGAGTTACATGCCCAGAAGGGCCAGTGCCCCACCGAGGGGCTGCAGCTGCAGGGGCTGCAGATGCCACCAACATCCGTATTTCCACTATGCAGTACAAAGAGAGGCAGCGGTTGAGGGCTGATTGCTGCAGGGCCCTTCAAATTCAGTTTAACCCTCTCTGCTTTGATGAGGAACAGAATCTGGGTTTGAGTGCTTAGTTCCTACTTACTAAGCAGTACTAAGCCAAGAACACAGCTGGTTTTTTTAAGCAGACATCTTGCTGGAATAAGACTCATTTTGAAATGTTGCAATGGTGAGTTTGTAAAAATGACTGAATTGTTTTAAGTCATCTCCTCTGCTTCAGCGCAAGCCTTGAGCCTGTGCTTTATGTTCTGCAGCCTTGTGCAATGTGCTCTTCTACAAGAAGGTTTAGTGCTGTTATTTCAATAATCTTGCTGTCCTAAAAATACTGATTGCTCCATTAAATGCATTTCTGCAGTATTTTGTGCTTTGAAGTTTCACATTATTGTTCCTTCATTTCTTTCCAAATGCAATTTACAGTTTCCTTCCTCTCCACATTTAATTTCTGTTGGTGTGCTTTCACCTGTCCCATGATTGCTGAGTGACCAGGTCACCTCAAAGACACCAATGTCCATATAGACATTAAGTAAGCAGGGAGGCCTTGCAAGTGTTTTAAATAAAACTTAAGATCCAATCACTGCCACACAAATTAATTGATCTTGCTGTGGACAGAGAACCCTGTTCATTCATTTGTTTATTAAATTCAGGAGAACCAACCAGTTCTGTAATGAATTACTTAATCTTTGACCTATTGTCCATAGCCATGTTCCAGAACAAAGAATTTACAGCAAGCTGAGCTCCCTCAGGCTAATTGGAAAAGAATGCTTTTTTTTTTTAAACCATTCTCCATCTTCAACAAATCTTTGCCAAACTCTGTATTTTTGCTTCTCTGCTTATACACCTACATATTTAAGGATGACATTTGGTGACAGGTGAGTTATTGCTCCAGTTCACTGTAGCTTCTGCTCGTAGGAAACACAACTGTGGTTCCTGCTTTGTGTAGTAATCTACATTTGTGTTCCAGCTAACAAGAAGCTGAGTTTTCTAGAACCCTAATGCAATTTGGAGTTTTTTATTTTCTCCTACAACAGCCATATACCAAAACAAAGAGCTCCAAGATGCTCAGTGCCTGTTTTCATTAAATTGCAAGTAATATGAACAAGAGAATAATGCCAGTGGGATGAAGAGCTAGAGCTGTTTCTCAAAGTTGAGCAGAGAACCCTGAAGCAAGAGCTTGCCACATCAGACAAGCTAAGCAATGGTGTTAGAGGGTGCACAACAAAAATCTGGGCCAAACTTAGCCCTGGCATAACTTAGTTGAGAGAATGGGACAGGAGAAGCAGAACTGTATCACAGCTTTAAGCGTGTCAGAAATGTGAGAGGCTGAACAATATTTTGCATTTGTTTAAAACTTGATGGATAGCACCTCAGTCATGCAAAGCTGAAGTGCTGTGAAGAGCACCAGAATAAAAGAAAAAAAAAAAAAGAAAAAAGAAAAGAAATGTTGCGACACATGCTGCCTTACCCACCTGTGTTAGCTCTCCACACTGCAGCTCTCAAGCTCTCAGGACAAAATTCAGCTTTTTGATAGAGAGCTTCTTTATCAACATTTGTTTGTTTTAAAAAAAAATGAGTATACAAGCTACAAAAAACGTGTTTGTCATACATTCATTTTGACACAGTTGTGGATTTTACACTCATTTTCAACACCAAGTGATTATGTATAACTTAGTCCATTAAGTGGAATAGATTCGAAGTTTAAGTAAATGCTTTTTTTCAGAGCTTTCATTATCTGCTTAAGGTAGAAGAGATCAACCCACAGCTTTTCTTGAAATAACTTCGCTGAAATATTTTTTTCTGATCGCCAGTCTTCAGTGAAATTCAGACAAAATATTGAAAATATATTTTGTTATGAAAGGAAGACTTTACTAAAGGAAAAAAAAAAGGAAACCTATGCTCACGTTTTGTGTGATAAAACTAAACAGCTCCACAGTGTACTGCCAGGCAACCAAACTTCTGATTTCATAACGCACTAAAGTCCTAATGGTGACCTGATGGTGACTAAGTCCTTTCATCCTGTAAAAACCTCCACTGGCCACTGAGAGCTGCTACCCCCCTTAAAAAAAAAATTCCAGAAAGATGAATGACATGAGAGTGAATGGTGACATTTTGCTGCTCCACCTGGGAGGTGACGGAGAGCAGTCAACAAGCTGCCTACCTGCTGAGCAATACAGAAATCAGGGAGACCACATGAGGAGCAAAGTACTTATTGCTGAGATTAATTGGCAGAATCTGGCCACTGCAGCTTCCACAATTGCCAATTTGCTCTCATAAAAATATGTAGAGATTGAACAATTTAATGCAGCTTCATCTAATCAGATAATATCAGTGTCTTTGTATACATCTCCTGATGAGGTCTTCTCTCTTCACTATAATGTACTGTTTTATGAAAGACTTTAGGGTGTACTCGCTCCTTAAATCAAATCACTGCACTGAGAACCATTCAATCACTCTGCAATGCACTTTGAGATGGGAAGCAAAGCTCTGAAAAATACATTGTACTTTTCTAAGTAACTGTAACAAGCTTGACACTCAAGACATCCTTGAAATGTCTTTAAGAGGACAAAAAAAATCCCAGCCAAATCCTAGGTGTTCCCTGTATGTGCCCTCTTCCTAAGTCTGGATAGCCCTTCCTTGCACAAGGAGCTCTCCCTGTATGGAATGCACTATGAGACCTGGAGAGTCGGGCCAGGGATATTTAAAAATACAGCCTAACACCCGAGATTATTGCATGCTGTTTACTGTTTGAACTCTGAACTAACTTCAAGTTCTTTCACGCAGTCAAGCAATTATTTAACCAATAATCAACATTTAACTGTGAATATTAAAATTAGCTCTCTTGAAGGAGACACAGTGTTCTTGCTTCCAGCCTTAACAAGCCTGTGCGTTCAGCACTTTTTTCCCCCCCGTTATCATGTGACAGGCTATTTTTAATATTTGCCTGAATATATTTTGCATCTCCCTTTGATCCAGAAAGCAGTTTTGCGAGGCTTGCCCGCAGAGTGCACTTCCTTGGCAGCGGCAGTGCAGGGCGCAGCTTTTCCGTCTCAGTGCAATTTGGGCCCTTGCTGGCAGAGGCAGGAGCAGAGCTGGGCTGAGCCTGGCTGCACAGGGCAGGGACACGTGCCTGGAGCACATGGTCCTGCAGGCACCCGGAGCCTCACGTGAGGCTCAATGTGAAGAGCAGCTCCTGGTACCAGCCTTGGGATGGTGGAGCTGGTCATTCCCATCGTCACGTGGGAGACCAAAGGTCAGGAAATTCCCAGCTCCCTCCTGGGTGCTGCAGGTAGAGAGCCCTTGGCCTCTGAGAGAGAAGGGGCTCGTGCAACACCCAGGGACTGCTTGTAAACAATGATTAAAGCTTAGGAGAGGATTCCACACACAAGCTGGCAGCCGGGAATGCTGCCCTTCACTCTGCCAAGCTGTGCTGGAGGAGGAGGAGGAGGAGGTCAAGTTAAGAAATGCAGGGGAAGGAAGGCTGCAATACAGGGAGTGCTGCACACACACCCTTTGGGGGCTGCCCCGGCACCAAGCCATCCCGGGATGAGGCTGCATGGAACAAGAACAAGCCTCTCCCAGCTGGCTGCCATGCCTATCACAAACAAGAGCTCAAAAAAACGCTGAAACCCACCCAATGGTAGCTGGTGTCAGTCACTGCAGCTCAGTGCCTGTGTAAGAAGCCAGAGGTAATGGATACTGCACTCTAGATGGAATATCTGGACTAATCAAATAAACCACAGCATTTCATAAAAATCTTTGTGTTCTTTGGGGGGGGGGGGGGTGGGAGGTGTAAGTGTGCTTCACATGGAAATAATTCTCAGTTTTTTTATTAATGTGCCTCTAATTTTACTTTTTTTAGGGAAGACTTGCAGATATTGCACACAGGTATATTTCTGCAGTGGATTACAAAGCTTGTTTTTCTTTTTTCTTCTTTCCTTAAATAAACTTTGGCAAGTAGTCTAAGGCACCCAGCCATGCAGGCAACACAGACAGAAAACCACCACCAGAGAACACAAAGAAGGAGGGAGTTCTCTCAGAGCCCCCAACAGCCCTGTCCTCCTTTGAAGCAAGGCAGAAACAACACCTAGTTATCACTGTGCCAGAAGCATCCCTGTGACACAGCTCCACATCCAAGGCTTTGGTGGGAAACGGAAAATTCCGATCTAAACCACGAAATCCCAAAAACCTTCTAGTTTGGATTCTCCATCAGGTCTAGCTGATGATTCTCTAATTCACACCTTTCAAACCCTTTACAGTACCCTGCCAAAATCACCTCCATCAGGGATACACAGGGAAAAGAGCCAGGTAAAAAGCAACAACCAACTAGTTACCTACAAAGCATGTACCCTCCATTTACATACAAACAGCTAAAAATTACTCCAGATTTCCTTAAGGACTCTGCATTTAAATGGAGATTGACATTCCACCAAAAGATTACATGAGGTGTGCAATAGATGAAGAACCACAAAAGTGTGTTTGCAGTAATGGGTTACTTTAAAAGCTTCAAAAAAATCTGAAAACCTTTTTCTGAGGAGACCGCAGATTTCAACCAACCTACCGGCATCCAATACAAAGACAAAACAGAAGTTTTAAATGCATCTACACATGACAATGAATGTTGGTGTGCAATGCTAAAATAAATCAAAATACTATTTTTTATTAACAAAATCAGCACTGTGAAAGATAAATACATGGTTTCACTCTTGCAAGTCATTACCCTGTGTCCCTCATCAAAACAAAACCAGAAATTCCTGTAACTACATTCCCTGAACAGAAATATATGAGAAGTAGGTGCTTGCTTTGTTCTTTGCAGATGATAAACTGTTGAGCCTGAACATCTTTTCATTGACCAGACAATCTGAGCTGGAAATACAGAATTAAGTTATATTCATACAGATCCTTTTTGTTGCCATTATGTTTTTAGCAGGGGGAAGGAAATCAGTGAGGATTTTGGTAATGTCATGTTCACAGTCAGGGTCAGCACAGCTTTGCTGAGCCTGATGACACTCAGGGAACGCCAGTGCAGATCTCCTGATCTCTTCCAGAGATGGCACAAAACACGTTTGGGCAACACCACTCACTCCCACGGACAGATAAGGCTTGTGCTGGAACACATGCACAAAATTAAATCTCCTCATGCTGCTCTCCCACGGACCATCCCCGGGGCTGAGGGGTGTGGGGCACCACATCCCTAAGTCACAGAGTCACAGCTGGGGCTCCATGTGCAGGGGGAATGTCCCCCACCCCGGACAGGGCACAGCCAGGGTGGGAGTTGTGACCACCTGCACGTGAGCCCTGGTGCCAAACTTGCACAGCCATTTAAAGACGAACAGCAGCAGCACAGGACTGGACCCTTCCTCCAGCCCCATGCACTCAAACAGGCTCCCATTGCAAGGCAAAATTCAGAAAACACACCAATGAAATATTTTTAGAATGACTATCACCTGAAACATTCAATTTTCCTGAAAGTAGTAAGATCACATTAATTTGTATTGAAATTGTAGACTTCCTACTACTTGTTCTTTGCTTTATTACAGTAACACAAATCACAATACTATGCATACTGGAATGATAGCTCACACCAATTAAAAAACCTTTCTTTATGTGACAATAAAAAAATCTATTTTAAATGTCTTAAGCTATATTAACCAACAGGCTCCACTACAATGACTTTAACATTTACCTCCCTTTTTCAAAGCAGCACATTTGCCTTGGCACTTCTATGACAACTCTTAAATGCTCATTTTTACTTTTACTAAATTTTAGAAAAAATATATACTGTTATATTCTCAAACTTGCTCAAACACTAAACTGTGAGATGGTCTTCTCTTCAGTACTGACTGTCAAAGAAATATTTTCACATGACAGCATGTAAAAATTTCAACGACCTGATGATAAACCAGACTACTGTTAATTAAGTCACAGTTCCTATCTGTAATGGGGGACAAGAATATATTATTTAAGTAGTAAAATGAGCTCCCTTTTAAAAAAAAACCAAAAAACACATTAAACAAAAAAATTCTGTTCTTGTTAAGGCAAGATGGTGTTGGGAAAAATACCTGCAAATTTAGATGTTTTATCCTACCTCAAGAGACATAACATCCTTTACAACAGTAAAAAAGTGCACACTGAGATAAGTTTGTAACCCTGAGCTGCAAAGGGCTCAGGAAAAACTGAAAAAAAAATCGATGAGTCGAAAAGTCAAACAGACAGCTGATTACAAATAAATTCTGACAGGTGATCATTAAAAGCCTGGCTCACTACCAGGCTCCTCTGAAAAAAAAGAGACTGCGGACAGATTATCTGCTTTTAATTTTATGTGTGCACAGGTGACAGAAAACGGTGTAGCACATATGCACTATTTTTAAAGCTGGCTCAGAAAAAGCAAGGGGTCATGTTCTGCTCTTGCCTACTCCAAATATATTTTAACTTTGGACACCCTTATAAGTTATCAGTTAACCATGAAAAGCCTTGAAACTGAAACACAAAGCAAAGTCAAATCCACACAAAGTAAAATTAAGTAAACGAAATCCATGACTAAACACACACTTCTGATGGGGGGGCCAAGGAGTCTGTTGGTGGGTTTGAGGAGCTTTGGGGGATGTTTTATTTCTTTTTAACGAGACAGGAATGTTGCAGACTTGTAAGACATTTCTATTTCATCCTGCTCCACAACTTTTGCCCCTCTATTTATTTATTTTGCCTCCTTATCAGATGATTCTGACAATGACTTCACACGCTGAGCATGGCAAATGATCAAGCAGAAGGGAGAGGAGTGGTTTCCTGCTGCCAAGAGCACACTTTGCTCTAGCACACCTCATGTGAGCAGAGGAGCACAATAAATAAGTCACTCTCTGTATTTTTTTTTTTTTTAAGGAAAAAGGCAAAGCTCCACGTTTCCCAAACTTCAATGTTGACACTTTTCCACTGCCCATGATCTCAGCCATGCTGGTGTCAAGCCAGAGCAGTTACTCTGGATTCGGACTGGTGTCTCTAAAGGGATGATCTCAAGTGCTAATAAACTAATAGAAGACTTCCATAGACATCAGACGGGCTGGAATTGCGCATTACAACCAGGCCTTGGACTCCATGGTGTTTTCTTAAGCTTAAGGTGACTGCAGATGCAAGTTATAAACTCAGGTCAGAGTTACGCTCAGTTTATGCCAATTTAAACACGATTATAATGTCGTTCCAAAACACAGATCCCATGGCAAATTTTAGCTCAGTAGAGAGTAAGATTATGGCCAAAATTTCAAGTAAGAAGCATTAACCTTTAACTCCAGAGTAACTGCCCACTCCTGTGTTCTCACATCAAATATTGGCTGAAGGAATATTCTCTTTGACAGTCCTTTTCCCTTCTCATTTAACACTGTGGCATCTATGCCATTCTGTCTGTGGTCTTTTTACTTGCTAACAGCTAAGATTACTAACTAAGATAGCCAAGTTTCCTTGGAATTCCCAGAGCTTTCCTTAGATAATTTAAACCAAAATCCTGGTGGAGCAGGTTAGCTATAACTGGAGCTACTGTTTTTATTTGCTGGAGTGTGAGTGACAGCAATCCTCTGGGCTCTAAACTGCCTGTCAGCTGCACAGGCAGAAGCAGTGATTTACAGTGGGGAGGAGGGGCTCACGCCAAATTCCAGAGGGAAGTTCTAAGGGGTGATTTACCTGGTCTGACTGGGCTCTGCATGCAGTTCTGCGACACCATGCCTGGATGGACTGAAGTAGAAGCCCTGCTGCTGAGGTCCATGACAGAAGGTGATGCTGAGGTAGCTTGCTGGAGACCTGACTGGTGTGGGCTAGGCTCATGCTGGTTTGGGCTGGGTGGAATGCCATTTTCTGAGAGGAATTCTTCCAGGTCCATGTATTCCAACTGGAAAGTGTCTCCATCGTATGGCAGTGTCTTGTCCCATAATGTTGGACCCAAGAAAGCTGACTGAGGGACTGTGGTACTGGTGCTGTCATCATCTAACTTCTTCTCTTTGTCTTTTTCTTTACCGAATGCTTAAACAAAAACACATAACAAACACGTAAGAGCTCAGTAATTAAAACACTAGCTACTACTATTTCCAGTATTTCTGCTGTACTCTCAGGTGTAAGAAAGGAATATTCCCTTCAAAAAGTAACTCCTTTGACTCACTCTACTTGGAAGAGAATTGAGGGGTCATGTCACTGAGCACCTTTGCTGGATCCAACCACATTTTTGAGATTGCCCTCTGTTTTGAGTTAACAATTCCACTCCATGCACAGCTTTGAATGTCAGCTTCAATAAGTAATCAACAGACTTAAAAGTGAACATTCAAGTATTCCAGCAAACTGAAAGCTATTCAAATATTCTGTTGAAAAGGAACAGTCTTAGCCTAAAATCCCTGGGATCTGTTAACCTGTAATTCTTCTAAATTAAGGTCCCAATCCTGCTAGACCTTGCACAAGCAAAGTAGTCCTCAAATTCCACACTTCTAAACGTTACTAACACACAGTTAGTAACTGACAGCATACAGCTTTGATGTGCACAAGAAGCAACAAAATATTCAAATGTAGACGCAAAGAAAAAGTTAAACTGAGGCTTCCTCATTTCTACAGCCTCCAGTGATTTCAGTGCACGTTTTATAAGGGAAACGCCTGATTTCTCTGCAAGATCTGCAAGAATCTGAACTCATAAAGCTTCCTGTCAGCTACCAAGCCTTTGCAGCATTTTATTTTTAACCTCATACAACAGCCCCGGTGAAATTCTGCGAGTCGCTTGGCAGTGGAACTCGGAAAAACGAGGAGACAGGAACTGCCCGACCTTCCCTTGGTTTCTGCTTTTCGTGCGCGCTGGATCCGTTCGCCATAGCCGGTGCGCGTATTCCCGGGCTCCCGCCGCTTCCCGGGGAAACCGCAACTTTCTCCCATTGAACCGGGGGACGCGGTTTGTTGTGGGGCTGGGATGGGGATGAGGATCCCGGCCCCCTTTACCCGGGGCACGAAGCGCCCTTGGCGTCCGTTCCCCAGGACCG
>NW_008239056.1:240897-244210 GCF_000691975.1 Corvus brachyrhynchos | reverse complement strand
CCCGGGGGGGGGGGCCCCGGCGCTGCCGCGGTGTGAGGGGTCCCGGCTGCGGGGGGTCCCACCCGTGTCTAAGGGAACAGGCTGTAGGGTACGCGAGCGTTTCCCACGGAGCTCCCTCTGCCTCTCTGCCGGGTGTCACCCCACGGTGACAGCGCTGTCACCACCGCGAGTGGGGTTCGTTCTCACCATCTCACAGAATCCTTCGGGCTGGAAAGGACCTCTGGAGATCACCCAGTCCAACTCCCCTGCCCAGGCAGGGTCACCCGGAGCAGGTGGCACAGGAACGTGTCCAGGTGGGTTTGGAACGTCTCCAGAGAGGGAGACTCCACAGCCTCCCTGGGCAGCTGTTCCAGGGCTCTGCCACCCTCCACGGAAACAAGTTTTTCTTCACATTGAGGTGGAACTTCTTGTGTTTTAGTTTATGGCCATTATTCTTTTTCCTGTCACTTGGGCACCACCAAAAAGAGTCTGGACCCATCCTCCTGGAACCCGCCTTGGAGATATTTATATGCATTGATGAGATCCCCTCTCAGTCTTCCCCAGACCAAACAGGCCCAGCTCTCTTCAGACTCTCCTCGTAAGAGATACTCCAGACCCCAAATCATCTTTGTGGTCTCTGCTGGACCCTCTCCAGCAGCTCCTTGTCTCTCTTGTCCTGTGCAGGCCAGAATGGGACACAGCACTCCAGATGTGCCTCATCATGGTCGAGTAGAGGGTTAGGGTCACTCTCTTCCCAATGCAGCCCAGGATCCCACTGCCCTCCTGGCTCCCAGGGCACAGTGCCAGCTCATGGTCAACTTGTCATCCACTAAGACTCCCAGGTCCCGTTTTTGCTTCGATGAGACTTTCCTCCCCACTCACACTGAGATCCTTGTTCAAGCACAGTTGACTTTCCACCTGCTCAGGCCTTCAGGCCATGCAGGCTGTGCAAGAAATGCATTCTTCCAGGAGTAACTTCACCCTTCAGGTGTCTGTGGGCACCTGTACCTCCCTTCTTCTCATCTGGATTTTCTTTTGGATCGCATTTTACAAAGCTTTACCATCTGTGTTTATTTGTGACTCTTTCTTCAAAAGTCAGCTTTTAACCATCAACAGATATAAATAATTATAAATATTTACTCGACGCAAATAAAGATAAATTATGTGCACAAACTGCCCAATATTTAGAATTAAAAGCTGCCTGAGGAACAGCCATGTTCTCCCTTTATGTATCTACTGTATCTATTACGTGTGTGACCAGGAACAGGACCAGGAATAGCTGGAGCTGTGTCAGGGGAGGGTTAGGTTGGATATCAGGAAAACGTTCTTCCGCAGAGGGTGGGGGGGCACTGAACAGGCTGCCCAGGGAATGGGCACGGCCCCGAGGCTGTCAGAGCTCCAGGAACGTTTGGACACCGCTCTCAGGCACAGGGTAGGATTGTTGGGGTGTCTGTGCAGAGCCAGGGGTTGGACTCAGTGATCCTTGTGGTCTCTTCCAACTCAAGATATTCTATAATTCTATGATCTATTATTAGGTGCACTGACCAGTGTCTTGTTAAATTATCTGCCTAAAGCAAGCAACTGATGAATGTCCAAAGTACATTCAAATCAATAAAACTGCACTGGCACAACCTAAAACACAAAGACTGGGGATTGTGACCATCAGGCCCTGCAGAACCAGAGACAAGTGACAGGAACATACTCAGGGCATGGCTGAGCAGGGCTTGGGAGAACCTTGGGATGCCATAGATGCCACACGGTTCACGACTGGAGCAGGGGTGTGATAGCAACAGCACAGGAGTTTTTAAGTGTCACCTAAGCAAGGAAAAAAGCCGTGGATTATTAAATGACTGTACACGTACCAACGTTGCCTCAGACGGCCAAATTGCTGGTTAGTGGAAACCTTTAATTACAGAGATACAGATGAGTGACACAAAGATTAGGGTGATTGCCAATCCATATGCAGATGTGGTACAGAATGTTTCTTCTATGCTGAATAAAGAAAAATAGATATATTTAGGAAATATAATAAGCAGCAAAGAAGAGTAGATAGAACAGAAGATGTAAAAGTAATGGGGGCACTGGGAAACACCAGTAACAAGATTAGTTTTGGGTGGAATATCAACTTAAGCACAACTACTTGTGTTTTTACCATTATTGACCCAACTCGACAGAAAGAAACAGCATTTTCAACACCACAGAAGGACAGGAAACCTGCACTGCTTCACTGCTTAGCACTGAATGAAGTAAATTATGGGTAGGTCAGTGCAAGTGTGGAACAAAAGGAAGCCTCTCTGTGTGTAGTTACAGACCCTGCATTCCCAACACGCAGGACATGGGAATTTCCTAGATGAGAAAGCCAAAATAACTCTTCCCAATTTATAGACCAGCCAGCAAAGCTGAGCAGAGTACCTAAGCAGGGTGCTGGAGCTGTTGTTTTCGGTCTCACACAACAGGAGCAGTAATTTAACTCCAGGCATGCTACACAGGCAGGTTTAATCCCAAATAGCCTAAATTCGAGGCTGTCAGGATATCCTGTTGTTGTCTGTACCTACAAATTACTGATTTTTACTTGCTACATTTTTCCAAAGGTGGCCCCCAATTTCTTCGTGCTGTTTTGACCACTGGCTGACCCCACACGGTGCACTCCAGGTGAAGCCAACCAAGACAAAACAGAGCTAATGATACACTACCCGAGTTTCTCCATTTTCCAATTGCAATACAATTTTTGGCATGTGTTCTTAGCTTAGCATTCACCGATAAAATGTTTATTTTATGGCTTATGAAGGACTATGCAGCTGCTTAGTTTTTGTATTGAAAATACCTTGATGGGTGCCTTATTAAAAAAAAAAAAAACTCAACCCATGTTTATATTTCTGCTAATGGTTGTTTCCATCACTGGGATCAGTTATGTGGCCTAGAAGTCCGATTCTTTTCAAACCAAGTACCCAGTGGTTAATAGACTACTAAGATTTTTTTTTTAGTGTGATTATTTTCTTTAGCAAAGACAATTTGCAAGGCGATTTTAAAGTCGAAAAATCTTTATACTGTTCAGGGGTCCTTTTACCAAGGTGCACTGAGGACATGGTGACCACTGCCCAGGGCCATCCCACCTGGGCAGGTGTTGGCTCAGGGGTCCTCGAGCACCCACGAACACCGATGGCTGCCGGGATCGGGGGATGCTCAGCCGGAGCCCCACAGGCAGGGGCCGGTCTGGACCGCAGCGGGTCCCGAGCACCGCGGGGCGGCCACCGGGGGGACCGGGCACCCCGACACCTGCAGAGCGCTGGCCGCGGTGCCGGAGGCTCGGCGGGGGGGGGGCCGGCGGGGGGGG
>NW_008239056.1:228436-240272 GCF_000691975.1 Corvus brachyrhynchos | reverse complement strand
CCTTAGGTCTGAATCTGTTCGTGCCTCTTCGCTGAAAACTCAATAAAACTCCCCCCCCCGCCCGCTCCAAGTTATTTTAAATGCGTTTAAAAAGGAGGGACTGCAGGTTTTAGGTAAAAACCTCCAGCACGGTTCATGAGATGCATTTTCTCCACTGTTTTGCAGCAGTTCCCATTCTCCTACCCATTGCCTTGGCATAGCCTGTAATGCAAATTGGGAATTCTGTTCTGAAATATTTCATGGAAACATGACTGCAGGTTTTTTCCCTCATTCAGAAAGCTGGAGTGAAAGTGGTTTTTTAAGGGATCCAACTGACTAGTATATTCCAAGGGACCTACTTGTATTTTCTCCATAAACATGGATAGAAGTGGGGCAGGAAGACGATGCAGTAATCATGGCTCAGCAGAAATATGGTTACTGATAGATGGAGAGACACCCACTCCCGTGCTGGGAGACAGGTATTGTACAGCCAGCTTGTGATCTAGAACTCTGTGTGTATTTAAATATAGACTGGTCTGAAGAATTCAGGCTTTTCTTTCTCAGGGTTAAATGGGAGCCAGTACTGTATGTGCAGTGTGAGAAATCTCTCAAACCTGAGCAAAGATTCTAGTCAGGTATCTGTATGGTCACAGCTGAAATGGTACTGTCACTTCATTCCACTGTTAAATATGTTCTGTCTGGAAAAAAGAGTTGCAAAAGTAGGCGGGCAGAGAACAAGCTGCAAGATGGAGAGGATAAATAATGCAGAACAAGTGTTCGGGTCAAGGCACAGGACAGACTGAAAAAGCAAATGGTTTACAGTACCTTAAATACCCACTGGTTCATCCACTGAGTGGATCTCCACCTCAGCCCTTTGGGAGCCAACACAATGGATGAAAGGATTGAGTGAGATGCACAAAAAAACCCCCAAAAAACCAACAAAACAAAACAACAAAACAAATAAGCAGAGGAGAGAATTTGAAGAGGCTCATGATTCAGCCTTTGTTTTAGTTCTGATTCATCCCAAAGCAGTGCAAAGTTCTCAGGCTGACCTTGCAGGGCAGTGCATTTCCAGCTATGTGACGCAGAACGTGGAGGGCCATGAAAATCTGCGTGAGAACGCTCAGACACCCACACCCAACTGAGCTGAAAAGCAGCAGCTTTTGAAGAGAAGATCGAGAGACACCAAGGAGCAATGCCTGCCCCCCACTTCCCTTGCCTCCACAGAGGTTCTGGCCAGAGCCCTCGCTTGGCTTTCCAAGTGAAAGCCACTACCCACAGCACTGAATTACTGAAAAATGGATGTTTATTGTCCCCGTGGGGTGCAGCCGAGTGAGCTGCTGTGGCTCCTCACAAGACTAAGAATGCCTGTTGAATGAACCATGAGCTGCCCCTGCCTTTTTTTTAATTGAATGTGGGAGAGACAGGTTTGGAACTGCTTTTGGGTGATGGCAGAGGAACTTCTCTTAAGTAATCTGGGGTGGTTCCAAAAGGCATTCCAGTTCGCAGAAAAATAGGTATTACTAGTCATTGCTTATATGCTGTGAGTTGAAAGATTAATAATTTTCTCTGCCAAAGTTTACAGGCAGCCTTTACCATGACATGGTAGATCAAATACATGTTCTTGCCTGGGCAGCTGACCTGATTTGAACTCAGTAAGTGTGGCTCTCACTGATGACTACAGTTTTGGAACAAATACTCTGCTCTGCTTTTTAAAGCAACCTTCCCCTTGTAGAGCATTAACCAGACTCTCAAGGCCATTTCCAGGCACCTTGTGCCTTTGGTGCCTTGGCAAATTATTTAGACCCAGTAGGTGTAAGCAGCCAGATGACAGAACTAGATTGAGACGAGAGATAAGGGAGTAGCTGGCCCGTTTTGCAGTCAGACCTTCCCCTAAATAAGGACAACTCCCAGCTGGTGCCAATGGGAAAAACAACTTGATCCTTCCATTTATTCCTCTGTACTCCATTCCTCTTCCTTTTTCACTCTTGGCTTGCATGCTGCAAAAAGACAGTTTAGAAATAGCTGTTCTTACATGCTCAGGCTGTTTGATTTTGGAATTTGGCATTGGTTTTACTGGAGACAGAAGAGCACCCACGAGCACAGAATAAAACAGCCCATCCCCGGCGAGAGCTGCAGCAGAAGGGAAGAGTGAAAGGTGCAGGAGCTGAGCATCATCCCCTCCTTAATCAGAGTTTCTATTGAAGTCAATGACCTAGATTTCTCTGACTTCAAATGGCTGCTTTCAGAGAGCTTGCTGGAGGCACGGTGCTGGGGAAGGTCAGGCAGAATTTAGCCTGAAGAATTCTGCATGCATAGGCTTATCAGCTCGGGATCTGTACAGCTCGATACTGCAAACCCCGTGCTCTCCAACGAGCTCTCTCAAAGTCACTGAAGTGACTGCTGCCCTGGGCTTCAGGCTTGCTAGGCTGCCCTAAGCTTGGGATTTCTTTCTGTGATCAGTTCTGTGACATCCACCTTGCTCCCAGGTTTCCTACTTAAAAAACCAAAATGCAGAAACACAGATCAGTTTTTAATCCCATGGGTTTAAATTATTAAGGACCCAGAAATGTGATAAACCTTTCTTATCTTTGGTAGGAAAGCCTGACCTTCTGTGGGAGACTGGGAAAATTCCTACAGACAAAAATCAGGGTTCTAAACATAAAGGCATTAAAGTCATGCTATGTCTCCTTATGAAAGAATTATTTTAGCAGCAGCAAGTAATGCAGAAATCCACATTACTAGCTGTATGCTGTTTGTCCTGCAGGTTTAGATTCATTAAATCTTGTTGATGAGACTGGGGGGGTTCTTTCCCCCCTCTTTTTTAATGCACTCTCAGTTTCATGCAGTACCTGAGCAGACTCCTGACAGTGCTGCCAGCCCACAGTGCCCTTCCTGGGTACCCCAGGTACCCCCAGCCAGGGCATTCTGCTAAATTACCACCTCTCTTATTCGCATTATGGATTTTTTAAAAATGTATATTCCAACCCAGAATCAGCTTTATTTATAGAGAGCATCCCAAAGCAGAGTTTCAGTGGCATGGCTGGGTGTTTATGAGAAGGAAAAGGAGGTGATTTCCCATAATCATATATGCTTTGTCTTACCAGTGTCCAGGGTAACGCAAGACAGAGTAGCTGCACACTGGGGACTGTGCTCCGAGGGACAGGGACAGATCAGAGCCCTCCTGCCTCTCCTCTGCTGGAGTCAGCAGCTCTGCAGAGTCCTGGTGGCTCCTCTGCAAGCTCAGGCTCATTGCTTGTGTCTCCTGTGAGGACAGATGTGCACAGAGACAAGGTACACTGAAAGAGACACCTCATGTTTGCCATTTCAAGCAGCGCTCAGCTTTGTGAAGTTTTTCTGCATTAAAGCGAAATGTTGAAGTTAACTGAGATGAATACAATGATAGCTGGCAGCTGTATCATAACAACCCCTCAACATACACAGGCACAAGGAAGCAGAGCAGCCCTGCTATTGTTTGTTGCTTTATTCTGCCTTTGACTTTTTTTTTTTAATGCCATGATTTCTTTTAAAGTTATCTTCTCTGATCTGCAGCAATGTGGGTGCATAATTGACTGTATTTGGACTAAAGATATTCTTGTCTGTATGTTTTCCTGGCCAGGCATTTAGACTACAAGCTGTATGGAAAGCATCAGGCAGAAAGTTATGCAGAAAACATCAGACAGAACTGGTTGAATATTAAACCAACTTTGTAATATTTTTATTCCCATTAATTTTTAAAGCCTTTAAAAAAACCCCTTATTTAATTGACTTGCAGAATAAATTGGTTTTGAAGGCTTACAACTGGCATTTTCATAACAAGTTTCTTGGGTTTGGGGTTTTTTCTTTGTTTTTTTTTTAACTGCCAAAGGGCATAAACATATAATTTTCTATAGCCACCTGACAGCATCCATGCAGGGAAATAAAGATGTCCTTCTCCTGTATTTTTTCTTAAATGACTTTGACCTGGAGAACACATTATGTTGATTGGCATGAGAAAGAAGGCTGTGATCTTATTTTTACTGTTTGTTATAGTGGCTTCAAACTTATCAAAGAAAGAAATAGAGATTTTTTAGATGGCTGCTTGCCAACAGCACTAATCAGAATTTTAATGAGATTTTTCAAGGCCTAAATTAGGTCTAATTAACAATATATAAAGCTAATGTATAATGCCATAGAAGGATGTAGCCTACTGCATATAGAATGGGTTCTGATCTCTTTAAAAATAGAAAGGTTGAACAAAACGCACATTTTTATGCAGGTTTACATATCTGCAGCTCTCTGGTATTTTTACTGTTATGCCTTAATTAACAAATTGCCTTTGGAAAACGTGGCCCTCAACTTCATAATAACTTTGGCAGCTCTGCAGGGGAATAGTGCAGGTTCTCATGGCTGAACCCCCTGTGTAGTTTCCACTGACTGACACAGACTCCTGGGTCCTACAGTGCTCCCTTTGCCATCCTCCTGTCTCCATTTGGCCCACGTGTTCCCATTGTTTGTGAGAGAGAACTGGCCTGGGACTCCCATTTCCCAACCAGCACTAAAGGCAGGGTTATATTTAGTCCACACACACTGTTTTTCTCCAACAATTTAAGACAGAAAATGATTAACAACTCGAAAATGTCATCCTCAAAGCGCAACCTTCTTTCTGCCCCCAAAGGGTATTTTGTGCAAGGACAGATGAACCAAAAGGATTTTTCTCTATACAGGAGTTTGTAGTTATTTGTGATACCACAATTCAGTTCTCTCCTTGTCTGTCTGAGCTGTTACATATAAACTAAAAAAAAAAAAAATCTTGAATCCCAGTCGTTCATATGAAGCTTAATGCAATTAAACACCTCAAAGTAGGGAATTGCTGCTTCTGCCTAAGTAAACATTTTTATTCACATACTCAGACCATTAACTGGGAACCGTCTTGCAAAGCCTCTTTCCAAATTTCATGTTTAGTAAACAAATCTCATTTCTTTATGCCAGATAAATCAATACCTCTTCTGATTCATTTAACTCATGAAAGATGACCAGCAGCAGTAACAATGGGGGCAAAGAGCCCACTGAAACAGGCCAGAACAGAATGAATATAAACACCAAAATAAACTCTGCCCCCTCACAAACTTGGGGTCATCAGTTCTGTGCTGTTGGGCTGAAGTGTTCAGAACACTTGAGTGGAACTTTAAGTGCTGCTCCAGAACAGGTTCATCTGCAAAGCTGTAACCAGAGCTTACACTAATTAATAGAATCTGTAGTTAATGAGGCAGTCTGTCAACTGACCATAAATGTTGAACCAACATCAGACAGACTCCAAGGAAGCTTAAATAGCCATTTCAGATGTGTATTTCTTGAAGTGTTTAAATAAATATATCCACATCAAGTTTAAGGAAAGAGCCAAACCACAGGGCAGAGGGAGCCAGAATCATTTTGCATCTATTACAACACTCAGGATAATGTTTGGGTTGATTTATAGGGAAAATATTTGGTTTTCAGCTGGAATTTTGGTAACTCAGAACAGATGTTCACAATGTTGGAATACTGTCTGCCCATGCAGCTCTGTTAAATCAAGTGCTGTTACACATTTAAACTCAGCTAGGAAAAAATTAATAGACTGTGAAATTGCTAATCTTACAAAAGGTACATATTAATGGGATTCCAATTTGATTATCTTTCCATTATATCAGAATCTCAAGCCATACAATAACACCTGTGAAAAACTACCGGAGTTCTCAAGGCATCAAGAGCAGAGAGTTAATCTGGTTTGTGACCCTGAATGGAGAGGGAGTGCTTGTCTATCATTTTTTTCAAAGTGTTTTTCAAATTGTTGAACCGAATCAGCTTTCTTACTTTTTTCCCACCTTCCCTGAGCCAGGGGATATTTAAACATGTGGAGCGAAGAAGGTTCTTGTAATGAGAGAGTTATTTGTACCTCCTAAAAATCATTAAGAATTCGGTAAAATATTTTTTAAAAGTCCTATTTCTATCTCTTAAAGACCTCTGACTGCAGAGCAGCCGTGAAGGCAGCTCCCTTTCCCCTCTGATTCACTCACATCCATCACCACTCAGCCGGAGGAGGAGCGGGAGGGCGACTCCACCCTCGTTTCCGTGGCCGGGGGAGCAGCGTGGTCTGAAACCCACGGACGGCTTTGCATTCGCGCCGGGGGCACGGGGCTCCCCTGCTCCGAAGCAAATGGCACTTCTCTCAGTTTGGAGAGGCTGCCTTTTTTCCTTTTTCCCTTTCCCCCTTTTTGACTAGGCAGGCAAGTTGCAGTCTCCACAAGCGCAAACATCCAAAACTATTTGCTGATGCGAATTCCAGGCTGCCAGCAGAGCTCTGCCTGATGTCTTTACGAGGGCTGCGATTCCTTCTAGGAACTTTCAGATGGTCTAGTGCCGTGTTCTTCCTTCCCAGGAGAGACCCAAATGAGGTGGCGTGTAGCTGTTTAATAGCTATCCCATTTGCAGCCACCTTTTCCTCCTGTGCCATCACTCTGTTCTTAATAGCCGATGGCACTGCCCGTGTCAGTGGCTTGTTCCTGAGTGAATCAAACATTTTGAATTACTGTAAGCTGAGCTCTTGCAGTTGTACCCAGCCATGTTCCCTCCCTGCTTTGGTGCCCTCATGGCATGGCATGATCCCTCCTTCAGCCCGGGATGTGCTGCCGCTGCCGGGGTGCGATGTCCCTGAGTGCCACCACCTGGGACAAGGGGAGGCAGAGCAGGGGCACTGTGGGGTCTCTCCTGTTCCACACCAGTATCTCATCCTGAGGGATGCACTGGTAACGCCGGGAGAAGTGGAGTCTCAAGTTTGTTGTGCAAACGCAGTACAAATGCAGATTTTACTCAAGTGTGCTCCTTGCAGGCAAGTTCGTATTTATAGCGGTGCCATGAGTCACCTCCTCAGGTACCATGGATACAGAGTCCCATCCGCTGGCTCCATTCAGCACAATCAGCCTCTCACAATACTCTGCATTTGTGCTTGTACAACTCGGGGATTGTTTTTCTCTTTGGGGAACTCCTTCCTCTTTGTCCTGGAGCCATCGGGCAGGGCAATGCCTCCATGGCCAAGAATCCTCCATGCAACAGAAACAAAACGTCATCTGCTGCAGACTTTTAGACCAGATTTTCGGAACATTTCTCTGATACTTTGCTCAGACATCCAGCATCATTACTTTATCTCGATCATTGTCTAACTGACTTGTCTACTATTCTGTTATGTAAATTCTTTCCTGGAAAACCTGTCCTTTCTGAGAGAAGCTCATATTGTCTTATTATTTTTATTTTTTTGAGCAGGAGATAAAAAAGTTGGAAACCATTTTTTTACTACTGTTTTTGAAGAATAAAATTTTCTTATAATTTAAACCTTTACACTTGATCTGGAGCCTTCACTTATTGAGACAGTTCAGTGCAGGGGTAGAAGCACCAGGCTGGTGACCTCAGCTCTCCGGTCCCTGCCACCACTTGCTGCATGACCCTGGACAAGTCACTGAGTTTTCATCAGTGTTGTCTCTCTCTTTGTCCGTTTCCTGTAGGATCAGGTAGGGGGATCTTAAGAGGGTAACACCTGTATGCCAGGTGAGTATTTGCCAGAGTTAACTGTGTGATTTCTTATATCTGTAAGGTAACAAGGTCTGTTATGACACCGACAGGTTGCAAACCTCTTATACACAGCAGCCAGGTACTTGTTTCCAGTAAGAAGTCTTACAGCAGTACATTAGATTTCACTGAACGTCACAGTAACGTTCTCTTGTCTCTCAAGCTGTGTCACTGAGCTGCTCAGAGGCTGCTCGGCAGTGTCTGCTCAGTAACAGCGTCAGCATCGACCTCAGTTACTGCAGATTTCTGCACAAACCCTCTCACAATTGTTCCTCATAGGAAAACCGAACTGCTTAGATCCCGGCTGGATTTGGGGGGTTTGATCCTGACAGGTGCTGGTGGCTGTTGAGAGCTGAGCCACCCTCAGCCCCTCGGAGCAGGTGATGAACACTGCTGCTGCGGGTCCAGCCTGGGCCAGGGAGACTGTGAGATGCTCTCCTGCAAGAAAACACCTTGATTGCTCTGTGTTGTGAGTAGGTGAGACTGATTTACTTAAGAGTTGCACTGAGGTCCTTTGGAAGTCATTCAAAGGCTTTATTATGCTAAGATTAGTAGCTCTTGAGTAATCTCTACTAGAACAATTCACTCTCACTGTTGAAACTTTGCAGCTGCTACAGCTCCCTGCCATAGAGACTGGGTTTGAATTCAAAGAAATCTGTGGAAATGTCATACTTCTGGCAAAAGGGTCAGAAGAGGGTCCATGGTGGTCCATACAACTGGCTTTTCTGGAAAGAGAACACTGGCTTTATTATAAACACAGGATTTGCTGTCATCTGAGTGTGCTTGTAAATTTGAATAAGAAGTAAAACATGCATGAGTTCATGGGAGAGGATCCTGTAACTAACACACACTGCAGTTGCAGACATAAAATGCTGTGGTTTTGCTTTGTTTAGAGAACAAACTTTTCAGCAGAGACCCCTTTGTGATACAGCAGCAGCACCAACAGCACTGATGGGAGTTTGAAATCAACTAAAAAAAACCTTAGGCTTTCCAGTTTTATAATAGTTAACAGGAGATGTGATTTCTTTTTAGTATTTTTAACACTTCCCCTCAAAATTACAAAAATCAGACTGATTTTTATTCCAGGTTGCAGGTGCTCCAGGCAGAGGACTTTGCCTACAAGAATTGAGCACCCTGGCAGCCTGTCCCTGGCTATCCCTGCTCACAGAGTGAGGCTGTGACAGAGAATGGCAGGAGCTATTCTGACTCAGAAGTCCTCCTTAATGTCACTTTCCTTTCATTCAGGCATGGCTTTCTTTTTTCTGTTCCACTAGCTGCTATTCCCTTTTACAAAGAAAGATCTCAGCTGGGTTTTCTGTAGCAGAACTTGCTCTGCTCGAGCCCTGTGTGCCAGCAGTCCCCCGGGTTTCAGGTGCTGTTTTACAGCTGTTCAAGTGCCTCTGTAAAGACCAGAGGGACAGCCTGGCACCGGGCAAATCCATCAAAATATTGTGATTTTCAAGAGCAGTAAAATCTCATTCCAGCTCTGGATCTCACCAAAGCAGGTGAGGTTTAGTGACTTCTTGTGCCTCAGTGTTTGGATGATAAAGATGTTTGCCTGCCTTGAGAGCTGCAGAGGAATGATGGCATTCCCATGAGGATCAGCCTTGTTGTGAGCACAAGTGAGGCTTCCCTGGAAATGTGGTACCATTTCAAGTGGAGACTCCGGGGAGAAGTCTGCCAGCAGCCTTTTCATCTTCCCTGCACCCTGACTCATGAATAAACATAGGCAGAGAGGGAGGAGATGAAAAGCAGCCAGGACGGTGTTGCTGCAGAGCTGTGCATCTTCCCGGGCAGAGCCTATAAATGGCTCCTCTCTTTCGGGGCTACCCAGGGTTTTAGCAGGTGTTTCGGTGTCTCCCTGAAGGGAAGCAGAGCAGCCCATGGCACCCACGTGCTAAAGCAGCTCCACTGATTTTAGGTCACATTAACAGCAAATCTGTGGATTTGCTCTGCTCCCTCTGCTCCCGCGGCTCCAGGCATCAGCCGCGTCTGATCTGCCTTCAAGGGAGGCTGGAATCTGTTTGAATCCCAGTTATCTACAATTTTAACACGTACTCCACCCCCCAAAATTGTGTGAACCGGCACAGGGCTATCATGTGCAATAGTCTTAAAAATCTTGGCAGGTTAACTTTGAAGAAAATCTCTGGTTAGGCAGTAGTCCCTGCTAGCAATTACCAGGCTTTTATCTGTACCTATCAGTGCATTGTAAAAAAGTGGTTGTTACTCCCATTTTATAGAAGCAGATGTTCTAGGGACATCTGCATAGATTTAATGCAGAAACTGTATGCCTAAAAGGTGTTCTAGAAAATCCCTTCATTATCACATGACTGATTTTATTCAGTGCACCCAGGAATTCAGATCTGCTGGCTGTGCTTTGCTTCTCTTCTTGTTTTAAAGCAATAGTTCTGAAATTTTCATTTTGCTCCCTTGCTGAGGCAGAGGAGGAGCTGGAATGAGTCTTTTTTTTTTTTTTAGGCAAACTTTCAGGTATGGATTTATTCAAAACTTCTTGAGGTTTGATTTGGTTTTGTGATCAAGAGGTGCAGAAGTCACATTTGTGAAATCCAATTAGGCTCCAGCCCTGGCAGAGACACATGACATGAGGCACGTACATCCATCCGAGTCCCTGTGCCTCCCTGCTTCTAAAGCCCTCAGCCTCCACGGAACAGCTGTGCTTCTTATCTCAGGTATTTGGGATTACTGCAAACTCAATTTACCCACTTGGGAGCTGTCAGAGCTGCAGTCCGTCCCTTGGAAATGTGGTAGTGACAGAGAGAGGCAGCTGAGCACTGCGCTCCTCCAGGGGAGAGATCATGATCAGAACTGGGTAGGGCAGGAAAGCTGTAGATGGATGGAGCCAAGAACAATTTCTGGATGCAGTGGGCACAGAGGGAGGAGGCTGAGCTGCAGCTTTGGCTAGGAATTACAGCCTGCTCTGCACGTCTCTGCTGGTTCACCCCCCTGCCTGCAGCTGGAGCTTGTTGGTGCCTTTGCAGAGCACACGGGTTTTTTGGATTGAGGGCTTTCCACTACAATGAGCTAAAAGAGCAAGGAAGCACTCCCCTGGTAACACTCCCTAGGATCCAGCTCCCGAGCTCAGGGAGGTGGTGATGCCCCTGGCAGGGTGCCCCTGTCCTCACTCCAGCCCCAGAGCCCTTGGCTTGCCTTTCCCTTTTGGCTATAGCAAAAAAAAAAAAAAACAAAAAAAAAAAAAAAAAAAATCAATCCTTCTCCTTACCTGGAGAGCTGTAATTTCCCTCAGCAACATCAGAAGCTGAATTGCTAATTCCCCCCGTGCTCCAGGTGAGTGTCCCTGGCCCAGAACAGCCCCCTGGGAGCACCCACTGGTGCTGTTCAAAACTTCAGTTATGCTAGCTACTGAGTTTTCTTATAAATGAGAACGTGCATTTTTATGAATGTGGTGAAACTACCAAGGCCTTTTCCTCCAGTTTCCTGTAAGTGGGTTAAATTGTGTATCCAAAACATCAGGACAGGCAACAATAACAAACCTGGTCTGAAACAGACTTCAGGGTTTTGTACCCAACAACCTCTGACCACAGCAGTAAAACACTCTTATTATCCTCAGCCAGCCGCAGGACTTTTCCTGTTAGTGAACATTTACTATTGATTTCATTTTTGGCTTTTGTATCATTCTCTGCAGGACTCTAAGTGGTTATTTGAAACAGCAGAGCATGCAGGACTGTGCTGCTTCAGCATCTACAGCCAGAATGGGTTAAGCACATTCATGGAGAATTTAGGCTCAAGAGACTGGACTGCATTCCCAAAGATGAGCAGAGAAAAGAGTAATTAACTGCATTTACACATTTTCAGTTAATACCAGAATGATTCCTTTTGGTTGCATCTTTGAATTAGCCAAGTAACAAGACAGCCATATTTTGACAGTTAGGTCCTATTTCCTGATCCTCTGAATCTTTATTATTTACAACACTTCTGCATTTAATTGGAGGAGTAATACGGTCTGAATGTGCCAGGCAGGTTCTTACTGGGCCTCTCGACTCCTGCTCATGCCATGCCATCAGTGATGAGCAGTTGTCTTTGGCTTGGAACATGTAACCCCCACGGTGACTAATTACAGTCCCTAATGATGGGTCCCCAGTGGCTCAGTCTGGAGATTAAAATGTGCAGCTCAGCCAGGGCCTGAGATCTCCCCTGTCCCCAGAGAGCCCCCTGCTCCTGCTGCTCTCTGGAACAGTGGGGTGGGAAAGGAACAGGGATGCATTACCAGCCTTTGGAGTGAAAATGAAAACATCAG
>NW_008239056.1:219475-228409 GCF_000691975.1 Corvus brachyrhynchos | reverse complement strand
ACTCCAATGCTTTGCTTTCTGAGGATCCTTTCTCTTTCCCATATAAATGCTGTTATTGTTATATTTCTGTTTCAGACCAGAAATATAATTTAATTTCTTTTTCCATTTCAATCACGTTTTAATGAGTTCTCTTCACATACAAAAGCAAGGATAGTTCTTGATGATAATAACAATAATTGGACCACAGGGAAATACTGACTGTGGGTAGCTGACAGGCAAGGTACTTGAGAGGAGATTAAGACATTTCTGATCAGAGTGTAGCTTTTGGGGGTCAGGGTGAAACAGTGACTTATCTAAAACAGCAGCAAAACTACTGATTTTTCATGGTTTGCTTTTAGCCAAGAAGCCTAACAATGAAACCAAAATTCCCCATAGTGACTGTCTGGAGAAACTGGATTCTTCCTCATCAGGATGAGGGATCATTTCAGCAACCTCCCTCGTTGGAGCCCTCAGTGAATAATAAGGATCATGTCGCTGCAGTTCAATGTCTCTATTTATCAACATCCTTCTTAAGGTGAAGGAAGAGCACAGCTTATGTTTGCTTTGGAAAAATGCTGAGCTGAATTCTCTGGAGTCTCGAGCGCCACTGTAAACACCAAACACATCACTGTCCTGGCTCGTGTGCTGAGAATTCCTGAGCTGCAAGATACAGGCAAGGAAATATCCTTAGACAGCAGTTAACCCTGCATATATTTAACCTCAGCTAATCCTGAAGTTGTAAATAGAGATCCTGGACATCACATCAAACATGGCCTTGTGGCTTCAGGGCCAGAATTTGCAGGGGGCAAACCAACCTCCCAAACATACCTGGGAGCAGGAGGGATAAAGATTTTTTAATCCACTCTCTTTAAATGATAGTTTTAATTAGTTTGGGTTTGACTGATACTGTACCACAGGGACAGAATCAGCATTGGTTATCAGATTTCAACTTCCCAGCTTCATATTGGGAAACAAGAGGCTCCATTTATAACAGATCTTTGGCCCATGCCCTTTTTTTTTCAACTCTATTGACTTAATAATGAACTATACAAAACTCATTTCATCTTTGTAGGAAGTGAATTCAATACTATTATCTTGTAATAAAATATCTTAAATGAGTGTTGCGAAAACACCAACCTATTAAATCCATGCCAGATCAGCCACTGTTTGTGGAAAAAATCTAGAATGAGCAATAATCAAGCCACCAGAAAATATGAGCAGAGCCTAAATGGTACCACCTGTGAGCTGGCTGGTATTTTTAGTGTTACATGAAAACAATCCCCAGGGAAAGGCAAAGCTGGTTAGAGAGGACAAAGGTTAGGCTTTAGTCACCAGTATTTGATTTTTGGTACACTATCACTGCAAGCAGCCAGGGGAAAGATTTACTAAGGTATTTAGGTACCTAAACATGCCAAGCAGCATTTATAGCAGCATCTAAGTAGGTTAGGTGCCTAATTCCCATTAACTCCATGAACATGTTTAAGCTGCTAAACATCTTTGCAAAGCTGGGCCCAGTGCCTGGGCTGACAGGTGCCAGTCTGAACTGGTGTGACTGGGCTCATTCCCTGCAGGCTGGTGCTCCTTGGAGTGGGGAGTGTTGGTAACACATGAGGACCAGGAGCACAGAACCGAACAAAGGCTCCTGAGCTGACTTAAATTTTTGCTACTGACTTAAAGCAGAGCCACACAAAAGTCACTCAGAGCAGCACTTGCCAAAAGGCCACTGAATTTTGGAGCTTGGTTTGGAGTGAGCATTAATGCTCCTGTGTATCTTGAGCTGAGGGTTAAGAATCCCACCAGTTCCCAGAAAATGAAACATTTCACAGGCCAACCAGAAAAGCATTTTCCTGAGCTCCTGGAGAGCCTTGCCCACAGTCAGTCCTGCACGGCCCAGCCTGTTCCACAACCACAAATATTTTTCTTAAAGGATTTTCCTTTCCTTACCTCAGTGGCACCAGGCACCTCCTGAGTGTCAAAAATAAATGAACCAAACCATTTCTAAAGCAGCCTGTTACAAGAGGCATTTCAACAGACGGAGAATGTTATATGGGACAGATTCATTCCTACATAAAGGTTTAGCTTTATTAATTTAAAGGCTATAACATGCACTTTAGTATCTTTTCCACTTAATTTTTTAAATTCAGGAATAAAAATGAAAATTTTTTGTTTACAGCGTTGCATATGTTGACAACTGCTCTTTACAAATTTTGTTCCAAGTTATCCTAGAACCATTTTCTCAATATACACAGTTCAGATTAAGCAAAATAATATTCACAAAACTATTTCACCGAAAGGAAGAGACAAGGGGAGATCAAGAGAAATAACCTAGGAAACAAGTATGCCAGTGTACAAAAATAGATTGGAACATTTGGAGGTTGTAGGTAAGAAAATGTATTCTCAACCCCAGAGAATGTGAACTGGTGGATTATCTGAGGAGGGAAATGCTCACCGGAGCAGCTGAAGAGATGCAGAGATCTATTTCTAACATCTTCAATTTCTAGGCAAGTTTATAAGAGAGAGGGAGGAAGAGGCTCCAAGTTTGTGCCACTCTCATCTGTGGGAGGTGCCAGTGAGAGAACAGGCGGATTGTCCCCGTGCACAGCAGGCTGCGCGCCCGGCGCCATCCCCAGCGCCCCAGGAAGGGCAGCATGTGCAGAGCTGTCTTCCTGCAGCTGATCCAACAGAAGGACAGCTTTGAACTGCTCTCCATGGAGCCCCTGCTCGTGCAGAGCCTGCCTGAGCCACAGTCCCCATCCTGAAATAGCTGCTCCCCTTTGGAGCACCCGGCTGGCTGACACAAAGCCACGAGCAGAACGCATTGAGGCTGCAAGAGGCAAGTGATGGCTCAAACCTCTCCTGAACAGAACTGGGAAGCTGGAATCTATGTGCAGGCTGGATATCACTGAAGTATGAACAGAAAGTGCTGTCATAAAGCTTTCAAATGACTACTATGGCTACAGCAAATACCATAAAGAATTCAAAACATCACATATCCTCTGTGGGTCATGAGTCTGCGCCATTCTGAGAAAAGGGATTTAAATGAAAATGCTTCTGGAGCGTCCAAGCCTGAAACTGAAGCACCCGCTCTGTCCCTTTGGCCTGAGCTCTCCGGGAGCACAAAGGAGGCTGTGGAGCATGCAGGAGCCACTGGAGCAAATATGGCTAAACCATTCATGTATTATTGCTAGGAGAAGTTTTCTTAGAAATATAAGTTACTGTGGGTCTGCTGAGCAAGCTTTTTTCCCTAATCCACACCACCTGTGTAGATTCACAAATAATTTGGGTCTGACCTAGTTAAAAGTACAAAACAAATTTTTCCTATTTGCTTATTCAATGTACACTGACTTCTGCTTCCTGCAAAGGCCTCTTTTGTGAGCTTCAGGAAGAACATTTGGTGATGTGCTCTCCAGCTCTCAGGCCAAGCGCAGTCAGAAGCCTGACTTGGATTTCAAAAAAAGGTGAATTATTTTGGTTCAAAAGGATCAACTGTTCCAGTGAGCCTGACCTGGCAGAACTCTGCACTGCTGAGGACAGAGAGCGTGGTTGAGGCACCAGAACTGCAAGTGAGTCTGGTTTTCATATTCATTCCTCAGGGGACAAGGATTCTTAACTCCAATGCTACACCTGCTGAAGACAGACCTTAAAAAATGTGATTGCAGCCTGTACCTTAAACTGCCACAATCCCCTTCTCCCTCCTGCACTGAAGCACAGAGATAGTTTCCCTTTGGCATACCCATCAGTGCTTCTGCAGGTTCAGGGCTGTCTCATTCATTAGTAACAGCCACCATTATACACACAACACACACAAAAAGAGCCTCCAGAAAAATGTAGCACAGAATCATACATTTGAGAAAGCTGAGATCAGACATTGTGCTGTGAATAATGAGATTTAAAATATCCTGTGCTATTGAGGTACACAGAAACCTGTTCAGTTTGTGTTCATTAACTTGCACTAGCACCCACCATCATTTTCTTTATCCTCTTTAAAACATCACCAATGTGTACAAAATGATTTTGCTCTACTTAAAAGACCAGTTCTGAGGAGGTGACTGATTTCTGCTGATCCTGGAGGTGGTTTCACAGGTTTCATTGTACTTGAAACTTCACAGCTTCCACTGAAGTATTTGATGTGTGTCTGTATCACTGTAGCAGAGTACAAAAGTAGAATAATTTTCATCTTGCCTCATATTGTTGTCAGAGTATGGTGTCCTCTATGAAAACTTTCTTTTTACTTGACAACTTATCAAAGACACATTTTTCTAAAGCTCAACAACCAATCTATAGAAGTATTTGTTCTAAAAGTCATCAGGGCTCCAATATTTGTAATAAATCCCTAAATTTCTAGTAGCAAAACTTATTTACAGATTTCTCCCACAGAAATAAGAATTTTCAGTTAAGTCATCTACATTATTCTCACTAGCATTGGTTCAAATACCCCACCTCACTTTGCATCTCTCAGTCAACCATCAGCTGGAATCTATCACCAGTGGTCCCATCTTGAATCTCATGTTGCTCAAAGCTGTGAAAATTTCACCTGACCTGAAAAATTCAGCTTCAGGTCAGGGAAATTATGGGTCAAGGGGGTAATCATGAAAAGACTGGACTGGGCCCTAAGGTGAGACTGATCCCTGCACACCAAACTGGGGCAGATTAAGGACTCCTGTGGCACCTGCATCCTTTGTAGCACCCATCAACAAACCCACCTCAAAAACAGCAGAACTTCCTTCAGCTTAAGGGGGAGAAATGTCACCAGGTACTACTACATCACACGAGAAAGTAGGTAGATTAAAACCTGTGCATCTTCTCACTAAGGGACTAAAAGCAGACAAACTACTCTCTGTCCACAGCTGTCCTCAGCTCTTGGGGCCTGGGAAGGTCTCTGATCCCATCCTCCTCCTCCTCAGAGCAAAGCAAGCTCAGTGCGCTCGTGACGGGATGGATCCAGGACGTTGTCTGTGTCACGTGGCTAAAAACCAACAAGAAATGCTATCAGCAACCCAAAAGAGGCTTACCCACCCCAAAACAAGGAATTCCAGGTGGATTCTGGAGTTGTAACAATCATTATGACACCTTCAAACACAGAATTGTCTTTTTCTTGCTAGCTGCGAGATTTTTAAAAACAAAATGTGGAGTCTTCAGACAGCCAGAACCTGGACTGGAGATTCCATTTCCCAATGCAATAAAGAAAATGCTTTTGTATGAGACTCCTGATACAGACTGGTGACATTTATTGTTAATTACTGGAGCTGTAGACAATTAACGCAGCAGGGTATTAACATGGCCATCACACCAGTTCCAGCCTGAGGGAGGCAGGGTGGTCAAGAGGAAGTTGAGCAAATGTGGAATCACATCATAGAAACACACTCAGCTCTTTAGAATATGAACCCTGGAAGTGTCCAAGGCCAGGCTGGACAGGGCTTGGAGCAACCTGGAATAGTGGAAGGTGTCCCTGCCCATGGCAGAGGGTTGGAATGAGGGGGTATTTAAGGTCATTTCCACCCAAACCATTCTATGATTACTATTCTAGCATCATTAAGTAATTCCTCTTCTTGCAGAAAGAATGAATTAAAAAATGATGGTTTTTACATGTCTTCCAGCCCAAATTCTGGACGTGCTCCCACAGCCTTTACACATGTAATAAAAGGGTATCAGTGCTGATTTTTAATGTTTAAACCTTACACTTGACATGCAGGCTAAGCTGCTTTATAGTTTCTGGAAAGCTTCTGTGTGAATGGAAAGAGCCCAAGCAGGGCTCAGTAAGGACAGACACACGGACAGGTTTGGAATCTGTGGTGAGAACATGCACACCTTATGAGTGGTGTGTGCATGTGAGCCATACTGTGTGTGGGCAACACACTGCCTCTTCTCCCTTCTGGAATAATGTGTTCTTGGGAAAGGAAATAGCTTCTTTTCACTTGGAAAAAAAAAATCTTGCTAATAAATTCACAGCTTTTATAGTCAAGTCAGTGCAAAGATTAATTTTGTAATATAAGTTCACTACAAGAACAAGCTGAAAAATACTGTAGGTATAATAAATACCACGAAGGACACACAGCTCTTCTCACGTCCTAGCACAGTGTCCCTCATGCCCAGGTCTGTACTCAATTTCCAGGTGCATTGCTTTAATTAAATTTGAAGTGCCATCAAGGAACTACTCTGGATTTACCTTTTCAAGTGAGAACAGGTTTTGTCTTTCTCTCTGCAAGAATGGTCTCTTGAATAACTGATTATGGAAACAGATACATTGAAGTAGGAATTCGAGCCAATGTTCCACTACACGGAGTGATGGGTTTGGGATCACTCTTCCCATCAACATGATCATACTATTCACACCTTTCAGCTGAGTGCACTGAGCTCAGAATCAGTTGGGTGTGATGAGTATGATACTGTTCACCAAGGGCTAAATATGATACTAATGTAAATCCCAGCTGGAGCTGCTCTGAATAGGTAACCTGTGAATTCAGGCATTACTTCAACTCAGGCAATGCCTGAGCAAGGACCACACAAGGAAAACAAAGTGTGGAATATAAAGGCCATACCCTTGGTTCTCACACATTAAAAAAATACCAAACCCCAAAGCTCCAGTTATGTGTAAAACCAATTCAAGAAGTGCTCTTTTGGTGAGAGCAGGACTGGATGGACTCCATTCCTTCTTTTGTTACAAAATGTGCATTACTGGGGTTGTAGGATCAGTTTCACAGAGTTAAAACAAAAGGATAAATGAAAAACATGTTCCTACAGAAAATACACTGCAGCAGACAATGACCACTCTGAAGGACAGTAATTGTTTCATTCTAAGAAAGCAAATGTACTATTTTTACTAGGAATAAGAGCAACTTAGCAAACATTTCCAATGTTTACCTTTAGAAAGTCAGGTGACACCCAACATGAAGAACATGAAAAGAGTTGTTTTACAATGTTTTATGAGAGACTTGTGAATAAAGTCTGTCTAACCAAGAACATTGTTCCCATTATTCCACAACACTGGGAAATGCATGCATCATATTTATATTATGAATATATTTACATTTGTAAATATACTCAGAAAAATATTTTGCTGCACATTTCTGCAATGTCTTCTATAACGTCAGGAAATGCCTTGTTTCCCAATTAAAATATTCAGTCAATAAGGCTTAGTACTGGAGATGTGCTCCAGATTGAAGTATCAGCATATGATTTATTGGTATAACAACATAGAACTATTTTCAATACCTGCAGAATTATGGGAGCTGAATAAACTGGATTCCATCCATTCCACCTCTGCCAATGCAAGATTTATTGCCTCCAGCACTATGTTTGTATTGCCTACTTTTATCAAACCATTTCTGAGCAATCCACTGCTGAATTTAAATAAGAACAAAAAGATTTTTAAATTTGTTTCTTTTTCCCATTTGTCTTCCTTGTGTAGCATGCCCTGACCTGCTGTGTACCTGAAGCCTTGGCTCCATTTTCTCCTGAGCATGCAGTATCAACCCTGTGAAGGGGGAGAAACTGCACAGGAGTAAAGGAAAGGCATCCACAGTTCTTTGATGTAAAAATTCTTTGCAAAGTGTTTCTTCCTCTTCAGATTTTTCTCCTACATACCCCAGGCAAATGACAGCATGCCCAACTTTCTGCTACTGCTGTAAGAACTTCAGTTTGCTCTCACACAAATTAAACGCACACAATTCTCCACATCTTCAGCAGTGCAAAATTGTGGCACTGAAATCTGGGTTACGATTCCCTGTATTTGATTGCGTAAGATTGTTTCATCACAGGTAAGAAAGAAAAGAACCAGTTTTCATTCATTTTCAAAACACCAGGGGCCAAGTTTTGCTCTGTTGTCAGTCTGCTGCTGCAAACACTTCTGATTTGAACCCAGCTCCTTTCAACTTGCTCTAGACTTTATCCCATGGGCGATTCTCTTACAACAGTTTGGTTTAAACCCTTTGCCAAAATCCTTCCTAGGAAAAGAGCTCTTATAAATAAACATTAAGTCCAGATACCATGTCTCACATTGTAGACAGACACACACAATACGCACAGATTATTTAAGTGCAGAATAAATGTATAAACCCTGCTGCTATTTATTTTTAGCTCTCCAAAAGTGCTGTGACTAAAGAGCTTTGACATAATCAGTCCGAAGAGATAATCCCAGATTTAGTGGTTTGCAGAACATTCTTGTATACACCCTCTCTGATTTGTGTGTTAGGGCCAGCAATAAAAAGTGAGAGAGAGTCCAAATCTACCTCTAGGTTTTGCTTAATTGATGCAATTGGTTTGAATATTAAAGGAATATTGGGAAAGCCAGCATTACAAAGTTTAAATGTACAACATTTTCCATTTGCAAATGTTCCTGTTCAAAATTTAACATCTTCAGAGCAATTTAACATCTTCAGAGCAATTAGCAACATTTAAAGATTTTTAGGTTTTCAAACAAATCACTGCTATCGGAGGGCAGCCAAATTTATTGATAGAAAACAAACATTTGATCTGGAAATATGTCAGTAGATTAGTCTGTCTTTTTAACATTAGCAAACTGCAGGACAAATTTCAGAGCTTGGGAAAACAAAACATGAGAACAGAGGGATGTTTTGGCAAAGAAATAGTAGTGGATTATTCAAATACCATTATAATTACTCTCCTTATGGCTCTTCCTTCTTCACATGGAAAATTATTTCTTTTAAAACTACAACCGCAGACAATATTTTAAGAAAAGAGTAACTCAAAAATTCGGAGAAAGGCTAATGGAAAAAATATTTGCACCTTGTTTTTAGATTTTTAGCATCATCAAGACATCTTTTTCACTTTAAATTGTGCTCTCCAGCCAGGGCCAAACTCTGGAGCCTAACAGGGAATTGTGAAATCTTGCAGACACCACAAGTGCTGTGGGTCTCGGTGCAGGATGTTGAGCTACAAACCTGACATACAGCATTCTTGGAAGTTGTTTCCCCCCCCCCCCCCTCCCCCTCCTCC
>NW_008239056.1:185712-219446 GCF_000691975.1 Corvus brachyrhynchos | reverse complement strand
TGTTTCCCCCCCCCCCCCCCCTTTTGACATGAGATGACATTGACAACACCTGGCTCAATGTTTCAATTGCACCACTGTTCCTGAGCTTTAAAAGGAGCTGTCTTGTGCAAGACCCATTTGTTTGAGATCAGTTCAGGAGAGGAGATGCAGCCTTAAGCAATTAGTCAGTCAAACTCTCCTAATGAATAGGGACCGTTACTCATTAGGGGCCAAAAAAGATTTAGTTGTATCTGAACTTAAAAAGCCGAATTCTGGCCTCAGATGAGCCCTGTTCTTCTCTACCAAACTGAGCAGTATGGAAGACGAAAGTGAAACTCTGCTTGTGTAAAACAACACAAACCCCATGTCTTCCTCCTTAATGAGCATACCCCATAAACTAAATCCATGTAATCCATAGCAGTAATTTTGCTAAACTTTTAATCTTCTCTTCTTCTTCATTTCCCAATCTTCACTAGCCCTTTAACATACAATAGTGCTCAGCTGAAGAATATTGATGCTTGATGAAGCTCTTCCTGATCTCTGCACAAAACCTCTGCAAAGCCCTGGTGGCCCCCAGTGCTGCTGAGAGCCTGAGCCAGGGGCACTGCACACCCTGTGGGCTTCACCCTTTGGTGTATTCACTGTTGCTATTGAAATAATCATTAAAAAATGCAGCAAATAGCACTGCTAGATGTAGATGCAACAGGTTTGAAGGGGACATGCTCTACACTACCCAGAAATATATTCCACATTGTGCTTTGGTAGTTTTTAGACTTACATGCATCTCCCAGAGGGAAGGTTTGGAGTTCCTGTGAAAGGAGTGTGTGCCATCTGCCAGAGGACTGGGAACATGAACTCCACATCCCCTCCTTACCCACTGGCATGCAGGCCCTGGGCACTGCTGGCTTGGAGGCTAATAAGGGCCAGAACTATAAGAAAATAAAGAACAATGCCCCTGAATGAAGATCCTGAAACTTAATCCTTCATGTAGAGACTCTGCTGTCCTCCCTGCTTGCTCTTGCACAGGCTGTGTGTCACTCTGTGCTGGACTCCACATGGCTTCTCAAGATTTGCTTGAATTACTGCCTTTGTCTTTCGTTTCCAGGCCTTTCTGTTCCTGTTCCCCTTGTGCTTGGGAGAGCTCTTTGCTTTGCAAGGATCCTTCTTCCCTTTCAAACCCACTGTCCCAAATTCCACTCCTCAGAGAAGGTTCTCAACTCTTATTCTCATGCATCTCTAAAGCAACCCTCTTAAGCCATGATCAGAATTCCTTGGGCATGTTTGGAAATGTTGTATAATTAGAAAATACACAACCAAACATAGATCCTGCATACAAGCGGAGCAGTCCCAGCTTGCAGCAGCATCTTGAGGACCTTCACATCCTGGCAGGGAGAGAGAATCACCCTTCCCAATGAGAGCAGGTCGTAATGGAGCATCTACAGGAGTTCCAGGGAGCTGCTGCTCCTGAAGGCAGTTCATGGGATCATGGCAATAGCTGGCCTTTAGTTACCCTGACATGGCTGTGGAGTTTAGATAAATACATCAAGATTTGGTAGGCAGGATGCTTAAAATGCTGGAAGTGGGCTAACTCTGTTGCCCTCAAATCTCTACTTGCTTCTAAATCACTCTATAATTCTATTAAATGTAACGTGGAGCTGCTGGTCACACATTTTGGGAATGCACTCCTAACTTGAACCATTTCTCAGCTTTCCAGAGCCAGTGCTTTTAATACTCTGCTGTTGTCCCTTATGAATCTAAACTTGGTATTCATTTTTTGTTTCTTCTTCTCTTAGAGCCAGCACACACCTGCAGAGCCAGCCAAGGTGTCTGCATTGGCTGGAAGCCCCTTTGGAAAGGACAGTGGTTGGAAAGCAGGTATTAAATGCTGTCAAGCACTGGAAAACTCTTGCTATTTCGAAGAGCAAATGCTGGGAGGATCTGTGAGGAATAACTTATTCTGAGCTGTAACTAAAGCATTTTCATTTAGCGGGTAAGCAATCAGAGCAAAATAAAACAACTGAGTTACATTGATGGAAGTATAATCTATCTATCAATCAATCAATCCTGAGAGCATCTAGGGATGACAGTTTCCAGACACGAATCCTAAAGGCAGTTTGGGAAGGGTTTTTGCACTGCATTTATCAAGATCAGATTATTTGAACTGGAACATTCATTTTTTCTTTTTCCTTTTTTGTTAAAATTCATTTAAGCTGTACCCTCTTTCAAGACATTTCAAAAGACCATACAACCTCTAATAGTACCCCAGGAGATGCTGGGCAGGTCCTGGAAGATGTCAGTGACCTTAATTTTACTGGCTGTAATAAAATCAAGAGCACTTGTCACCTCATGGAGCTGTGTCCTGAGGCAACATAAATGTTTATTGTATTTCCCTCCCGGATTGCAGATTTTGCTTGAGTATTAATTAAAGATTGAGGGATATAAAGTGAAACCCCAGAAGACAGTCTTGCTATTTACTCCTTGATTAAACCAATTAAACCCTTGTCTACTCAGAAAAATCTATGAGCCATTTCAGCGGGCAGCAATCACTAGGAAGAAGATTTATCCAGCCAAATAGTGTGTGCTGCATCATTAAAAATTGTCAACAATAAACAAATGGCCTGAACTAAAATAAAATCAGTACAAAAGTATCTGAGCCAAGGCTGAATCAGAACTAAGGTCTGAGTGACAGCACAGGCACTTCTCAGCTTGAAAGTGCTACCTGAAATCTGTTTCCCCAGTACCAGCCAAGTGCTGTTCCTCTGGAAGTGCTGGTTTAATGTGTGCAGTTACTCACAGTGCTGTCTCTAAGTGAGCTGCATAAAAATTCTGGTGCTGTGTATTCGCAAATGCATCAGAGCACGTTGAAGGCTACTGTTTAAACTCCTTGTGTACTAAACTGACATGAACCTGGAGCAGTGATTTTGCTCCAGATGAAGCACATCCCAAAAAACCTTGCTGTGTGCTTTGATCTGCTTCCGATGGCCCTCCCAAAACCCAGGGAGCAAAATAATTTCACTTTCTTGTGTTTTCTCACAGAAGAAATTTTAACAGATGCCTTCTGTGACAGGCCAGAAGCTGGACAGAGTGTGCAGTATCTGCGGAAGCTGAAAGAATGTTTCTCCATTTTGGTTCTTGATATTAGAAAACAAACAACCTCTCAGGAAAAAAAAGATTGCCCAACCAAAAGCAGCTTAAGGTCTTAACATTCTTGTATTACAAGCTCATGTTATCATAAAATCCAATGCCAAGTTTCCTAGTTCTGCATCTGAGATTATTTTCCTTATAGTCATGGAAAATGATTTCAGTGAGAATCAGAGAAACTGAATTCCAAAAATCCAAGCGAAACATGTCAGGACTACCCAAATTCACGTGGTTACATCTGAGGTGTGTGAACTGATGCCAAGCTGATGGATGGAGACAAATTTGGATCCCTGTACATTGAACAGCAGTAATAGCAGGTAGCACTTGGTTAGTGCTCAGCCAGTTCTGTTTAATATTTGCCACTACTTGTAACTATATAACTATTCTTTATTTTCATTCAGGAGAATTTGAGGATGACAGGTAAAAGGAAACATTTTCAAAAACAACCTCCTTTTTTTTTTGTGAAATGTAAAATAGGAAAGGTCCAAATTTTAAGAGACGTAAAGTAACTGCAGCTTTCTTTGAACTCAGTGGAACCAGCACTGCATGCCTCAAATTACCCATTCCTACCCACAAAACTTCAGAGTTAAGATGGGGACACCTACAGTGATGATTTGATAACTGCTAATTTTGGTGCAAGTAACTTGCCTACTGCTTTACAGGGAGCTGGGTGCAGAGCTGGCACTGGATTCAGTCCAGGGGAATTTCAATTCCATGTTGAAATCAGTATGGCAGATCACGGGTTTTCTTAGTCTGCTGCTCTGAACTGACTGAAAATTAAGTGGAACATACACAAGTTTATTTCGACATCAGGTCTGCAGTGATTTGAACTTCACTGAAGTCTTCTAGCAAGGGCAACTCCAACCCATGCTGAGATAACCTGCAGGTAACCAGGATATTGTAATATTACCAGAGTATTCAGGAATGAGCTGAACACACCTCAGTGTGCTGGGGTTTGGATCCTTCATTTATAGAGCAGTAGAAATGTGCAGAGAACATTTATAAAAGGAACAAATTTGTATTTTCAAGTTACCATGCAGTTAAGTAAAATCAACTGTGATTTGTTTTCCTTTTACGATGATACCTTTAACTGTAGTGCTGTAAAACATCCATGTTTATACTACAGAAGTTCTTCATCTATCACACATGCTCTGCTATTCTTAGCTCAGCTAAAATGATACACAGTTTCTATGAATGCCCAGTTTTCATCAAAATGAATGGTGTCTCTTTCCCAAGCAAGACCAAACAAAATACAATTTTATAGAATATCTAAGTACGATGTGTCTGCTTTCCAAGTAGAAACCTGATTTCTTAGGCATGATTTAAAAATCCACTAGAACACATCATGTGTGGTTTTTATTAATCTGTATTTTTTAAGTATTGACTTTAGGCTTCTACTTAACCTGGAGCAAATTCTCCACCTTCCAATGGAGGCACCTGAAGTACACATGGCCTCCATGGGAAACTTCTGATTTTTAGATAAATTGCTGAAAGATAATCCTAAATGAAACATTACTGTTTCCCCTTTGTTGTAAGATAGAAAACATCACAGGCCCTAGTACATCTAAGGGAAAAGATCCCAAAAGTTCTAAAATATTTGAGAACTTCTACTTGTCTTTAACAAAAATTTAAAATAAGTGTTCTTGAGGAAAATAGTTGTTAGTGTGGAATATTTGGAATCTAGTTCTATTAAAATGCTAGAAAAACAGTGTTTACAGGGGTAAAATTCACAGCTGGTCCTTACAAACCACATACATATGCAAGGAGTGGGTGGGAGTGGGAGGGAGCATAGCAAGGCCCTACCTAATTTTAGGTGCCAGCCTCATGATACAGAGCTGCCATATGTTAAAGGTGAACATAGTGGGAGGATGAAAGAGATTAACTAGAATGGGTTTTCTAGGGAAAAATTAGTGTGTCCCAGCTCTGGGGTTTTATGCTGTTCCTGTGTGATTCTAAACTAGCATGATATAACCATTAATTAGCAGATATGGCCCTCCCTGGGAGGGCAGTTCTGCACAGAATCTTTCTCCTACTTGAAAGTTAAACCCAAAGACTCCTAATTCACAAAATAAATTCAGTGATAGAATGGACACTGTTTGCACTGCTGGATTTTAGTGCTAGAGCATGCAGCAAAAGTGAGATTTTGTTCTAGTGGTGGTTGGTTACAACACTTTGTTAACTCATTTAATGCCTGAACTAAGCCTGGGCAAAACCAGCCACATGAAAACTTTGAAAGTGAACAAGATGGCCTATCCCTTATTTACAAAACTTTTCCCATCCTAATGCCTCCCAGCTGACTGTAAGTGCTCTCACACTCATCTGGGTGTAGGTGATACTTTATGAGGGCTCATTAGCCCCTTTGTGTTTCTGGGACTTACAGATGAAATGCCTGCTTGGGACAGGAATTTCTATTAGAAAATCAGTAATTTAAAAATGCCTTAATCAACCATAAGTAAAATTAATTAATGGACCTTTTTACCTTATTATGTGGGGTCTCTTCAATACACTGATCTTCCAAGTTCAAGACAGAGAATGGAAAAATGGGGGAGGATCCAGAGGAGGGTCACCAAGATGATGAGAGGGTTGGAGAATTGGCACATGAAGAAATGTTGAAGGAATTGGGTTTGTTCAGCCCACTCTTCTCACAAAGATGTTGGTCAGAGACAAGAAGCAATGGGCATAAGTTGCTTCAGGGGAAATTTTGACTAGACTAACAAAATATTCTTCACTGTGAGAACAACTAAACATTAGAACGGGATACCCAGCCAGTATAAAAAGGATTGAAATTCCAAATGTAAATTGGTGAGGACACAGGCACCAGTGCTTTGTTTCTCTTGATGGGGCATGAATCTGGTGCCATGTATGAATGGTGGTATTGCTACATAAAAATACAACAGTGCTTGTCCTCTCTGTTAAGGTATACCAAGTTATCTTAAAACATATCCAGGCCCAAATTCCACCTTTACTGCCCAGCAGGAGAGAAGTTACATTTGCAAGGAAGCTGATCCCTATCTACTGTTGTAATTTTTGTCCTTCTGATAACTGTTAATTTATTTTATTTTAGTAAGACACTTGAACTTGCTTTTTTCCAGTGCACACTGAGCTGTAACTCAGAGAGTCTTCCATTACACTTTGCTATTCCATGGTAAACCTGTACAAATGAGCTTAATGGCCAGCCCAGAATCAGGTCAGTTTTAGCAGTCTAAAGGGTGGTTTCTCACACTTGCAGCACTGAGCAGTCCTGACAACCTGATTGACTGAAAATAATTTACTGAGGCTGAAATGATTTGCTGGATAAAGTGACAATTTCAAAAGTTGTCCTAAGGTCAGGATTCACGGACAAGATGCAGCTTTCCCTGGTAGGTACAGGGAGCTTCTCAACCCTATGTAAATGTTTTATTCATGTCACTTATTCATGTAAGTGGGTTTCACTTTAGTGTGTAACACAAGCCAGCTGGTTTGCTTCTTTTAAACTCTGATTTCTCATGCACCTCATATTGCTACACCCCTTCAGAGATATTTATGGAAATTTCACAGCAAGCTGTCTCAAGCTTATGTGCTATTAAGATTCCATTCTGGGGTGTTTACTGCATTAGATTTATAATGTATAGATTTATGGACTCAGCTACCTGATGGCCCAATAAAGCATGTTGGAACTGAAGGCAACTGCTAATTAAAATAATATTTGATTGTCCTTAGCATATTGTAAAGCTGCTGTGGATTTAAACAAAGCCATTGCAGCTTCTATACATCCTCAGTGCACAGTAAGAAAAATGGCAATTCACATATAAGACCAGTTCAATTGTGGCCTCACTTTCAGAATTCTAACATGTTTTCCTATTTGTACACAGGGAAGTGGGCTAGTGTTGAAATACTCTTAAGCCCCTCATGGCTTTGACTGGACTAAAAATGAATGAAAGGATTCTAAAATAGAATAAAAGGATTGACATTCACAGCCAAAGAGAACAAGGTGACAGCATTAGTACCAGAGCTGTGAAGTATCGACTATTCTGATAATTCCCATTTAAACAATTAAGATTAAATCCTACTGGAAAGGATCAGCTGATAAAATGGTCCCTCAACTGAGTTCCTCCTAGAAAAAGGATGTTTTCAAAGTTGATTTTCACCCTGAAATCTCCACCATTTGATGTTAGAAACAAGGGTCTGTGCAAGCCCTGCTCCTTGCTCCAAACAGTTAACTTCGACAGCTGACTTCATACACATTAAACAGTGTAGTAAGAGGTATGAATTGCCAGGCATGCAAACAGCCTGGCTTACACTCTGCAAAGGCATTTGGAAACAGTGATGAAAGCAAAATAAGGAAATCGTTAAAAATAATATTAATTACAGTGATGTGTTATTGAAATTCTCAGTTAACTCCATTCTAATGAGCTGCATTAAGAGCTCTAACACCACTTCAGTGTGGTGATTCCACTCAAAAGAAGTTTTTAGCCAGTGGTCATAAAGGGTGATTTCACACCCTTCTCTGCAATTAAATAGATAAACTTTCCTTGCCTTCCTTCCTCACAAAGACTGACAGGCAGAACTTTTTAGGACAGATTACAGAAGGTAACAGCAATGGAAAACCTGGGCACTGTCACCAGGAGCAAATGAAGAGAGTCACTAAGTCAGATCTGCAAAAATTCCTGAAAAAGCTTTTTCATGTGAACTTGTGAGTTTCAGCAAGTGGGGACAAGATGCAAAACATCTGATGCTTTCTGCAAATTAGACTTGCACCACCTAGAGTAGCTGAGATTCTGCTGTTGCTAATAAGCATCTGCTTGTCACATCTGCAATGGTTCAGCATCCAAGTGCAGAGCTCAGAAAGAAATGTCTGCACATATCCAGCAAATCCAGCTTTCTGCTGAGTCATTGAGATACTTATCTGTACAAGAAACACAGGAACAAACCCCCCAAAAAAACCCAGAACAGATGCTTCAAGAATGTGTCATTTCTTCTATTCGGATTCTAAATTTTATTTGCTATTTTTGATAATACTATCTTCAAGCTTAGTTTCCAGTTACACAGGTACAAACCCAGAGTATTACCCAGAAAAGAGTCCAGCATCCACCTTAACTTCCCAGCTGTTCTATCATGTCTCCCTGTATGAACAGAGCCCAAGGGAACAGTGCTCTATTTTAATAGTTGCTCTTGTATTTATTTCCATGACTATGAAATTGGCTTTTAATTCACTTTCATTTCCTAAGCTATTTTTCGACAATTTTTTTGGGTATAAATCTCATGTAGTAACCTACATATGCCTGAAAATAAAAGGCACCCTTTGATTAGAGCTGGAATGCAGGATCGTATACAGAGTGTTTGGAAACCTCTGCAGAAAAAGCCATGTCTGCTTTAATACATCTCGTTCGAGGCAGCACGGGGTGAAGCAAGGACAACTGAGCA
Source organism: Corvus brachyrhynchos (assembly GCF_000691975.1). Taxonomy (NCBI): domain Eukaryota; kingdom Metazoa; phylum Chordata; class Aves; order Passeriformes; family Corvidae; genus Corvus; species Corvus brachyrhynchos. The sequence continues at coordinate 210,923 of NW_008239056.1, read as the reverse complement.
CTGTGCTTGAAAAAAAGGAAAAAAACCTCTACTTTTCTTGGCCAGTAAATGCATCAACTTCAGTGTTATTTACATGACTTTTGGAAGAGTACGGGATAAAAGTAATTTATTTGCTGCCCTTCCTCTGTTTAAGGAGACTGCAGAAATCCACCTGCAAAACCCTGTGTTTCTGGCACCTGTAAGAATTAAACAACGTGAAAATTTCAGTAACTAGAATAACTTGCTATTAACTAGATCACAATACATATGGAATGGAGGTGAATTATATTTTTTGCCACTTCTTTCAATCTTTTAGAGGAATAACAAAAAAACCCCATATTATATAAATTAATCTCCACTATATTCTAGAAAAAACAACAGCATACAGTACAATGTGCAATAAATTTTTCCATTAATTCTAGGACTGAAAATGTGTTTATTTTGACGTGCTTCTATTTCAACTTTGACCTGTTTACCCCAGAACTACTCACTTGATAAAATATTTGATTCCATCAGCTGTGTAAGCTTCTTCCCATCCATAAGGCAGACCTAAGAGGAGATAAAGACATAAGAAGTCTCTTGAAGCTCAAGTGACACAGAGAACATAGTTTTGAGGCAGTGTAAGTTACAATGCTGTAATTTCAAACAGTATCATAGAAAGATTATAAACCAATTCCTACTTTTGTAATATGTAATAATATAAACAATACAATTTAACAAATACATGCTGTGCTACGAAGCTACTAGCTTTGATGATTTGATGATACATTTATTACTAGATAATACTTTTTGATAAGTATCATTTGATGACATTTCTATTACTAGAATGATGAATAATACTTTTAGTAGGGCACTACCCTATATTCCTTTAAAAATTAAGTTTTCCAAACAAATCTTTACCTTTTAAATAACTATTTGCTCAAAACTAACTCTTTGTAGGGTTTGAAAAGTGCTGGAGAAAAAAAGCATCAGTCACTGTGCAGAAATGCTCCCACTTTTGTGATACTGTACTGTAAGGTATATAATGGCAAGTGCAAGGTCCTAAAAAACTGGCTTGTATATACATATAAAATATATATAAAATTTATATATATATAAATATATATGAAATTTAAATATTCAAGAAAAATTGTTCTTGAAGTGTTTTGCCTGAAACTCATCTCAAAATGTTAGTGTCTTAGGAGTTAAACTATTTTTGTTCAAGTCCCAGTGTATCTCAAAGACCAGCTCATTAGAACCATCTGTGAGCCTGCTTTAGATTTAAAACTTTTATTTGGAAAATGTGCTGGACTGCACGCACCATCTGAGCTTTGAAAGCTGCCTCCTCCCCAGGACTGCCTAAGTGCACATGTTTATTTTTTAAATGTCTTTTTTAAAAGGCTGGTTTTCTTCTGTTGTCACACCTTTGTCTCTAGTGTGGTTCTTCTCTTAGAAGTCTGGGGAGGGATAACTTCAGTTCTCCAGTATAAACAGAGTTCATTACAGCTACTGAATCAGGACGGGGCACAGTGGAACTGGTACAAACCTTCTCAGAAGGAATTAAACCTGTAGGCACCAAGTGAGGAGCCAAAGTAACCAAAACTCCAGAACTCAGGAAGAGAACTTGAGAATTCGGAACTAGAACAGCACCGTGATCAGTCAGTACAGCTTGAAAAAGAAAAAACCCACTGGATTGATTTTTTTTTTTTTTTTTTCCCTATCACTTTTACCCCCATTAGTCACTTATCTCAGGCTTCTTCCCATTTTCAGTTTAGAACAGATCTTTACAATCTGTTCCTCCAAACATGACGCCCACTACCTTTCAAAGAGAATAATCCACAGCTACTTCCCTTTAAACACAAGGTAGATGCTGCGTAGAAGTTCTCAGGCTCTGACTCCATTATGAAGGGAGGAAGAAAAGGATGTTTTAAGTTATAAATATGCTAGACATGCTCAGTGGTTCTTCCTTCCTCTCCCATGAAAGATGGGACCTTTATTCAAGCATGGATATTTTCTGACTATTTAAATGGCAATGGGATTCATCCCTCAATTGCTTCCATCTGCCCTGGCCTTTCCTTCTTCCTGCATGAAACATGCATGTCCCAATAAATGACAACAAATTTGCTCAATTATGAGTAAAAGCCCAGCATCTGCTCTGTGCTCACACGGATCCCCTACATCACCTGTTTCATTTATCAGTCATAATTACACTTTTTTCACTGGTGATTTGATTAAAATTATGGCTTTTTTTCTCTTCTAAATGAAGAACCCTATGTAGGTAGCAATAACTGATGCTCTGTATTCTTCCCTTACACACTGAAGACTGCTTTTCAAAAACACTGAATACATTTGCCTAGAAATGAAACTGGAGATATCTCCAGAGCTTTATTCGCCTTTTTGACTTTGTGTGTGTTAGATTGTATATCCTATCCATTCTTTATATGCTTCCACGTTCCACCTACATCTGTAGGTTTTTTAATGCTTTTATTTTCCACATTTTTTACTTGCTCTCCACTAGTTTTTCAGTGCTGCTCCCTTTATTACTTTCCTTCCCTTTCAGATTTGTACTTCTGTTTCATGTATTTCCCCTGGTAGCCAGGAAGCTCTCATGTTTTGCATCGTATTTCCCCAGACATCATCTCCACTTCCTCCAAGCTTGCTGTCTCCATGAATCATTCATAAGTTGATCTACTTCCTCCTGCTCTATTTTCTCACACCCCCCAGGGTCAAATTTGTTGTCTGTCTCAGGACTTGCTTTGAAAGGCTGCTAAGCTCTCACCTGGAGTAAATGGGAGGTAAAGGAGCTGAAAAAGTCAGAAAAGCAGTCTGAAATATACAGGATTTAACCTACATAAACTCCAGCAATCTCAGATTTCCTGCATATTTATAATTTCTCGTGTGAACTGCTACAGTCTATTTGATGAATCTTCATAAATAATATATTTGCCTGCAGTTGTCTGCATAGATCATCTTAAGAAATTACAGATTTACAGTATTTAAAAACTAGTTCATTTCAGCAGAAAATACAGGGCTTCTTGCTATTCAAATACTTGTGACTATTTACCTTCTGCAAGGTGAAGTGAGAAAACACTTCAGTCAAAATACACAATAACCTACCAGCATTTTGTTCTGAGTATATGCATTTAATTAGGGTTAATGCCGAAGAAATGTCTGTAATTCTCTGTGAAAAACAACCAAGGAAGCGGCTGCTGTTGTTTGCACCCCAGCACTACAGCTGGTCAGGGTCCCTGGGGACTGCTCCTCCTTCCCCGAGATGCCTGCTGGGATAACCACTGCTCTGAACTTATCCAAAGCTGAGAGGAAATGAAGCCCTTGGGCAAACAGAACTTTCCTGATACCTGATAAATGTGGAGCTCATCGATCTTTATTGCCTCCTTGGCTTAACGGGACAAAAACTGCACCAGCACTGACACTGCGGGTCCCAGAAAAAAGGAGATGAGCATCAGCCCAAATTATAAACCCGTAGGAAGTGACAGACATGGAAGACTTTGCCTGCAGTTCCCAAGAGAGAATGTGTGTGCTCTCCCCTCAGTAACACTGCACATGGCATAATCCCTCTAAAGGAAAAAGGGGGAAATACATGTATTATGGGAAAAGCCTCATTTTGGGCAGTTATTAAACCTAGACACTGCAGTAATGTTGTTGGGTGATTTTTTTCCCTCTAAATAATCTAGTTAAAAATCATTAAAGCAAAAGATATGTGGAGATCAGCAGATGAAAGTAAAACAGATACCACAGCAAAATATTCAGTTGACTCAAAACTGCAGTCCTGACTGACATCAAAATACTGCAATCCAAAAATGCTCTATTTTGCTTATTTTTTGACAAAATTACTTAAAGGAAATGAGAGATTTAGAGCCTACAGAATTGCTCAAAGAAATGCACCGTGCACTAGGATTCTATCTAGATTTGCCCTATTTAGATGCTGCAAGATAAGTATGTCCTTAAGTGTTTTATTTTGGCCTTGAGGCCACAGTTTAAAACCCTCCTTCCATTATAAGCAGGCACCAAACATCTCTGATGAATCTGGAAGAAGTGCTTAGGGACAATTGCCTACCAGAGGTGCCAATTTCACCCAAAGCACTCTTCTGTGAAACAGAAACTACTTTCCTGCATTTTTCACATCTCTGTTACCCGTCATTAAAACGGTCTATGACTGCAATACCCTTCCTGTTATGGGTGAACAGTCTGTATCTGGAATTAATATCTAGTTTAAGGGATGTAGTATCTATCTGGAATGCTAAAGACATATTATTGACATATTCTGTTTCACAACGACCCATTCCTTGACCAACAACAGAAACAAGGATATCTTTTTTACATACTTGAGTATGGGCCAGCTCATACCGTTTATCTCCTGATAATTTATTTGTATTTAGTATCAGAGTCTCAAAAATGATGAAATTTTTTTAGAAACAGGAATTACATGCTAAAAGGGTTTCTGATGCAGAAGATTTGCTATAGGACATTAAAACCAGCTTTCTCTGTCAGTTGATAAATGTGGTTCTGAATTCTGATCTCTTTTCAATAGCCATCGATTTCAGCTCTTATCAACATTTAAACCTTCTTCATGTGGCTTCAACAATAAAGGAAAAGGTGTTACTTAAGATCCCAGATGCCTTTGGCTCTTCTCTTCTGAGCCACTATTTCTGAGCTATTGAGCAAAGAGGATGGAAAGCTGAAGGTCTGATTTGCTGGTTCTAAGTTGCCTGGTTTTGGACTCCTGAGTGCTACTGGAATATGGGAATATCCCAGAGATGACACCAGAGGTATCACGTTGTGAGACCAGCAGAGGAACCCCTCTGTGACTTATGTAATTTGACACAGCTGAAGCAAAAATCTGTGGAGAAATATCCACCCTTGTTTGTCCAGAGTGTTCAGTGGGGTGCAGGCACAAAATGGCCTTTTATTTTTTGATGCTATCAATAGTACAAGCTGTATTTTGCCATTTTTGAATTAAATTATAAACACCCAGGTTCAGAAAAACAGCTTTCAGAAGTGAATATGCACTTCTGGCATTTGCTTGTGTGTCACTTTAGATCATTTCAAGTGCTCTTCCCAAAACCAAATATGTTTCCTTTCATAAATAATACTCTGCTGAGGGGACATTCCATTCCTTTATTCACATATCCAATTCCATTTTAAAGAAATTGTTCTTTTCTTTTGTTGTTGGTCACTTAATAAAACAAAGAGGGACTCAGCAGTCTTCAAGTGGAGACATCTGGCAAAAAGTATCAACTGAAACTTCTGTTGATTTAAGAGTATGGTTGGCAGATTGGCTTGTCTCCCTTCAGTCTGTTCCTAGAAACAAGGCTTCAGGAACAGTATTTGTCTTACTTTGGACATTCAGGGCATGGTGAAAGATGAGCTTGTGTTTTCCCAGTGCCTATTAATCATAACATATTGACCCATCTATGTTGGCAAACTCATTAATCTTGGATTAAAACAATTACAATTTACAATTTAGAAGGAGTTATTAAATAGTTTGTGTTTCATGCTGAAGGATTATATGAACAACTTTTAGATCTTTTTGCTAATTCTCAAATTACAAATTGCTATAAATATCTTTCTTCTATTCTAATACTTGTCTGTGAAAAGCTTGGTACAGTTAATTAGAAATAGTTTGAATACAAGAGCAATTGCAATTTATGAACAATGACCAGTCAACTGGCTAAAATTTAAGGAAATAAGAATGACCTCAAACAGCACGTGGTCAGACATTAGTACAGTCATTTTCCTCTCCTACCTAAGAAGGAAGGAAATCCAAAGTTAGAACCAACTCTGCTCAGTGTGAAGATCTTCAGAAATGAGTGAGAGCTACAGTCACCTGAGCTAAGAGGTTCCTGCTATATGTCTTTAAGAAGGATAAAGGATTACCTTTAAAATTGTACCTTTTCAGAAGGTGAATACTGGAAATAACAGAAAATAAACCTCCAAACTACATATTTTTCAGATAAAGACTAATTATCTACTTTCCCATAACTCTTAGGTGCTGTAGGTTCCAAGCAATTTGGACTGTTAACAAGATGAGAAGCAAACAGAGGAAGTGATGCTCATTTTAATCTGTGCAGAAGCTTAGTAGTAGTCAAAATAATATAAAATAATCACCTCTCAGAAATAAAGTAATTCATTAGCAACTTGGATCAAAAAAACCAAGTTTATTTCAACATGCTTCGAATAAATTGGCTTCCAAAGTCTTTCCACATCACACATTTGATAGTTAGATGTTCAACAACAGATTTTGAGGAGGCCAAGATACCATGAGGCTGCTTGTCTCTCAATATTATCACATTTCAGTCATGGGTGCAATACATTTGTTTAGGTATTAGTTCAGGAGAGCATAAACCCTCAAAGGTGAGGGATAGTGAAAGCTGGGAGGGGTTTCAGACCAGCTCCTTCTGACCAAACACTGGATTTTGCATGATCTACTGGCTCTTATTCTTTCCTTTTAAAAATGCATTTAACATATGATTATCTGACACTGATTTTTGCATTTTTCACCTACACTGCTTCTAAAATGCTATTGGCTGCCCAGTGAAAATACAAAAGAATGCAGTGACCAATCCCTCCAAATTATTTGGCTTATTGTGGTCAAGAATCTGTCGATAAGGTGGAGGCGATACAGAAAAACCAGAAACATGACGAATGCAGAAATCCACCTCTTTCACAGAAAAGGCTAGAAAGAAAAAGAAATCATACCAGTGTTCCTTATCCTCCAATGGCTCCCATCTGTTTAGTTTGCCAAGTTAAAGATGATTTGTTTTATTTTAGTGTTAAAGGCTGCAATAGCTGAGTCTCAATTGGTGACACAGTGAGAGAAATGCAGTGCCCGAGGATCACAGGGCTGGTAGTGCTCCCTGCTAAGGTTGAAAAACAGTAAAAGCATGTTCCCCATTACATTTTTCTCACCCCCTTCCCGTTTTTTAAAAAAAAAATATTCCTTTCTATGAATTAATTGCAGGCTTTTTTTTGCAATTTCCCACTATTGACTGTTAACATGATGCTGTCCTTGGGATGAGTCAAGAACACATTATTGCTTCCACTGCTGACTGAACACACTACAAGTTACGAATTAATTTTTGAGGAATATTTGCATAAATTAAATTAAAAATTAGTTTTGTTTATACCTATGAATCTCGAAGCGCTGAAGAGAAGACAGGAAACACATTATTAATTCTTAAATTAGAGAAACAGTCCATCACTGGGGAATTTTACACCAATGCCATGTAGGCTAACAAAAGTTAAATTCATGGAAGTAAGTACTGTCTGGAGGACATTCTTGTTCTGAATTGGTACAAGACACTTTCACCTGATTAAAAAGAACCTGGAATAACCCATTCTTATTACAGAAGTTCAAGGCTCTGCACACAGGGCATTCACCACCAGGACCAGGTAATTAGGAATAGCCTGGAATAACTCACTGCATGGCCCAAGAAGCCATTTCTTTTTACCCAGTTTCCCTCCTTTCTTGCTCCCCTGATTCCTCTGTTCCGGAATTCATCCATCTCCTCTCCTTACTGGATCAACTTCTCTTGTCAGCATCTATTGTGCTATCCACCCACTTCCATCACTGTCAGCTCACATTGCTCACTGACGCATGTGATCGTTAAATGCAAGTTTAATTAGAAAGCATTCACTGGTAACAAATTAAAATGACTGCCTAAAATTAGAATTGAGCAGAAATTGTCTGAGATTTAAAAAGCAATAGTATTACATGATATGCCTTTCTTGCTAAGTAATATCTCACTTGTTTTGCACTGATGATGAAATTAAACTGCACAAGGGGCTGGCACGAACCACCTACAACTGAGAGACAGAACCACTCTGTGCTCAGCTCATTTCACAGCAAGGACTGACCAAAGTAATATTTTTTCCTTTTGAAGCAAGAATTGTAAGAATACATCAACTCAAGCCATTCTTTTAGCCTGATACAGAAAAGCCTGTAGCTACACATAGGTAAAAGAAGAGGCTTTAGAAATAATTTTAAATATTTTAGAGATAATGTTAAAAGTTCTTAAAATCTAAGATAGATTTCCTTTTTTGTTTTACATCTGAAGGGAAAAAAAAAAATCACAAAGTGCCTCAATCTAGCATACTGAACTTTACCTGAACTGTAAAGGTAAAATTTACAGGTAAAGGAAAATTCCTGTTACCAAACACAATACCCACAGCAATCACTAATGTAAGGCAAAAATTTCCCTCAACTCTCAGTTAATGATCCATATGCCTCATGCCATGAGGTAACAGATCTAGTCTGAGCCATACATACATTTTTTACCTCCTTTAGGTCTCCTTTATAAGCACCAAGCAATTATATTTTCCTCTGGCAAATTCTCCTTAAAACACACTTTTAAAAAGCTTCCTCTCTCATTCTTGGCAATCAACTTTCCCTGTACTTCTTTCCATTTAAATTAACACACTGGTGTGCCATATATGTCTAAGCAACTCTGCTGGCCCTCAGCTTCTCACTCCTACCTACTGAGGAGAAGTGAAAAAATGTGACAACTGCAGGAGCTGACAGGAAAGCCTACGAGCCCTCTGAGACAAGATGAGCCCTGATAGCTTCAGCACACACTGATTCCCAACAAAGGGCTGCTCATCCCCCTCCCCCTTGTCAGCATGAATCCAGATCTCTCAGGATGCTCAAAGAAAATGAACTCAGCACTGACTGCCAAAAGCACACACACTGCTTTGGATCAGCTCCACTGCAATGGTCACTTTGGTTTTGGTCACCTTAAATGGTGACACAGGAGCTCCCTGGCACCCAGACCCACAGGGAGGCATCGGGGTATCCACCTCTCCCCACAACCAGCTGACTAAATCTGAGCTGTCCCTGCCAGCCAAAAAAGAAGGACGTCAGACTCGGATCTGGGACTGACCCCTCAAGGATAAATTCCTGTCTCACCAGGGTATTTTCTGGCTTTCAGACACTGATCTGGGGCCGAGACCAGTTCCTGCTTCCCCTGTGTATTTTCTCCAACTTGGGAGCAATTTGCATCTCCGTGACACAGAATTTTAAAGTTTCTTTCCTCCCTTAAGTCAAAACACCATGCTATAATGAAGGATTAATATATCAAAATTCCAAGCATTATGTCAACACAAATTAATAGAGACAATAATTAGGAAGTATTTACCATCCAGTAAAATTGTTGAATCTGGAGAGTTTTGACTTCAGTCTCCATAGCTACCAAGAGCAAATACAACTTGTATGGGAAGAGGCACAAAGTCAACTGATTTTTTCATAGAGGGGTCACAGTCTGAACTAAACAAGTCCATAGACTTTTAAAGGTCTGCTCTTTAATGACCTTTTTTTTCAGAGATGCTGGAAATTATCCTAATGATACTGCACTAATCTTGTTAGGTCATCTGTATTTTAAGATATAATAATCCCACTTGTTTTTCATTATTAAAATGTTTTGATTTGAAAGTCAGGACAGGCAGTGCCTATTCAAAAGCTGACTCATCTTTTCTCATTAAAGGTAAGTGAATGGAGAGAGAATAATTCGCTTTTCTAGCAGCAACAACAGAGTTCTGAAATCTAGGTCACATTAAAGAACTGTCTTGAAATACAAGCTTTAGACACTGAATTGTGTTTTTCCTTACTGTGAAACATGGGGATTAACATGCATGTTCAATCACCAATAAATCAGCATGCAACTTGTTCATAACTGATATTTAAATGTATTTTCTGATTTGATCAGGGTCTAAAATTATTCTGTCCTTATTAGTGTGAGCTTTTATCTGGCTTCTCTGCTTATCCATAATTACTGTAATGTTCTGATTCTCAAAAACCAAATTAAACAAGCAGGGTCTAGTTCCTGGGCCCTGTAACAACACCCACAAGTAAGACCAGTTAGGTGAAAACAATGTCATTCTTCACTCACACTCAACAAAATGTGAATTTAGTCCAAGGAAGCGGAGCTTGGGGATAATTCAGGATTTAAAACCCATTGGTAAAAGGACGTTTTTTTTGAAATGCCATTGAAAAACAAGATTAAAATTTTGTAAGGGCTTGACTAACTGGATCAAATGTCTGAAATAAACAGGGTGCAGCTGAATAAAGACAACAGCAGAGTGTTGTCTTCAAGGTGTGGATAATCAGCTGCCCAGAAGGAAGTGGGCACACCCAGCTGCCCTTGGTTCTGGGAGTAGAAGAAAGCCCAATCTTCACACAAACCAGTAACATGGAGCTACTGGGGAAAGGAAACACCATTTGGGACCTGGTGTGATTTCATATTAAAGCAAACAAGCTTATTCCATTTTTGTCTCCCACAGGAAGCTCTCAAGTACAGAACTCAACACAACTTTGATGAATTGGAGAGAAGTCAGAGAAATACAAAGGTAAGGAAGTGACCAGGAGAGATGTTGTAGGGAAGAATTCAGCAAACTAGTGTCATTTATTTGGGGGAACAGCAAACAGGGTGGAGATGCTACACAGTCTTCAAAAGTTAAAAGTTAAGAGGAAGCAGTGGGGTGTTCTCAATAACCACAGGGGTCAAGACAAGTAGTAGCAGGCTTTAACCACAGTGAGGAGGATTTAAGCCAAAGGAAAAGGTTTCTAGTGGCACAGGTAATTAAGGACAGCAATAGCTGGCCCACAGAGGCAGTGGGATATGCTAAACAATTACCTGTTTGAGTTAACATACCTGTCTGAGTTAATAATAATTTGTGTTGCTGGAGGCACATGGATGCACTAATTGCTAGAGGTCCTTCCCAGCCAAATCTTTTCTGATGCCTTGGTGGCAAACTACCAAGTGCTACTTCTCTACAATTTTGTGTAATTTACATTACATGTAGACATTTCTTCTGCTTCCCATTTGCAAGGCATTTTTATGTCTTGTGTTCACAGAAGTGATATATTTAAATTATATTATGCACTAAAAAACTCCTCTCTTGTCTCCTTCAAAGTATTTCTTGTAAACACAAGGCAGTCCTGGCCAGAGAAACAGGGCTTAGGGAACGTTTTTAAGGCTTGTCAGAAAGCACCTGTACTCACACCCCAATAATAACACTAAAACCAAACAAAACCACAGTCAAAGGTGAAACAGCAAAAGCATTTTTGGTCTTGTGTTTTTGGTTTTTTTTTGGTTTGTGTTTTTGGTTTTTGGTTTTTTTTTTTTTTTTTAAATTCAGCCTTGATTTGTCTGCACTGGCAGAACTTATTTCTGTAACATTATAGGAACTGCTTTTAAGTACAGATAAATACTTAAATATTACTATTTCATCAGTGATGATGCTACAGCTTAGCAGCCTTTTTTTTTTTTTTTTTTATTGAGTCAGGGATCCCCACCCAACCTTGAAACCTCTCCCATATTATCATAATAAATCATGCAATTGAAAAGAATATAAAAGAATCCAGGTTCTGCAGACAAGCTGTAAATCAGTCATGAGACTTTTGCGGTTCAGTGGTTGATGACCAAGTACAGCCTGGAAACCACAGCTATAAGTCTAAATTACCTAGAAATATGTGGATAACCATGCATTAAAAAATTAATGTGGATCCAGCACACAGCACTGAAACTTTGCATCAGACCTACAGTACTTAACTGCAGCAATTACGATAAAAAAAGGCAAGAAACCCAACCCAGTAAAATGTTCTCAGAAAACCGTACGGGAGCCTATGGCTGTCTCTGTGCTCCAGCCTGTGCTTCCTCATCAGCCACTCCCTTTCCTAATGAAGATTTCCAGGTCAGACAGTGCAAAGGTGCTCCCTGACACTGTTCCATAGTCCAGGCATTTTTGCTCAATGAAAAGTCACTGCATAAACATCACACACAGTAATGATAAACCAGAAACGAAGTATTTTTACAAGTCACTAATAAACCTGACAGTTACCCAAGAATGCTGGGGAATAGCATCTCTAGTGTAATAATAGATTCTAGTAATTGTAGATTACTATCTGGGAAGAAAAAAAGCTGCTTTCAAGATTTCCTATCAGTAAGACACTTAATCAGAAAAAAACATTAATAATAAATTCAGAAGACTTTTGTTAAATCCTTGAGTTTTTGTCATTCTTACCTATGAACAAGCAAGTCAGCTGCTTCATGACTCAATTTTTTTTTTTTTTAATTGGGGTAATAATTTTAATCAAGGTGTAGGAATCATGTCAATAAAGCAGTTTGTATCAGATTTACAGACTGGAGAGAGAATGGACTTGTCTCACAGGTCTAGTGCTCCCTTTTCAAATTAGTTTTTATGCACACTCAATTTCATTTATATCGGAGTAATTTTCAATACTGTACAGTATTACACTTCTTAAGTGGAACACTTATTTTCCATTGCAATGAAACATATTCAAATTCTTGGACAGATTTTCTTTTTGAAATTACAGTTCTATGAACACTGTCAGAGTTACAACTCTTCATTCTTATTTACCATGCAAGCAAAATTGGAAATTTAAATGATTTCCAGGAAATTAAAAGTCTTGATGCAAGTTAACAGTTATGTAGAAAAAGCTTTCAAATTCTTGACTGCATCCTTGTAAAACTGTATTAAATATGATGGGATTTTTTTCCTGAGGATTACAGAAACCATTTTCACTGTTATGCAACTTTGAAATTTAATTTTTCTGCAAGTACATAAGTTGTTCACCTTCAGGTTTCTTACTGTGATCTGATTTGCAATGTATCTATAGAGTTGCAGAAAAGCTATCAATTTTTTAATGAAACATTCCCATTTTCAAAATAAGGCAAAAATTTAACAAGGTCTGTAATATAGTGTGAAACAGATCCACTTCCCATCTTGTGTATATTTGATGTTGCATATTGGAAAAATTAAAATTAAGTCGGGGTTATTCTCAGTTTACATCGTTGAAGATGTAAAAGGAAAATTTCCAAGTTTTATTTCAATTCCCAAACTCTATTCCTGAGTTGCACCAGCAAAGTTTACAGATCAGAAAAGTAACGTGGGCACTCTGCAATTTAATAAAAACAGTATTAAAATTTCTTGGTGAATTAAGTTTAATTTTTGGACAAACCAGTTTGTGTAGCTGCAGCCACTGTTTCTGCACAGGGTCCCTGACTCCCAGCACGTGGCTGAGAGCAGGGACCCAGAGCCCCCAGCACAGGCTGAGCTGGGAGACAGATCTCAGTGCCCAGAGAGATTTCCATGGAGCAGAGCTGGGAGCTGAATCCCCCTGTTCCACAGAGCCTGAGCCAAGGGCTGCACTCAGAGCAGCACCAAACTCTTCCTGCCTTGCTCCATCTTGTCCTGCCTTGCTCTGACTTTACAAGATGAGACTAAGCAAACAAGAGACTGAATTCCAAATTCCAGGCAAAGTGAGAGATTCTGCAGCTACACAGGGAAGAGGCTGTATGTAACATGTTGTCTTTAGAGGCCATGGAGGCCACAAAGATAAGGCCACAGGCCCTCCTATCTCCTTGGTAAAGAACAAAGGATTTTGGAGCATTGCTTCTGAGGAGCTGACAGCATTTGGTATTTATTCCAGGAGGAATAAAGTGACAATATTCTGTGCCAAAAGATTCTGTGCTGTCCCCAGGAGCTCAAAATTCAGCACAATTCTTCAAGTAGAAGGAGCTACAGATGACCAGGCCATATCTCAATATTAATGTAATTCTGAGATTTATCATTTCTTTTTAATGTCAATTCAAATAAGATCCAACAGCAAAAAGTTAATTGAGTAACTTAATATTACTACTTTTGACAAAAATGAAACTATCTTCCCATTAAGTATTTTTGTTTGGAGGGGAAAAAAATTGACCTTCAGGGACTAGCAAAACTGTGAAATTTTCCTTTGAATAAAACAGTTGATAAATTCTCTTTTGGGAAAACTCACCTCTTTTGTTGTTGTTAAAAGTTTCAAAGGAATAATACATATTAATTTCACCAAATTAGTATTTTCTATGGAAGTACTGTCTCAGCAAATGTTTAGCTGACAAACACAAGTTTTTTACCTTTAAAGCACACAGCACTAATTTTAATTCTTTTGCGAGCAAAAACTATTAAAAAGGGACCTGTACAGCTGCGTTCAGGATATACTCTGTATAATTTATCAGGTCTCTTCTATTTCTGATTTCAGTAATTCACTGAAATATTTATGGCCTTGCCAGAACAATGAATACACAGTTATCTCTTTAGTTATCATTATGCTGCTCCTTCCCAAGCAGCTCTTCCAGTGAGGAAGGAAAAGCACAGTTCTAGCTCATCAGCTGAAAGAATGTCAGAGGTATTCTCTCAATTCACACTCCTCCCCACAAATCGGACCTTGCAGGAGATAATTTTGTCTAATACTAAAAATACAAGATACAGCATCTTTAATATCAGGAGCCAAACATACAGAAGTTAACCAAGACATGCCTGTCCATGCCACAATTACAGCTACATTTTGATGTACAGGCATAAGGTAAAAAGGGGAAGGGGAACAGCCCATGTTCTGGCTGATGAACTACAGCCAATTACCTGTAAAAAGTTACAGCACTACTGCGTTCATAAAATACAAGATTCAAGAACAAAATAGCAAAAATGTATATAGCACTTATTCTATAAACAAACACACCAGGCCTGCAACAAACAGAAGAAATATTAATACTTAACAATATTGGCTCTTTTCAAAATAGCAAAATTGTTATTTGTGAAGCCTTGCTACTCTGCTTTATAGCTTAGTTCCACCCACACTGTCAAAAGAATGGAAAGGGACTGACACTTTCCCAGCCATGGAATGGTTCTGGCGTTTAAACACAATATAGTTGAAAAATCCCTACACTGAAGAAATGGATAGATCCAATATTTCAGCTTTTAATGCCAAAGATGTAAAGCATTGTCCAAAAATCAAAAGCAATTTAACCATCAAGAGAACAAGCACTAATGGATGCTGAGCAGCAGCAGTTTACATCCTCCTTTTATCTAGTCAGCATTCAAGGAAAATGAATATAAAATCCAGGCAACAAAATTTCTGCCTTTAGGATCATCAAAATCAAATGCATAGTGACTGGCAAGATCAATATGAGTAAGGTAAGTAGGATTTTTGGAATTTTTATTAATTTGGAGATCATTTGAGTGAACTTCAGCATGACTGCCTTGTGTCAGATCCCAGGCTGAGAGCTAATTAAAGCAACGTGATGGGATAAAATAGCTCAAGATTCACTGCTTGAGTTCCTGCCGAGTGGAGAACCTGGCTTCAGAGCACTTCCTGGATATGGATGGTTGGGATTGTGTCAACTACAGCAAGATTATATTTTTGGACAGAAGTTTCAGAGGCAGAGGGAGGAAATCAGCAGCCAAAATACTTGAAAGCTGTGTTATACAACTGCCCATTTCAAAATGCTGATTGCCTGCTCTTTGATGAGGAGATAAGTATGTTCCAGGGTTAATCAGCTTTTGGCCATTACCCGTACCCAGTGTATTCCTTTTCTAAATTTTTAATAGAAAAGAAGAAAATGCTTTCTCTATTCTTTTTAGCATGATTTGCACCATATGGTCTGCTAAGTGCAGGCAGCAGCTACTTTTAAATGCTGCAGTTCTTCACTGAGGCATTATTATCCTTTGTATGACGAAAGTAATTTCAAGTGTTCAGGAGATGCTCACATTCTGCAAAGCAGAACAGTCTCTCAAGGCTTGGTTTCTAAAAATAGCTTACAGTCTTTAAAGAAGATGAAGAATGGCTCTTTCAAGGGATAAACTTGATTATTCTGTTTATTACTTCATTGTTTGCATTTCAGGATCTGCAGGATCCTGAAGCAGTAAGCCCTGGAAAATGAGCTGTTGTTTCTTTTCAGAGTCTTTGCCTAAAGAATCACCAAAGTGCCTTCACAGAGCTGCCACAGCCTGCAGAGCTGAAAGCTGACCTGCAGCAGTACCACAAGGCAATATGTACTTGAAGATTTTCAGGAATACCCTGAACTTCTTCAAGCCTCTTCCCTCAGGCAAAACGTCAGGATATTAGAGAGGAAGGGGATAGTTTGTGCGGATAATTCATAAATATATCATTTTGACCTGGTTGTCAAGGAAGATTTTTTACAAAGGAAGCAGTCTTCTGTTGGAAAAACACTCTACAACTCTGTCCTAGCACCCAGATTTTGTTTCACATGTATTGTAAGTGAATCAAAGAGGAATTTTGGCTGGGGCTCCTTTACTTCGTATTTACAAGTATCAAGCAAATAATGAAAGCAAAGTTGTATTTAGAAGGTAAAATGTATCACAAAGGCTGCCTAGCCAGACATTCTGATCCACTGAGCAACCTCAAAAATATTAACTCCAGTTTTCTCTCTAAGAATTAAGTAACAAATTATTATGTTGTAGACACCTGCCTGGAAAAAGGAAACCCTTCAGTCTGCACTGTAGTCTCTACTACACTCCTCTCTTTGGTGTATGGTATTTATGAAATGCCACATACACAAGAGCCCCCTTTCAATGACAGCCCATCTGCAAGAAAACTTCAGATCACGTGGGAAACATCTAGTGAGAAGCTGGCAGAGAACACTGCAGACAGAATGCTATTAGATAGTTCCTTTGCCTTAACAATTTTTTTTTTGACAGAGAGAGAAAAAACGAGTGAAGTTTAAAGCTTTAATCTCATACCCAAGCTTGTCAGAGTCCAAATCTATCTGTAATGCTCTCCAAATCAGAATGAACTCAGAAAGATGACGTTCAATCTTTAAATCCTTCTCTGCAGACCTATTTTTAATTCTCAGGTTCATAAAATGGATTACTGCTGTGGCTCCAGAGCTCTCTAACGTGCAGTCTACCTATTATGTTTGACATAACCACATGTTAGAATTCAGCTGCATTTAGAACCAAAAGTTTTATTTGCACCATTTCCTGTGTAGTGTAATAAAACCAATTCAGTGTGACAGAACTATCATTGTCACTGGTGGAAAACCAATTATCTCCTCTCCTGGTCACTGTTATTCTTTTCACTCCACCAGTAACTCTAATATTCTGGACACTTTTTGAACAAATTTTATCTGGACACTTTTGAACAAAATTTATTGTGCTTTCTTTGCCACAGAGTGAATAATAAATAAATGCTTCAATAAGAATGTCAAAAAACCTATTTTTCATATCTTACTTTCTCAAGAAACATTTTTTCAGTCTCTTTCTAAATTAATTCCTAAATAGTCTAAGCTCTTCGAATCTTTGATATAATAATTATGGGAACCATAATTAACCACCTTTCCAAAACCTCCTGTAATGTACCATTTCTGTTCCATTTCTGTAAATCAGTCCATTTAAGCTGGATTAGAACTGACATGTCTGCTCAACTAGAGGAAAATACCATCCAAATACACAATTGTTTCAATGATCTTAACCAGGAATTCTACAGAAAGTCAAAGTTGTTTCTTAGATTTTCAACTCATGTAGTTTATCACAGTAACTCTCATGAACTACCATCACTTTCAGCAATGGGAAGAGACTTCTGTTCATGACCTGAGGACATACACAGATATCTCCAAACAGAACTGCTGCCTACATTCACTCCCTACAGCAACAACATCTTCATTAAAACACTTTGATACATATCCATGTAAATCCAGCAGAATAACATTTTACAAATATTCCAGTATGAAAACCAGAGCATTAAAGTAATGAAATTCTGCTTGTTTTACATGATTCTGGTAATCTTCATATTCCTCATTTCTGCATTGATTTTGTACTTTAAGTTTTCTTGTGAAGAAATGTACTCTGGAATAACTTCATATTCTAATTATAGTTTGATGAAGATGTGTCCTGAACTGACACTGAACCTGCTCTGTCCTTCTCTGCTAGGAATGATTTATTCTGCCAGTTCACATTCAATTTTAAATGAAATTATCCATCTTCCTGGCTGATAAACTGATACCAGATTTCAAAGCACACAGAGATGGACACATTCACTCACAATCTACTTCCAAAATGGCACGGACAGACTTGGCAAGGTCCCCAGCTTCTGCTGCAAGAGCTGCTGTGACAGTAGGTCCGACCCTTCCCAGCCGTGCCAGAAGTGCTTTAGTGGACAATGTTCTCCTGTCACTAAGAGAATAAAGAGTAAGTGTTTATTTGTAAGATGATAAAGGAAATTGCTCCTTTTAAAAAGGTAAACTTGTTTTTCTAAAGTGGTTTTGTTCTCACTGTATGAACAAAAAAGATTCACGCTACCAAATCAGCGAGTCTGCCCCAGCAGCAGTCCTGGCTGAACAACAAAGGTTATTTGGAAAGTTCAATTCAAATAACATTCACAACTGAAAATGCAGTGTCAAGGACTCAGTGGGTGTCACAAAAGGAACTTGAATGGAATTTTCATACCAGCATTTAAGAAGGAACACTGCTTCATGGGACCCAACTCTTCTCTGCTGTTAGTTAGTCAGCTTGTCACCTTGGCTTAGTATTTGATAATAAATCCATCTACTAAAATATACTCTATGAACTTTATAAACAGACAACATCACTGTTGTGTGCAGTGCCAATGGGAACTGCATCTCACTGATTATCTATGATATCCTAGTTGGTCTGAGCCTGCACAGGTTTTTTGAAATAACGTTCCAGTTCACTTCACTTAAATGCATTTGATTTCCTTGAGAGCTGTACCAAACAAAACTGCAGGAAAGAGACTGAACAATTTTACTGTTACATAAATATTAATAGAATGCTATCTGGGATATATAGGCACAATCATGTCAATATTCTGAAGGACCAAAGGCTGCTTAAATCTTCTTGAATATTCCCAGCAGCTTTTTAAACAAGAAAATTAATCAAATGTAAATGGATACACATTTTATCAATTTATTTATATGCTACTGGATTCATCGTGATGCAAAATCACCTAGGAGAATCTAAAAAAATATTAAAAAAATTATAACCCACTGTTAAAGTTCCTTGCATTTTAACTAATCCTTAGTACATTATAATTACTTTATGGAAACATCCAGACAATCATATCTATGTAATTACTAACTGTTTTAATTTAATTCAGAGGTTGTTAATGAAGCTGTATCCTGAAAGCCTAATTCATAATTCATGCCATTCCCTCTCTTTCAATAAAATGACACTCAGAACTACACAGCAAAAGCATAGGAAAAGAAATAGCTACAAGGCAGTTTTTGGAGACTTGGAAACAATAGCAGTGTTTTTCATTATTAATATTGCCATTTCATTACCTTAAAACTGTTGAGGAGGTAGAGTTATCAGAGAGTATTTCATGCACAACCTGTTGGTCATAGTCAAGAAGTTATCAGTTTATAAATCAACACCATCAAAAAGTTAATACCTTATAGTTTGATGTTCTATTTGGGGGTGGGGGATTTGACTGTCAATTAAAGAGTCTAGTGTCTCCCAGCTAGAAGTGCAAAAGTAAAAACCAAAATATTATAACCCCCTTAAACAAAGTAAATATAACAACATCACTTTTTTTTGTTGTTGTTTCATAACATTCCAAAGTATTACCAAATATTAGCTTTTCTGCCTTTTTCTTCTGAGGAGTTTCACAGAAATTGGTAGAGTTTAGATGTAA
Source organism: Corvus brachyrhynchos (assembly GCF_000691975.1). NCBI lineage: Eukaryota > Metazoa > Chordata > Aves > Passeriformes > Corvidae > Corvus > Corvus brachyrhynchos. The sequence goes on along the minus strand of NW_008239056.1, from coordinate 191,500 downwards.
AAAATTATCTCATCATTTTCATTTGTTCAGTATAGCAAAACACAAAGATTATGTAAACCTCTGGATGGAACTGTACACTTACACATCATCTATATTTCCAGGAATGAAAGGATCTCTGTGAACTAGTTTATAGCCATTTTACTATGTTTATTCCTCAAAGACATCAACACATACCTTTTCCAAATAAGGTATTGCTAGAAATGAAAGGCAAAGTTACCTCTACAAATTGTAGCAATTTTTCAGTGGCCACCTCAAATGTCTTCCTGGCAGACTCCGATTTCCGCAACTGGCAGTCAAGTACCGTAACCCTCTTTCTCAAGTCTTGAATGTTCTCCTGGAAAAGGTATTTTATGGCTTTTATTCTAATAATTTTCTCCCATGGATCACACAGAGACATGGTATGAACTGAGTGTTTGGAATGTTTAACACACTCTTTTCTACATTTCTGTAGAACTCATAACTGGAATGCCGGACCAGCTGGAAAATCAGCACCAAACTGCAACAGATTTTGGCAAATGATAGAAAGGTAAATTAAAATTGGAAGACAACAACAGTGATAGGGCTGAAAATTAAGAGAGTTTGAACCGACCGATGAATGGATCAAAAATACCAACCTGATGGTGACAGTATCCCTCAGTAGGGTGCCATAAACAGCCAGAACAAACTCAGTCCCCTAGCTTGCATCCTTTGGCCACTACAGTAATTATGGCACATCTTGGAGGAAATTACCCCCTAGGATGTCTCTGCATGCACTCGTATAACCTATTGATCAGTGTTATGCATCCCTCTCTCCTTCAGTACAGAGGATGTGAGCCCTGTTAGATCCAGTCCTGGAGGCTTTGGGTCTCATCAGAGTGCCTGGCACTGTTCCTGTGAGAGAACCACGAGTGAAGTCCTCACATGTACCTGGGCATGTCTGTTTAGCTGAGCTGTCTGCTGGACACAAGATCTAGAAAGATCTCTCCAAAATACAGAAAACAGCACTGTAGTTAAAAATAAACTTTTACATCACACTGCAGGTGATCATTCTGAAAGCTCACAACCTACTCTAAAACTCTTATCAAAAAATCACCCAAACCCACTTATTAACTTTACTGGAAGCAAATAATTTGTTTGTATACACTGTACAAAGCAGCAGAATCATCATCACCCTGAATGTCAAAGGATCTGTTGATTCAAACACCTTTGTTTTGGTAATGTCACTGTCCACTCTGGAGAAAGAGCTGGTGAGGGACCTCATCTTTCACACTAAAAAGGCTGTAATATGGAGTTGGTACCTACTTGATACTGCTTCTTTTGGATAAGAAATGCAGAGGTTCAAATCTCCACACAGGTGTTGAAGTAGTCAGTCAGAATTTCAGGAATTCAAGCTACAATCTCTGGAACAAACCCCCAGGAAAGTAACCCACACCCTCTGAATTTCTTAAAATTTGGCTGTTTATACAAGTCCTAGAAAACAAACAGTGCTGCAAGAACACCTGACATAAAAGATGGGGCATCTCACCCAAATGTTCAGAAAGAACTTCCAGGGTGTGATTCACCTCATCACTCACAACTGGATGAGAGGAATTCCTCCCTGGGAGCCACAGGGACTTGGTTAAGCTGCTCTCTGCAAGCTTGTTTACCTCAGAGCTTGGCTTTACCTTCCAATGTCTTGAAATATTAAATTAATTCTCAGGATTAAACAAGGCAACATTTCAGTAGGTTTTCTTCACCAGGTCATATGCACATCCATTTTTCATGAGAAAAACAAGGTAATCTCAAAAATGCCAACCTGTTTGCATTTGTTCAAACCGTGTCTAGAACACAGGTCAGGAGTTACAGGGAAAAATTTTAAAGTGCCTCCAATATTTTATTTCTTAGCCTGTTCTGAAAAGCCTCACTGAAGATGATGTGGGTTTAAAATATAAGGCTCAATTAAAAAAAAAAATTGGCGGGATTAGTAGTATTTAAATGATTATTTTAATTAAATCTAAGTTTACTCTAGAACAGGACAGGGGTGTTATTTGCCTAACAAAAACATAAACCTGAAGGCCATTTTCACATGAGTACAAAAGCATACAAATATATGCAAGGTGTAGTCCTTTAAAGACAATGTATCTGCAGCCCAGAAACTATTCCATGCTTAATGCTTGAGATATGCTGACCTATAACCCAAATATGCTGGGAGCTCCTGTTTTTCCAGCCCAAAGATGTCTGGTGAAAGGAAGCTTCGTACACTTCACATTACCCCCTTCGCTACACATCATCCCAGTTATTGAATAATACAAGACAAACAGTGACCTACTTTAGAAAAGCAGATGAAAAGAAAATGAAAACAAGATACATGACAACAGGAAGGAAACCATGGTAACTCTGACAGGCTTTGCTTACTTTATTTTGGCCAGAATGCTCAGCGAGCTGAGCCTTCAGCTCTCCAATTTCAGCCTCTAACAGGTGAATCACTTCTTCATAGTCCATCTCTATTCCCCGGGCCTGCCTTTGTGCAGCCTCTGCAAGGTGAATTCTGCTTCGCAGGGCTCTTGTCTCCTCCACAGCTGCCTTGGCTTCCTGCAGATGATACAATTCAGTGGAAAAGTTACAACTCCAACTACCAAAAAAGCAGATTTAGCTCGCAAGTACTGCAGCTGGCCTCAGGGCTACCTGTTAGTGTTCATGGTTAGAGGGCTCAATTGCTAATTTTTAATATATGATGTGCAAATGAAAAACAGGTAAGCACAGAGACATAATTTTCCTAATAAATTAAACAACAAGTTCTACAATTACTGAAAATCTACGTGAATGAAAGGTTTCCTGAAATGCACCAGATGCTGTTGATCTGCCCCACTTTTTCCATACCAAAAAAGTACCTTAATGAGATGTTACTTCATTTTATTATTATTGCCTGAATTCACACTCTAGTCACAGCTCACACATCACGTACATGGACTTTTAATGCAAGTATTCAGTCCACACTCTTCTCAGAATCAGTGCTTTTTATAAAAACTATTTTTCTGCCTAGTTCCTGCTCCTATTACGCTCCTAATATCCTATATTATCACAGAACATTAGAAGAGAGTCGGATAAAACTTTTATCTAAATAACGTACAGAAAACAGAAAAATCAGAAACTGTTAGCTTTAATTCAGCTAATGTAATCCCTAAATGTTGCAACATGTCCTTTCAAGAAAGATATTGCTCAGTTCATTTTAGGACTGAATATTAATTGAAGTTAACTTTGATTAGTAAATTAGAAAGTCAAACTAAACATGGGTTTACACACTAGGAATAAAACAAACAAACTGCTCACACAAAATATACAGGCTCACTGGCACCAAAACTAGTAAACCATCTTTGCCCTCAGCTATTAATTAATCTGTATGAAAAGTCACCTTATATCAATTTTCTGAATAATTAAAGTTATAAGCTTTGAATACACAAATTCACAGAGCTACAAGCTTTTTGTAGAAGTTGCTCAGTTAAGGATACTTAGGTGAATATTCTATTCCTGGTCTACCTATTACATCTTATTATTATTATATCCTGGTTGGGAATGGAACTAGAGGGAAAACAGGTGGCTGTAGAGGAGAAACACACTGTGACTCTTTAACATGGAGGAAACAACCTTCTAGAAGCTAGGTTTGAAACTGCTGTTTCTAAAAAACCTAGATGACCAGATCTGTCTGTTTTGTGGAAGAAACTGCATATAACATGTGTCATGATACAAATGTCTATAGAGAGGTCAGTTAAACTTACAAATGCAGATTTAATTCTTTCTTCATGTAGAAGCATTTGTTCTGTACAATCAATATCCTTCAAGTCAGGTTTTCCTATACTTTGTGATAATGTTCTTTCTGCAAAATGATCTACCAATCTCAGCTTCACACGACTTTTAACCTCTACACTGTTAGCCTTAATGAACAATATACTCCAGGCCATAAATCAGCTAATAGCAGTCACATATAACCAGTACATCATCTTCCTCATCTTTGCAATATAAAACCAATTTGGATGATGGCCAGGGACATCCTGGTCTCTCAGAAAATAGAGCAGTAGAAGAAGTAACCACACACGTAGAACAGCAACACCACTAGTGAAGGCAGGTGACACTGCTGCTGTACAGGCACTGGTGTGTTACAGGGCACAAGCGGTAAGAGATCCATTTAAGTGACCTTTAATTTGACAGCAAGTAGAATGGTTTTCTTTTTTCCTTTGGAAGCACTAGGTGAACTACACGAGGACCACTTGCACCTGGAAACACAGACTCATCCCAAGCTTATTGCTCTGTGTGTGTTATTCCTCACGCTGGTGTCAGAGTTGTGTGTCTGCAGCACTAAGAACAGTGTGAGGGTCATTACAGCTCGCACTCCCTGAAAGCACAACAGAACAATCCCCCCTCCTGCAAGCTGCTCGTGGCACTCCTTTTTTTCCTAGAAACAATTCAGAGAACACAGGGACTCCTAAGAAGTTATCAATCTACAGAAGCAGGGGTCAAAATTACTACCTCTAGGGAAGGCACTTTATGGCCACTGTAAGAAACAAAATGAGTCAATAGCAAGAAGAGCTGGGCCCTGCTGATACAGAGGATGAGCTGGGAGCCTTCAGCACCAAAGGCTTCCTTGGGAAGCAGGCTGGAGGTGGGAAAAAGACTCTCAGAGACAAAAGTGAAAGGATGCTCTGATGTTAAGTTTGACTAATATGAATGAACACAGAGGCCTTGAAAAAGGATGGCGTCTTAAAAACCCACACTTAGGAATTATTTAAATAAACCGACATGAGAAAAGTGAAGAGAAAATTGCTATTATGAAAAGAGAGGTCTTCATTTTGAAAGAATACCTCCTTGAGATAAAGGTTTAAACTCTTATAATCCAGAACTGCCTTTACTCCTCTGTTGTTTTTTCAGAACCCTAGTTGTTGAATATTAATTTCTCTGTAATAGCAGACTAAGTATGACCAGATTTCAATGGTGAAAGACCTAAAGGAATAATTAAGGAACAATGGCTTCTTACATTACAATTAAACAATTATACACACTAAAACTGAATTAGTAAAGTCTTCTGACACACCAGAGCTGTTTGCTGGAGCAGAGGGGCACAAAGGGAAACTATTCCCTTTGTGGAACTGGAGAATAGATTTCACTGTTCTCCAGTTACTGGAGCTGGCACTGTGGGGACACAGTGGGTTCTCTCACCTGTGCAGGTAAGGGGGCCCCACCAGTGAAGAACTGATGGGTAACACCCACTTCAGCAAGACAGCTCTTGTCCCACTCAAATGTATGAAAAAAGTGTCCAAGGCCAGGCTGGATGGGGCTTGGAGCAATCTGGGAGAGTGGAGGGTGTCCCTCTCCATGGCAGGGGTTAGAATGAGATGAGCTTTAAGGTCCTTTCCAATCCAAACCAATCTAGGATTCTAAGACAACAGATAGGGAATCTGCAGCTGCTAATATTTCATTTATATAAATGCTTGATGGGGCCAATTGTCCTAATCTGGTACGAAGCCACTACAACCAATAAGGAACTGAAAGCTGGAGGACAGAAGCTGAATCTGTAAAAAAGCACTTTCAAGGTACAGGTTCAGAGTGCCAGAAGGTTTTATCCAAGTTTTATTCCAGCGACCAAAACCACCAGAACTAAGATATTCTTTTAAAGCACATGAAAATTGTAGTTACAAGTCAACTGTGCTTGTTGATTAATGTTATAAAAATTGTATGCTGAAATTATCCTTCAAAAGAACTTTTAATATCTTTACTATGTATTAAAATAAAAAAAGCTAATGAAACAAACCCAATCCTTCTTTCAGGCAGGGTGAAA
>NW_008239056.1:184848-185669 GCF_000691975.1 Corvus brachyrhynchos | reverse complement strand
CTTTCCCTGTTAAGAGAAAATAACCACAGAATAGCATATCTCAGCCCTATGAACTGAGTCCAGGAGTTTGGAATACCACAAACAGTATCTTATCTTTACAGGCTCTCCCATTTACTATGTTTAGCTAAGTGCTTCAGCTGACAGAAACTGCCCAGAAAAAGCTGTAGTACAGAAGGGATCATTCAGGCTGGAATACTCCAGGTCTCTGAGGCAGCACAGGATCCAGTCCAACTCCTCCAGGAAGACAGAAGACATCATTCCAGATTTCACATTCATGCTCTTGGCAAGACTTCAGGTACGCAAAAGTGCCTTTCTGTGTTTGGTGCCAATTTCAGCTTACATATGATTTCAAGGAAGCCCCAAAGATATAGTGCTATATCACAACTTCAAAGCTAAAATAGGTCAATTAATGAATTTTAATTGTCACATACCAATATTAGAAAATAATTACTACCTTACTGCAAGTTTAGCAGCATTTCTAATCTTAAGAGTTTATTCACGCTGTTAGTTACTGAGTGAAGCACTGTTTAATGAATTGGTACTAACAAAGCATGTTTATTAACCAGAATATTTGTACCCCTGTCTTAATTAATCTGTAATCTCTGCAATTCGCAATTAGTAGAAAATAGGAATACCACAAAATATACCCCAATACATGACTGGTAACCTATATCCTCATTTAAAACCTTCATTTTTTCATGAAAGCAGTCATTTTTAAAAAATGCTTAAATTACACTGAAGTCAGAAGACCTTACGCATAGACTTTAATTGGTTTTTTTTGTTTACTTTGATTGTTACTTTTAATCAGGCCATTAGGGCTC
>NW_008239056.1:169251-184792 GCF_000691975.1 Corvus brachyrhynchos | reverse complement strand
CTTGTACTGTAGGTAGCCTATTTCTAAAAAACTTATCACCATGAATCTCAGTGCCAATATTGGTTTTAAACAACAGAAATATATATATATAAATACATATGAAACACTTGAAAATGCACCAAGTATAAACAAAAGAAAATGTCCATTAAAAGCCCACTTACATGTCCTAAAACAAATCACACAATGCTATAATTATATATAATTTATTATTTCTCTTTGACTTCTCTATATGGAACCCTTTCAATGCCTACAAGAAAATCAGTATTTATCCCTGGGAGGTTTGCAGGGCAAAGCTGAACTTCATCACCACACGACAGTACCTGAGAAAAATAAAAGTGGGAGGACCTCGAGTGGTGGCAAATGGGCACTGCTGCCACTTAAAACATCTTAAACCAGCCCTGTCCAAGGCTGCCTTCCCAGAAAAAGCAGGTTTGTACTGGGGATTGTACTTTGTAATAGCTTTAGTCTGGACTAATACACAGAACAAGTGCTCTGGTCTAGAACAACACAGTCAACCCATTAGAGAATGGGAACTTCCAAGTGCATTACTGGAACAATCTTCCAGTTAAATTTTATCCAGAAGATAACCCAACTTATTTCCCCACAGTGTACAGAAGGAAACTACACAATACTAATGGAAAAAGCTTCCAAGCAGCTCTCTTACATTCAAGGAATAAAAGGTGATAATGAAGGTGCTCAACTAGTCTTATGAGCAAAAATATAAGACTAATCTTAATACATGGGAATTTTAAACTTTATCTCTTGCATTTTTACATGACATCAGACATGAGAAACCTGCAAAGGATAGGTGCAGCAGTGCAGGAGGGAAGGAAGGCAGCCAGGCTCATTAGAAGGAAAAAGCTGACAGGGTGTTCAAGAAAAAGAGGGAACCAGAAAGCCACTTGGTTTTGAATCCAGGCTATAAATGACATGAGACTTACATTTAATTGGGAATTTCCTTTAAAGAGACACAAGGAGGCCAAATACTCTGATTTACTGGCTCATAATTATAGATAGATTTGGAGACAGAAACAAGGCTTTCCTCACAAACCCCTAACTACAATTTTTTTTCCTGGTAATTTTTTCACACTTAAGACTGGCTGACATATAAAATAGTTAATGTTAGGATTGTAAATTAGGCTCACTGTTGGCTAAAACCAGCAAAATCTCTAAGACCAGAAAGGTTCTACTACATCATTATGCCACTTCATTGATCCAGCTGGTCTTAGGGTTCCACTCTCAATTCAATAGTAGAGAAATATATTACTGCTCTAAAAACTGAAGGATCAATTCTCCACTTTTAATCAAAAGCTCTGTAGTAACACAAGAAGCACTTTGTGTTGAAATCAGTGTGAAAGCATAGTCTGTATGAGCAGCAAGACAAAAAGTGCTCCTTTCTCCCTTTCACAAAAAAAACAATTAAAAATTTTTAAATAATTGTTATTTTTAGAAACTTCAACATACTTGCTTGACTACTTGTAGCTGCTCTGTTAACTGTTTCTGTAAGTCCACAGATTCAGACAATTCTTCCTGTTTTAAAAAAAAAAGAATAATAGAAGAGTTTTGGTCCTAAAACAATTAGCTCTATCAAAACTACAGGTAGCAATACTTAACTTCTATCAACAGCTTTTACAAAACCTGTGATAAAACCATCTCTAAAAGCTAACTTTTCTGTGAGTTCATTGATGCTTTTTAAGTTTCTTGAGTATTTTAGGATTATTTACTGAACATTTCTGGGATTTGTGTAAAAGAGTGTAAGAAATAAGGCAATTAATTATAGATTGATCATTGTCAGTTTTCCACATCAGCAATTTAGGGACTCTGGGTCAGCAGTCACTGTGCTCAATGTAAACAGGGTTCTTTCATTTCAGTACAGAGCTCTCTGAAGAAGAATCCTTGAGCACAGAACAGAGAACAGATCTCTGGCCATTTCAACCCAATGTTTCTGTAATTTACAGCAAGAATTTTTTTGGACCAAGAGGCAATTTTTTAATTGTCTTTATCCCAAGCTCAGTATTCCTGTCCAAGAATCAGAGTTATGTATCCTGAATACATATATCTTTTGGTTTGTTAAAACAGAAATTCAGGACCATGGGAATGTGGTAGGAACCTGGGATATTAATAAACAATAAGAGTATTTACTGCTTTAGTCTTGGGAATTTTCTAATGTCTGGGAAAATATGTATTAATTTTGCACACAGATTAATTTATCCTCCAGTTCTGATTCCTTTCAGAAGTATCAGCACATGCTCAGACTCTGCAGTTACAAGCATCACACATTTTAAAATAAAACTGCCATGCAAATCAGTCATTTCTCCAAATTCACTTCTGTGAAATGTCTGCTTAGTCTCATTTCTCTGTGGATCAGATTAAAAAATGTGTTAGCATTCAGTGTAACAGCTAAAATTCACTGTCTCCACAAATACATTGTAAGCAGTCTTCAAACATGATTAAGACTGCTTGCACTGCCATTTTATTTATGAAAAACTGCACATGAAATTAAAAAAAAAAGAAAATTACTATGCAAACTCAAAAAAAAATTAGTCTCTTGAATAATTTAAAGCAAATAAAAATTGTGTTACCTTTAATTTACTCATTTCTTTTAAAGCTTCATTTCTTTCTTTCTTAAGTCTTTCCACATCACCCTCCAAGGAATCACAGGTTACAAACTGTGTGTATATAAACACTTAAGGTTAGAATGTATTGCTAACTGTGTCTTCCATAATCTTTAACATCTTATATTAAAAGTTCTTGTTAATAAAATGAGAAGAAAATCTTAATTTTGAGTTATAGATCTGAAAATGCTAAAAACATTTAAGAAAATTTTAACCAACTTATCTTCCAAAGGAACAATTACTTTTCCTTTTAAAGTGGATTAATAAAGTGTTTTTTAAATTATCAAGAATACATCACTATTTTAGTATTTTAAATAATAGGCATTTTATTTTAGTGTTCATATACTAAAAATGCTCTTTTTAGAAGTCACTTCTAGAATAAAATGGTTTTCACTGTAGCACAGTAGTTCAAATCACTGTGCCCAGTAGTTGTTTCTCACTCACACAGGTTTTAACAACCCAAATTTTATTAAGAGACCTCAGTAAATCAATGTTGTCCAGACATACAACAAACCAGAATTAAATTACATTAATTGCTTTCTATAAATTAGAAAAAAGCTTAAAAAAGCTTCACAGAAACTAAGCTATCTTAAAGAACCCCATGCTATCGAGCTGTTTTAAACATCTGCCCAAGATGTGGAGTTATTTTACATACAATAAACTCTCCAATAATCTCCTCCCAGTTGTTAGAACACTGACCAGGCACATATTTTACCTGTGAGTCCAGTAAGCTGGCAACTTCACTGACCCTAGAGGTGACAGATTTGTGGCCATCATCAGCTGCAGTTGATTGCATGGACAACAGATTTCTTGAAACTTCAAAGAAATCTAGGAAAAAAACAGCTCAGATTTTGTTGTTGTAGCCCAGAAGTTCAGCTTAGTAACAGATCACTGATGCAACACAACTCCAATATCACCAAGAACAGCCACTCTGAGAAATGCAGTGTCTGCCCTTGAAGCTTTCTAAAGGAAAATAGGAAAATCAGAGAGATATCTCCAAAGAGAAAGCTCTGTTAAAGATGGTAAGAATAAAAATGCCCAAAACACACCGTGGGATGAAATGTCCTCAAATCAAATTGTGAAGGAGAAAAGAAAACAAAGGTGGTGTGAAGTTCACCTTCAAACTACCTGGGATGTTCTGCATTTGGCAGGTGTCTGTGAAAAATGAAATAAATCTGCACACCAGGTATATACACCTGCCCTTCCCAAGAAGTTGGCCTTACCAGAGGAGACAGGAAAAAGGAAAAATTTCCTGCTAGCTCTGAGCTCATGGTTTCCTTTTCAGGCCCTTTAAACCCCTGACAGAGGCTTGGTAAAATTGATGTTGACCAAGTTGAAAGTTTTAAATACAAACACTCCCTCATTCACAATCAACATGACTTGGATTACCCATACATTTTTAATTAAAAAATTCTGCTACGCTATGACAGAAAAGTGGAAATATAAAGGTCAGTTTACTTCACATAAAATCTGACAGAAGATCCAGTATCTCTCTCACTGAGGATCTTTCTGGATGTTTAAGTACAAAATACTAGTTTTCACACACTAGTGTTTTTCATAGACTTTAGGAAAAGTGAAATTTCCATCAGTTTTAGCATCAGAACCATCATGTCTCACAGTTTCTGAAAAATATTTTAAAATTGTCAGTGTCATCAACCAAAATTGTCATAACCAACAACAGCAACTCAATCCTATCAGAATTAGGTTTAGCTGGAAGAATTATGATGGTCTCCCTGCAAATCTGTTTCTATATGCAATAACTTGAAATGTTCTTGCTTCCCACAGACTGAAGTTAAATGATCCGTCAGTTTACTTGCTTCAAGAAGCCTCCCTAACCATCAAAACTCTCCCAAGTAATTTTTGGAAAAATTACAGTTCCCTATTGTCAAAACAAAAAGTTCAGGATTTTGTGAGCACAAAATAAAACTTTCCCAAGGCTGCTCTTAATTAGATAAATTTGTGATTTGCATTCCCATGACTTAGTTTCAAAATTTCAAGCTTATTTTCTACAGTAAAATAAGGTTCTTGCCTCAAACTATCATTTTATTTGCAGCAGCAACCCAATACTGACAAAAAATATAATAATCGTTATTATCTACCATTTCTGTATTCCTACTTTTCACTATTTTCTATGGTAATTAACAAATTATTACCTCCAAAAGACACTGTTCCTTTAGAATCTTTATGAAGTTGCTGCCTTAGGGCTTGCTGCTGTTCATCTGTGAGCTGAAGCCCAAGATAATTCAGTGCCTGGAAGGAAAAAACTTATTTTGGACTGAAAAAAGAAAGGACTAAGGATAATGACTGCAGGGACATGGGGGAATAATTAAAGAGCTACACTTCAAAGAGCCTTTGTATCCCGGTACACTCTCACTGACAACACTTTTATTCCAGAGCCACTCTGTGACTTTTCCTTCTCATTGAGAGATGTTCAGATATTATTTAACCTTGAATACAGATGAGTGTAATAAGCAAACCCCTTTGTCCTTAATAACTGCTTTAAAAATCCTGAGGGATGTTCTGATTCCCAGAAGAGTTAATAAGTAATTAGATTAACAAAAACAGTAATTTGCCCAATGTATAAACTGAAATGTTGGCCTGCAACATTAAAGAGCTACTCAAATAGAAAATTCTGTGTGTCATTTATACCTTAGAGTTTGTCAGCCTAGAAACATTGTTTAGAGGTTTTACCTGCATCATGAAGAGGAAGAAGCAAAACTCAGAAGATTTTAAGTATTTACCCTCTCCAGCTTTTCTGTTTTGAGATGAATACTTGAGTTCTTTCCTTGGGGCTCATAATCATCATTCTGGCTGGGGGCAATAACTAAGAAATAAAAAAAAATAAAGTAATAATGATGTAGTTGTAACTATTGCTTTGAAAAATTTGTTCTGAAGCTCTGCTCATCAAGTGGATGCCAGCTAAATACCCACTTGCCAAAAATACATGTTAATCCTTAGACTGACTTCTTTTAAAAGACATAATTGTAATCAACAAAAATTATGGGTATCAACCACTTCCACTATTTTTTTTGCATAAAAAAGTGACAAGTAGCAAATTAACAGAAAATAACCAGGAATAACTTTGAGTGATCCATCAAGCATATGGCTTCTCCTCATGGTATTTTCTCTTCTCTCAGAGTTACACAGACACTCAGGAAACAGAAGGGGAAACACACTTGTGAATTCCAAGAGAGACCTCCAAGACACACCCTCGGCGTAACTGACAGTTCCCACATGGAGTGATCTAGAAAACACTGGGGAAAGAGAGGGAATGACCTGTTCCCAACCATGGGCTGTGTGGAGAGAGCTTAGGCTGAACTCCCCAGGCTCCTCAGTATTTTTTCCTGGGAAGGAACACTTTTCCAAGAACTCCTGTCCATCAGGCCATCATCCATCAGCCCCCTCTACCCTCACAGTCAGAAACACAACTTTGCATGGTTTTTTTTTTTTAAACTCTTTGGATTTTAGATGTATGCAAATAAAAAAAAAAATTGTTTGCATTCATTATTTATAAACATAATGTAGATCTTAATTCATCATTTCCTTAATGAATTAAAAAGGTACTGAAACCAAAACCAGCTTTTGACAAGTAAAGGATCTTGCAGTTTGAGATTCTCTCTAAAGGAACAGAAGGAATTGCAGGGAATTCTTTTTTTAAAAAATTCTTTAAGTTTCACAGAGTATCTGTTTCCAAGCTCAAAGCCATTTATATTCTCTTTACATGCCAAAAGCATAAACCAAAACATCTTGAAAATCTCTGACACTAACACCTCTCACATGCTATATTAAATTCTGAAGACAGTGGGCTAGAACCTTGGTGGAATTGGCACAATTTCACTTCAGCTCAGAATGAAAAAGCCTCATGTGTGAGTTTGTGCAAAAACTTCCTGAAACTATGCTAATTTTTTTCATAAGGTGTTAAAAAAATAGTATCTCATCTAAAAAATACTTTAATTTTTCAAGGTTATCTTTGAAAGTTTATCCTTGAAAAAGGGCAGCATGAAAGAAGTGGCAGGTTTGACAAAGGATGTGCTGTTAAATAAGAAAAAAATCAAACATGGCAAGAAGCAGTACAAACTGGAGCTGCAAGTATTTGTGCTTTCTGCTCTACTACCTACATTATTCAGATATGTTAAAGAGACTGTGGCCTTCTTGGTGTCTTCAAACAATGAAGCTCCAATGTACTGAATTATATTAACCAAGAGTCTTGTATTCTGAATATATTAAAAAATAAGACTTTTGTCTTGTTCCTTTGATTTAGTTGTAGTGTTTTTCATGGTCAATATGTAAAAACTGTGTGATCATTATTCTCCAGGTGTATTCAATACTAAAACTTTTCCAGTTTCAATAGCCCATATTTGGTCAGGTCACCCTTCAACGAAGGAAACCAACTGTCCGATTTGCAATATGGGAACTGTTTCATTTTAAATCTGAATATCTAATATGGGCTATAATAAATGCAAGAACAATTGAAATAACATCAGTGGAGAGACATCTGGAATGAATCAGATCCTGTGTATTTTTTCTTCCTCTTCTCAGTACATTAGACATCAAGTTGAGAAGCTCAGCTTATGCTTAATTCCTACTGCCTGACGAAAAAGAATAAAGTTCAGGTCTGCACAGAGAAATACTGAAAAGAGTCAGTTCTATCACAGTGTCAATGGGGACTCCCATTATTGTGCCACTCCTGCATTTTCACTGTTTCTAAATACAACACATCTGTTTCCCACAGGAATTACAATTGTTCAGCTCAGATTTGGTTCTGAGCAAATTTCAAAACCTCTGTTTTTCCTTAAATGTTGTTTTCAAAATAGATATTTAGAGATGGGATCAGTGACTCTTGCCATTGTTTGAATGTCATGACTCTAAAGCACAAATATACACTATATATTGTATTTGTTATTAACTGAAAAGCTGTTAAGAGGGCTGCAAGTTATTTCTATCCTTTCAATATGCTGCCCTGATTTAAGGAAAAAAACCATGCAAGCAGCATACATCCCCAGAATTTCATCAAATCAAGAAAGCACAGTTTCTATGGCAACCTAATCTTGATCTATACGTGAGTCTTCATTATCTGGTTTCTACTGAGTCTATTATCATTACTGCTGTATAGCAAATGTTGTGATCATTCTTTTTTGTTTGGCTGCAGCTGTTTGTTAGAGACAATGTAAGTGATATTTGACAGAAGCTACTAAAAATCCATTGATCTCAGTCCTTTATTTATTTAGGAGTATAAAAACAGTGCAATATTCCTGTTTTTTTTGAAGACTGTTGAGTCTCACTATGCACTATGTTCTGTCTGACTGTTATTGAAGGAACAAGGAAAAGGATGGCAGGGAATTAAATGAGCACTTACCCGTGGCAGACACATCAGCAGGATTGCCGTCTAGAGCAGTAATTGGAGATTGCTCTCCCATCTTGACTCCAGTTTCCATCTACAAGAGGAAATGAAAAGTCATGAAATACCATTTCTAAAGCAGATCACAAGCCAAACCAGAAATAGACATTAATGAAAAAAGGGACAGGAAGGAAGACTGGGGGCAGAAAAAAACAACCCCAGGAGAAAAAGAAAGGCATGGAAGGGGTGGTGGTGAGAAGGAAGAGCATCGGAAAAAAAGAGATCAGGGCCTCATTAAAACCTTGAGTTTTGAAAATCTTAATATGTGAAGATAGCACAGTCTCTCTAGGCAACCCACTTCAATATTTATATCCCTAATAAGAAAGAAAAATGGGCAAGAATTTTAAGTACAAATATAAGAAGATTTGAGAATCACCTGTTTTGACTTTGTGTTTGAGAACATTTTCTTCTTCCTTCTTCTAAGGCAATACTTTATTTAGCTTTAAAAATATGATAAACTGAAAATGTTTTTTCAAAAATTGCAATAATAGTCTTAAAATCTTCTTTCTCACGGTCAACATTATTTCTTTACACTAATGGTGAGCTGTATGAATTAAAACAATTGCTGCTTAGTCAAAAGAAAGGGGAAAAACCCCACATCCTTCTAGGACTTTTTTTAAGCAAAAATCTCATCATCACAGAGCAAGTGTGAGATTGCACTGTACTCACACATATGTAGTAAACAGGGAATTTTAAACTCTGAAATATATAACTATTTATATCTAATTCCAAAACTTTAGAGAAACAATAAAGGAGAACTTGGTATCTAAGAACACAGTTAATGCTTGTTTAATTTGTTTTCTTACCCCAAGTCAACTATTTCCTCTCATCAGTGTGCTTTAATCTCCTGTTATACAACATGGGTTTTTCCAAAAGTTTTGATATTCCAAAGACAATATTGTGCAGGAAAATAGACAATAATTTTCTTACTAAAATGGAAACTCAATTACAATTAGGAAAAAAACAACCATTTGCTGAGTTTATTCTAACAGGAGTTATAAGTACACTCACAGCATCTGGAGGGAATGTTGAAAGCAACTTCCCATTAGGAGAAGGAAGAGGACCAAGTGCAGCCTGTTGTTCTCCATGTGCTACAGAAGATGTTAAGAGGCTGAAAGGACGCTGCCGATTCTCTGGATGACTGGGGATGTTTTTCTGCCTAATAAAAGCTATCTCCCAAAAATTTTCAAACCTAAAATTAAAATGTTAGAAATTTCAACATATTGTACACTTATATTATTCATAAGATTATACTTCTACAAAAATTACATGTTTCCAAACACTGTGTGTGGGTTTAATTATTTTCCTAAAAGGATGTTCTGTTATCCATCATTAATTACAAAGACAAATACTGTCTTTTTTTTTTAAATATTAAAGTATCACAATTTTGCAGGCCTGAAAGGTGCATTTGAGTCTTTTCTATGAAATAATATTACAACTGAATATTTAAAAAAATTAGTATCCCTCGTATTTCCTCTAAGCACACAAAAACACATTTCACATTAATCTGATCATAAATATCATCTCTTAAACCATTTTGGAGGGTTGGCTGTTCGACAGTAACAGATACCTCATCTTTGTTCTGTTGATTATACTTTTTGCCTCTTCATAGGAGACTCCAATCATGGACTCTTTGTTGATGGACACCAGCTGATCCCCAGGCTTCAATCGTCCATCCTAAAATAACAAATATAAAACCAAACCCACAACTTTTAAATTAACTGCTAACACTACAGAAAGAACTGTATAGTCACAGCACTTGGACACATTCCCCTGGTTCTATTAGGACAAGAAATATCAAGAACAGCTCTGCATTCTGCCTGACAATCTTCCAGAAATAAGCAGATTAAACCATCATCCCTCACTATTAAAGCAGTCATCATAAAAACTCATCAGAGAGAACAGACCTCAGAAATTGTATAAAGAAGAACTTTGGATCCAGATAAATATTTCTGTTAAAAAAAAACCAAGGAAAGAAAAAACAGATTTTTCCAGCACCAACCCATCTGACTTTAGGAAGCTTCTTTACTAATTAATTCAGCTCTGAGCTGGATTAATTTGCATTTCAAAAGCAAATGTTCATGGCAATACATGGAACTCTGCAGACACTCACTGGCCATGCTAAACTTAATGAGAAAACCAGATTGGTCTATTAGGATTCACCAGTCAAAACCATGACAGAAATAATATTGTCAACTTTGTGGTTCTGTTGAATTACTTGCCAGCTCTCTACTAGCACAAGAACATCTCACATTTCTGTCCCAGAGACTCTTAAGACAAGATTTTAAACATGTTAGGCTAGACTTCTCAGTAAGACAGCTTTCTTTACTCACATTTTAACAGAGGCCTCAGCAATTTAACTGGAAATTCATGCAATTCACCTATGGTTATAGTTATGACATTTGTCTAATGTAATACACATCACATTACACAGAACATGTCTCTGCTTTTCAGCTCCTACGAAATCAATCTATGTGGAAAAAAAAAGTATGTACAGACAATGATACACAGGAAAAAAGTAAAATACCTTCTCAAAACCAGTATAATTTTACCTACTTAACACCCACATACCATAATTTTAGCTGTGTTGTTTCAAACCCATGCCTATTACCTTTTTTTTTGGTCACACAGTGTTTTGGTTTTGGTTAAAGAAAAAAGCTGTATATTTTTTTTTTTGCTTTCATCCAGCATGTTCAAAGATATCCATTTCAATGGTGCCCTCATGTGGCAGAGGTTTAAAATATGCTTCCTGCTTCACCTTCCCAAACAGGATAATTAGGGTTGGAAAATTACCTTTATTATTGCTAATATTAGAGCCTACTGAAATTTGATGTCTTAGCCTCAGTCTATTGATTAGGTGTGATAGGCCTCAAATTCACAGTGAGAAAAATATTTTAGAACCCACAACAAAATAGGAGAAAATAAAAGAGGAATGATTACCATTAATCTACTGAAATAGGTCTTTGAGAAACACTGGATTTTTATCTTCCAGCTTGGCATTTTAGGATTTAACTTAGCCTACAAAAATTCAGTAACAAATAGTTATAAACTGTTTGGGGACAAAAATCACTGTTCATGAATTGAGATCGTCCCCTCTTGCTGGGCCAGAGGCAAAAGTTGGTTATCTACACTTCCAAATAACCATAATTACTCAGGATGCCAGAAGAGACACTTGGATAAACAGTTCTGTGTACCTGAACCAGGCAATTATATTATTTATTTACTTTTTACACTGACAAATCCCCCTGATATACATATTACATTGGTCATAAATTAAAACAGTAATCAACACCAATTCACACACTTTATCAGTCTGCACTTCCAGAATATTTTTTCTAATTTGCTTTCCAACTGCAAGGATCCATCTAAATTAAGTCTCAGGGAAATAAGATTTTTTGAATGTCCAAGAAAATAAAAAAGAGGTGCCATCTGTAGCTCTGTCCCATCCTTCCTGATTTACCTTGCGTTATGCAATCTCTTATAGAAGTTGGTTTTGTACCTTCTCATACACAAACTGAGGAATAAGATCCTCATTTACCTCAAATGAACTTCTGAATAAATTTTCATTACCATGTAACTCTGTTACATTGCAGTGAGATAATTCTGTTAAAAGAGAAGGCAAGGAGGAACACAAAACACATTTAGTATTTAAAATATGACTGTAGATGTAACATACCAAACATGTACTAAATTAAGGCAAAAATACAGGTGTCTAAAGGGGAAGGAAGGGAAAAAAGGCCTTTACCTTATGGCAATCACCCCCAGGGATAATTTCTTGAATATATACCAAAGGCCCTTCATTTCTGTTAATTCCTCCCACAATATTCAAACCTAGGCTTGTTCCTTTGCAAACAGAGATAATCTGAAATGCACTATCACTAGAGACACAAACAGAAAGAAAAGCAGAATTACTTCACAGAAGTAGATAATATAAAGACTGAAGCAATAACTTATCTTTATCTTACTGGTTTTTGCAAATATGTATTACAGTAACAAATAGAAATAGTGGACATTTAATCTCAGTGTTCAAGTATTACACTATTTACTACAAAATCAGCAACCTCAGGCACTTCTGACAATTACAACAAGAACTGATACCTATGTTACAAGGCTAAAAACTCCTCTCTACTATATAAATCCAAGGCTTGTGGGAGTACCTGGGTACACTTAAACCAGGAACATTAATTCGTTAGGAGACACTAAAAAAATCAACCTGATTAATCTACTTCTACCACATAAACAATAAATATATAGAAAAATAACTTATTAAAATGGAAAGTCTGCAATGTCAACGGTATTACAAGCTACAAGACTAAAGTTAAAAAAATAAACCCAAAGTCTAACACTTAGTGCTCAACCCAAATTTTCCTGACCAGCCAAATACAGCACTTCCTGCAGCTCACACATGAGAGGTACAGTCAGTTTTGGAAATTACTTTGGAAGCTTTGGGGATGGTGCTGGCACAGAATTATTTCTGCTGCTGGTGGTTATGTTTTCCTTCGGATGCAACTGAGGACTCTGCGACCTTGAGGATGACCCAGAAGAAAGGCTGTCTACAGATTTTACTTCAAAAAAAGAAATAATAAAAAGAAAAAAAAAATAAAACCCATATTTGGGAAAAAGCACAAAACTTCAGCTCATGTAAGTAAGTTCAGTAGGACCACTTTCATACTAGAAAACAGACAAACTAAGCAATCAGACAACCAAAGAAAAGTCTACACAGTTAAGAACTGAGAGCTGCCCAGGGCTCCAGGAATAATTTTTTAAAACATAACAAGTGATGATTTTTTTCAAATTGGGTGCAAAATACAAAATCTCAACTAATTCCTCGATGCTATATAAAGGCATCTTAATTAGGCAGCACTTCCAGAAAGATTAGAATTCATGGTGCTCTAGATGAAATTTTTATTCATATTTTGTGGCACATTTCAGCTAGAAATACCAAAAACTTTTCACATAAATCATTAATTAAACTGAAAATAGACATCAGTATATTTAAGATTTGAGGAAACTGACACACAAATTCCTCAAGGTACACGTGTGTTTTGTCTGACTTTCAGTGACCTCCTCCAACACACCTCCCCTCAAATTAGGAATTTTAAGTACAAGTTTCTATTCCACCCAAGGCTGATTTTGTCCCCCAGGATTGCTTCAGGCTGGAAGTGATCTCTCACCAGCTAACTGATGTGTTGGAGAAGTTCTTGCAGAGCTGGTGTCACTGTGAGAGCCATACTTATCCATCAGGTCATGAAATTCTTTCCTGTGCCAATAAAAATATTGTCTTTGTCAGGATTTGGTGTTAGTTTGAATGAACCCTGTGAAACCTGCACTGCTTGTACTGAACAGTTGCTCCTCCTCAGAGAAGGAAGCTCAACCTCAACTGAAAGAGGAAGGCCCTGTCAAATGGTCAGAAAAGGCAAAAAAAAAAAAAAAATCATGTAATGCAGGATAAAGGTGGGAAAACAACAGACTGTGGATGAAATGGACTGTTGGTAAAAAAAACTTTATTTTTGCCTCTCTTTACCCTGAATTGCAAAACTTTAAAAACTTGTAATACAATCAACTACAGATAACAAGACAGTGGTACTACCAAGGTCCAGAACAATTTATTTATATTGGAGGGAATCAGATTATACATCTATAGCATACTCATGTTTTTAAAGAATGCCTTTAGTTCAATTACATTGAACAAGAACCCAGAAGAAACTGACAAAGATATGGCTCCTCAAAAACAAGGGGATAGAAGAAATATTTATTAACTATTGAAAATCAAAAGCAGAAGTTCCTTGCAGACACCAATCATATTGTAACAGACTGGCAATTACGTACATCTTCTATGACAGGCATTAAAGAGAAAACAAAAACACTTGATTCATCTGATATTGAATCCAGCCTAATTTAAGAAAAAAAGTTTATAATCTGAGCTCTGATTACCTCAGTGATAACTGATTTAGAAGATATAAATAATCTAGAGTGATGTAAGTCAGAAACATCACCAATTTAATATTACAGAATTAGTCAGAGAGAAAATAAATTAACTGATTGCAAGGAGAGTAATTCCCAGGTAATTCCAGTTTGCCTGCTGAAGGTTGTTCAAAACTCCTGGGTGCACTTTATTTTAAAAAAGGACAACATTTATTGTACTAATGCTGGCCCCAGGGCACACACATAAACACAGCTGAATGCAAACCAAACATACTTTAAGCCTAGAATGCAAAGTCACAAGAAATGAATTCACAGGTGGCTGGTCAGGGACTGGATGGAGTGGCAAATTCTGCCCAGGCTACTGCACTTCCCCCTTGGAGTGGTTAAAGGACTGATGGATTTTAATTATTCAAGGAGTTTACAGGAACTAGGCCAGTATGCTTTAGATAAAAGCAGATTAAGAGTGGACCTCATATATCTAGGCAGTCTGAAAAAACAAGAGATCAGAGGCTACAGAGTGATTTAAATGTATGTCAAATACAAAAAAAATAAAGGAACAGAAAGAGGAAGCTTAACTCAGACAAAAGGCTAAAGGAATTTAGGGGAAAATCCTTTATGGGGAGATTACTCTGGAAGTGGAACATCCCAGGGATGGCAAGTAACAGCAGACACTCTCACAACGGTTATCAGAAATAGGTACGTAACAGCCGTTTTCTCCCGAGATTTAAGTCAAAAGGGGATACAGACCTGGATTCTCACATTGCCAATGATTCTCTGCCAATATTGCTTTATATGCTTAACGTCCAACAGTCAAGTTAAAGCAATATTTACCATAAATGTCCTTAAAATGAATATATTTTGGACTACCTGCTGCAGTGAACAGTTTAACCTACTTATCCAAAATATTCAAAGCTCATTAGAGATTGAAAAGCAAACTTCTAGGGGGAAAACACAACTGAATCTGCCTTTTTTCAGAAGGCAAGACCAGTTTAAATCTTATAGTTTTGTAGTAGCTCTAATGGAGTCCTCATTTGTCATTATTTTAAAATGTGAGAATATTTCAAAAACTATCACAGCTGATAATTTTTAATGGTATTAGCTGTAAACATAACATTACAATCCTTCTCTTTAAACTGAAGTTGGCCTGAGCTTGCTACTTGAAGTGATGCAAGTGATCTCAGAATGAACTGGTATCAAATACCATCAGAAAAATGTGACATGTGGTGCAATTCTGCAATTAAAACTAATCTGAAATAAAAATACATGCAAGCCCACCCACCCACCCAGAGAAACAGAACTGGATTTTTATTAGTTTTGAGGTTAAAACAATTTTTCCTCTTACTTTGCTTCTTCATCTCTAGCAACGAGCAGAGACATGTGATTAGAGGCTGAGGCTGTTCTCAAGATGTCAACAGCCCTAGAAGAGGGGAGAAAAAGGCCAAATAAATATACCGGGATGCTGGCAAGAAGTGGGGAGTGCTAGAAGAGCAGGAAAATGGACAAATTGCTAAGGCAGTTAATTTTCACAGCCACATACAGAGAAAAGAGCTCAGCAGCAAAACTCAAAGTGAGCACTGGGGAACAGAGCAAAAGACAGACTGTG
>NW_008239056.1:158158-169214 GCF_000691975.1 Corvus brachyrhynchos | reverse complement strand
CCCTTCCCTTCTGTCCCCATCCCCCCTTCCTCCATCCTGCTGCCTTCCTGGGCCTCCTTCAGGATCAACAGCAACACAAACGCACCAAAAGCTACTGCTCAGGTGTGCCTGGCTCAGGATTTCCCGCAACAATACATAGGGCAACTTTTCTTTGAATTTTCCATCTCCATCTCCATCTCCAGCACTAAAAGCTGCACTGATCTCTCAGAGATCCAGCTACAGAAACCATCTACAGATTTTTCTTTCCCCTTCATTGTGCCATCACATGATTGCTACCATCATTTACATTCACCAGTACTGAACCAGCAGATAGTTATATTTTAACCACTTCTGCTATTTTCACACACATTCTGTAATCTGTGTCACTAAGAAACCAGCTGATTCTGGTGTTACAGAAGCATATAAAATCCTTAACTTTTCCACAACAGTTTTTGCTGAATTAGATCTATAGGATAAAATACCTGCCAGTTGAACTCCAAGGATCTCAGGGTAGTTGTGCTCTTTCAATCAGTCATTGATAACGTCCAAAATAATCAATATATAACATTCCAAGCTCTAATAAACGTTCAGGAATCAGTACAAACATACCTTTCATTTGTTACTCCAATCAAATTTTCTCCATTGACATCTAAAATTAGGTCCCCAGTGAGCAAACGGCCTTTAAATGAAACCAAGAGTGATTGATGAATCAACAAGAAAATGGTGAACATATTGTATCAAACCAGGTATTAAACCAGGGCTTCTCCTTTCAATTTTATGTGACTTAATGCATTAAAAAACTTTATGACTCTTGGCACCTGATCCTAAATAAGACAGGTAATTGTGGTAAGACTAGAAACTAAAAATCAGTCTTATTAACAACAGAGTAGGCATTGAAAATAAGTGTTATGTAGCTATTTGTATTATTTACACACAGCATAAATTTGGGAGACAAGAATTTGTATTTCCCAGTTGTGGAATAAATTTTTATTTGAATTTTGCTCTTAACATTAATATAAGTTACCATGTGTAGATATATTAATGTTTTAGACATTAATAAAGTCAGCTAAAAGATTTGTTAGAACCAATTCTATTTTTTAACCTCCTGAAAATGTCAAGTTTAGGAACCTGAAGTTGACTCAGATTACTTTAAACAATCATATTGCACAAGACGAGATGGAATCCCATCAGAAACCTAGGATGGAAATCTGTAGCTTAATTACTGCAAACTCTGAGTGTAATTTCTTCTTTGCACACTGATCTCAACCACCAGCACACCACCATTAAAAAAACAGTAATAAAAATTACCAGAACTAATTAGAAATACTGGTTCCATACAGGAAACCTCACTCTTACACCTTATAAATTAAAAGTGATTCAGCATCTCAACACTTACTCAGCAGCACTGAAAGACTGCCAATTGCCTTCACCAGCCATATTTAGATTTGAACACATTTCAAGACCTGAGCACATTAAAATCTTCTTCCACAAGAGGTCCATGTTTCATTTCTCTACCTTAAAGTAAGCCAAAACTTCATGGATCCTGACTAAACCATACTATTTTAAATATCCTTACCCACAAAGTGAAATAAAGACTTCTTTTGACAGCTTTTTATATGCAGTGTGTTTGTAGGAAAAAAAGTTAAAATTTCTTACTATCTACAGCAGCAACCCCTCCAGGTAGAATTCTCTTTATGAAAATCCCATAATCTTCTGCTGTTTGTGCCCGATAACCTCCAATAATTTTAACTCCTGCACAACAAACAAAAAGACAAAAGTGAAAAATTGGTTATTCCACCTACTGTGCTAAATGTATTTGCAGCCAAATTCATAAAAGACAAATAAACTTTCCTGATGCCAGTGTGAGCTGGCAAAGCTCACCAGGTGTTTTTAGGTTTGATTTACTTTGAATAACAGAATGTGCAGTCTTAGTTACCTAATCCATTCTGGCAATCAGAGAAAGAGATGCGATGAACAGCTCGATTAATTCCATGAGGGCCCATAATGGTCCTAAGGAACAAAATAAAAGTCATTAAATTACAGAAATGTAGGTAGAGCTATGTTAGTAGAAAAGAAATTTCAGTGACTGTGTTTTCAACTCAAATACAAACCCAAACCCGTTTTCTCCACTGACAACTTCAAATTGTTTGATATCTCTGAGCCACCATCTCCCCAGCCAAAAATCAATCTACTCATCACAATACCATACCAGATGGAAAGGTATAATAAATATACAGTGTTCACTTCCTTTTCCTCCAAAGCATTTCAGGCTAAACTGTGAATCCCATTTTGAATAATAAAAGGATTGTGATTACATATAAACAAAATTCTGCAAGCTGGTCCACCTTAACATTTAGGCAGTAAAAACGTACCAAAGAATCAGTCTTCATCAGGTCATGAATATTTGAACAAAAGTACGGCTAAGCCAGTGCATAAATTATTTCCTAAGATATCTAAAATATAATTTTGTGGCTATTTATGAACATAATATTTTCCCAAGTCTCTTAATTTCTTCACTCAACATTGATTTCTTTCTTTGTTGTAAAAAAGACTTCTTTCCAAAATCTTTTGCCTGATCCTCTGTGTACCTTCCTGGCATAGGGCAGACAATAGGGAATACAGTATCATACAGTCATCCCAGGACACCACCCCAAGGGAAAACACCAGGATGGCACTTGGAATTGTCTAAAGGCAGAGGAATATTTTCAGGACAGTTGATCATGTTATAGAATTAAAAAAGAATACAAAGTAAAATTAGAGTTTTGAAATTTACAGTTCCATCAGACTCATGACCAGCACACTGCTCTGACAACGTAGAGTGTTAAGAATGACAATATATCCAGATTATCCTTTACCAGGTTTTATTTTCATTTAGATGAATTATGGGTTTAAAAAAAAGTAAGTTGTATCATAGCTCTTTTGTCCTTTCACTGCATCATTTTTGGAGACGACTCAGCAGATCTCTTCTAGAAAAGAGCAGAAGCACCACCGAGGTTTTTCTGCTTTGACCTACATATTGTTCTACATTAGACAGAGTTGTATTTTCTAGAGGGTGCTAGTGAAATGGAACAACGAGAATTCATTAGCAGGGTGGGAAAGAAGATCAAAGTGGAGGACACAGTGACCCAAATCCTTCTACACAACCTAATCCAGCACACAGCCTGAACTCCATACCTGGAACTGGGTACATCTGCAAAAAGCCAGAGTACATCATTAAAAGGTGCTGTGCCAGAGGAAGAGAGAAATCCAGAAGGTCCATATGTTCTTAAAATTCTAGCACCAGCCAAGAGATCCAGATTCTAAAGAACATCTGCAGTTCTTTTGGTTTTGTAGAAGAAAACTGGATGAGGTTTTTTTGTATCATGGGATAAGCACTAGCTTTGAAAAGCAACGATTCCCCAAAACCTCCTATTTCCAAACAATTGCAAAATTAGCCTTTGCTTTAGGAAAGGCTGGCTACAAGAACAGACCTAGTAATTCTGATAATTCTAATAACCTTTAGAAGCAAAAAGTAAACCCACGCTTCAAGCACTGTATAATTTTTAGTATTTCTTGAAGTATTTGTTTCATAGGCTAAAAAGAAATAACAAGACCCGGTGTATTGGATCTGTATTTGACAGGACTGCACATGACCTTACCATGATATGTCAGAGCATAAGGCATCCTTTGTAAGGCTAAAAGTGAACCAAACTGCTTTTACTTAACCACAGCCTGAAAGGAAGAACAAATCCCCAAGTCTGATATTTGCTTATGACTACCCTCTGGACAACCTCCTACTCCACGACAAGAACAGAGTATTTTGCATTACTACCCAGTACTGTCACTGCAATTATCCCATGAATTTGTCTTGAGGTGGAAGGACAGCATGCTACTCATGTTTTGTCCTGACTTGTATTTATCTTTGAAATCTTAAACAAGGTACACTGATCTTTAAAATAGGCAATTATTCTAATTTTTCCTTTCTTGCCTTTTGCTACTACTGCTATTGGTCTTGCTCTGCCATCCCCTCTCAGCATTTTTCACATGGCAGTTTTTCTGTTAAAATTAAAAAGCAAGAACAAAAGTTACTTCAACCTCATACAAACCAACACAGAGGTTTACTTTGGTGAAGTCTGAAAAGATCAAATCTCAGACTTTAAGTCTGAAGTTTGGAGCTCACCAGAAACTGCAGAACCTCTTTATATACTACCATATAAAACAATCACGAAATATGATCAAATCTAAGTACAGGCCAGTTAATAGGAAAGGATCTACATTTTCAAAAGTAACAGGCACTACTTTCAAAAGAGAGATCCTAACGAATATAAAATGGATTCTGACAAAGAGGACACAGAGAATATACAACTAATAATGCACAATGGAGAGGAATAAGGTATCTCTGAAACACTGGAATTGTGATGCTGCCACCTACAATTAAAAAGAACTGACACTTTGGACAGACAACTTCTACAAGGTACTCAGGTCTCTTTATGCTCTAAAGACTAAATCCCTCCAGTACATGCAGTTAAAATTACTTTATCCCATAAAAGCAAAGACAAAGATTTTCAAATGCTCCAAATTTGTTTAGCATATCGCATCTAGCTGACTTTCAGTGTTGGGGGTCTTTTTCCCCCATATAACTTAGATCTTCAAGTCAAGCTACTTGCCATAGTTATAAAATAAACAAAGCTTTAACAATTTCACTGTAAAATGACTTGGATTCAGCACCCATCCATCCAACATCTATTTTATGTCATCATTATTTAATATTCCTGAAATGTTAGAATACTTCTCCAGAGCATTAGAACCATGCTGAACAGTATAAATAAGGAAATAGGCTCCTAAACCAGCTGGCAGTAGTAACAAAAAATAATTCAACTCCTTGTAGAAAAAGATGCAAAATTAAATAACCATGTTATTGATGACATGATGTTGCAACTCATTTTTTGAGGTCAGGCGAAAGTATTTGTAAGCAAGGTTTTAGCACACAGAGAAGATGTGCGGCAAGAGATGAAATAAACAAGCAAAACTCACCAAAACGTACACTATAACCGTCTTACACTAAAAAATACTAAACTCAATACTCCAGCTGAAGTCCTGGAATGCTAACAGGCTAAATGTGCAACATTTTGTGTAGATGCTCTAGTAAGGGCAATTAAAATGAACCTGCTTCTATTACTTTTTAGCAGCATACACAAGGAAGTTCAACAACTTTGGGTTTTATTTCTTCTAGTACTTATCAGAACATACAGCTCCAGATATTCTTCTGATCTCTATTCCTGAGAAATTATTAGTCATTCATGTGCAGAAATAAAACACTTACCTGTTTTTATCAATGGAAGAATAATACACTTTGATCACAAAACACATTATTACTGACACAGAAAAATCTAAATGATAAACTCTGGCTGTTCATGAAAAGAAGCTGAAAATGCCCACAGCTTTTAAATTATCTGTCATGTACTTTGCCCAGTTACAGACTAGAGCAATACCCTTGGAACTGAATGGTTCAGCATACCAGTATAAGAGAGAGAGACCATCAAAACGCTCTGGTTCATCTTCAGCCCCTGGAGAAAGCAAGGACATCCTTCAGCACGCCAGGAAAAACAAGGACAATGCAACCAAAACACACTGGAGGTTTCCAGTTCAGCCGGATAAAGGTTATGAGCAGGATGATTTCTGCTACCAGCTAAAAAACCCAAACACAGCTCCAGCTGAGCGTCTCTGCCTACTTAATCTTCTCTGAAAGCCTCTGCGTCACATGCACTAATTCACCTAGGGAGGTAATGCTTACTTTTTCTCTCTTTGAAATGGCCATTTAGAGCAACTTTTAAGACTGATAAATGCAAAGGAGAAAATTTACTACACTGTGATTAAGCAGTCTAGATCCCAGCAGCCAAAGGCAAGTGAGATGATTAAAAGAAACTGATTTCCTCCTGCTCTTCCAAAAATTTATTTACATGCTCCCTGCAAACAAGGTCAAAAGCAGTAATTCATGACCTTTCTAAAGCAATCTTCCTAGCAGACTGGATTATGCACAGCCACACAAAAGGGAAAGCCAACAAAGCAGACTGAAAGTATTAATGAAATGAATGCCATTATGCTATTACTTTTCATTCTCAATCATGGTATTGGCCTGTGCCATGATCTAACTTGGTTTGTAGACTTTCGAAATACAGCAGCCAAAAGTCAACAGAGAACTTGGGTTATATATTTTCCCTAGAAATGGAAGCTGATGTGCTTTTCTGTGAAAGGGAATGAAACTGCCAAATTTATGTCATTACACTGAGAATAAGACAGAGTCAAATGTATCACCCCTGTTCCCAGAGGGCAGACCTTGCTGACAGGAGGCTTGGTCTTGCAGAGAGATGCACATTTTCAGAAATTCTGAGCACCTGACACCATTTTGGTTAATGACCATTTTCTTCCAGGCTTGCCTCAGAAGAAGCACCCCTACTACTCCCCCTCTCTCTAAAAGATGGTAAGACTGCAGCTTGAAATTAAACTCAACTACCCTGCATTCACTAAGGGCTTTAAGTAGACAGGTGAATCCTCTCTAGCCAAGAGCAACCCTGGGATCAGACGGCATCTGTCAGGTCTGGAGCCATGCAGCAGGAGGGCTCTGCTATGCCAGGAATGCAAATGCTTATCTCAGGCACCTTTTTTTTTTTTAAAGCTGCAGTGACTGTGGTTTCATTAGCAGATAATCCTTCTGGGGAAAGGATCCCTTTGCCGAGAGACAACGTGCTGAACAGTGTTCAAATAGAGAGAGGTCAGTCCTGAGAGCCTGCACACACAGAAGGGGCAGAGTGACACCACAGATTAAGGAGCAGATCAGAGATGGAAATGGGAACATAAAGCAGCCTTCCCAGTTGCCAAAATGTGAAAAGCCCCACTGGAACAGTGATCACATCCATACAGAGATGAAAATTTGCCCCTTCGTAGCCTTTTCTCAATCAGTTCACTCTGCTGGTGCTACTGGAACTACACAAAAGCCATTGGTATTTTAAGCCTCATATCAATTAGATTGGCTCTAGGCAAGGTTACAGAAGATAAAATACCAACAGTTCTTCTCCAACAAAACTACCTCTTATCTTAACAACAGTGGAGTTCAATTTGTGGTATCAATATCAGGAGCATTTGTCACAATACATCACTCAGACCAACCAATGTCACATTTTCTGCTACAGAAACCCCTCAATTAACACATGGCTCAAGGCTCTGCATTTTCCTTGTTAAAAAGCAGAAAGTTATTTTTATTAAACCAGACACGACAAACTTCTGAACAATTTAAGCAGATATAAAGTAGTATTAAACTTATTGCTCCCATTTTATTACAGTTATTACCAGTAATACATCACTTACTCCTCCATCCCTTCTTCAAAGTAAACTGTGCTTTGTTCAGCTTCCTGAACTCACCCCCGAGGCTTCTATCCCTCTTTACCTTCAAATTCTGTTGCTGTGCTGCTTTTAATGAACAACAGCATCATTTCTTCTCTTGCAATTCCTTTGCCTTTCAAGAACATGCTCAGAAGAACACAAGTTACTTTTTACTTACAGAAAGATCTAGGAAAATTGTAACTCAAAACTCCATGAAATTTAGTATAAATGAGTAAAACTAAATTTTCAAGAGTTACCATTTGTTATTAAGTACGATTCCTTTCCAAACAGCTGGAAAACTACTCCATTCTGGCAACATTTGTAATTACAACCTGCCTTTCCCATGGGACGTTTTGCAATGCTTTAGCAACTGAGATGGATTACAGGGTAATTTAGCAGATGACAAAAAGATCTGCAAAATCTTTGGAAGTTTGATTCACAGGATCTTTTTTGTTATAAATAAACCAAAGGCCTTTTACAAAAATCCTATACAAATCCATTATGCAACTGTAGCCTTTCAGGTTCACTAACCCTAAATTCAGATTTTAAGGACTACAGGCAAAGGAATGCTGTATCAAATATCATGGATGAGCACTCAATATGATCCATCCAAACCCACTCACTATTCAAAATACATTTTGCTGATTAGGTTATAAAGATTAAAAGAAAACATATGTCATTATATGGCAATTGTTAAGCCTGAAAAAAGCTTGGGCAACATTGTAATAGTGGATTTTGGAATGGTTTGAGGCTAACCCCTGTGCAGAAAAGGAAAGTATGATTCAAAGTTTAGGTAAACCTCAGTTAAAATATAACCAAGTCCATTCTTGGAAGCATCGAGACCATCTCCCATAAAAAATAAAAGTACAGAAAATTACAGTCTGCCATCAGCGTGTAGCTGAAGTGCAGTTATAGGTGCCTTTCCTGTTCATCTCTTATGTGAAAAACTGCCTTTGGAATACAGTGAGCTAGGAACTACTCATGTAAACTACTCATCTTTCACATGACTCTAGCAAGCCACAGCTGTCTTAAAGATGTATCTTTGTGATCCCGTACCCCGAATTTCCATCAGCCAAGCAGAGTGTTGCCTTCTTCAGGTCCCAGAAAAGCAAGTTAGTTTTTTTTAATGTTATGTGGTTTTGTTTTTCAAAATAATCAAGTTATTTATGAGGTGGCATAATTTTAAATCTATGCTAAATTGTTTTACAATTTTTCTGAATACTCTTTGCTGGATTCTATTGCACAAGTACAACAAACATGATCAGTCCAGCAAGAGGTTTTAATTCTGGTTTTGATGACAACATTGGCGTGGTTATTTGGCAGTTTGGGAACGGTCTGGAGTCACAGTTTTCAATCATGACTGAATCCATTTGATTTGACATTCAGAATCTGGTCCAACTCTTAAGTGGATAACATTACGTTTTATAGAATCAATACAATTATTATTTTATATCCCATGACATTGGTAAAAATATGATGGTTCCTAAGCACTACATATTAAATATTAAAGGTATAGAGACAGAGTATTCTGAAAAATTAACGCACTGTGACACAAAACCTCCATACCATATCTTGTGCTACTGCAGGTACCGCAGATGTACAAGGAAGTGATCTACTATATACAAGTATGTTTTCATACTTCAGAAGCATTAAATTAAGAAATCTCTATGCAGGGATTTATCTCTACAAAACTAGTCCCAACCAAGTGCTGATTAACTTAATGAAAAGCTTAAGGGACATTTCCTCCCTTAATGTGTAAATTCACTGGTGTTGGTGTCAGCTCTTCTACAATGTTACTGCAGACTGCTTTAATATGAAAGTTATTTTTCTTTAAGACTTCGTCAAAGCAAGATCCTACCAATGAAACTGCAAGAATTTTCACATTATAATCCAGTAATTGTATTTCTGCATCTAGGCAAAAAAGAGTACTTACTCCTTCTCTGTATTTGTGAGGGGATCTGTACTGGACATCTTCTTAGAAGCTTATTTAAATAAAAGTTCAAAATGAAGAGTTCTGACACATGAAGAACAGGCTCCTACCCAGGATCAAAACTGCAGAAAACAAAAAAGGAGAAACAACTTTCTGAAATTTACATGGCCATTTTAATTTTCAGACACTGAAAACAATCTTATTACTGACTAGTTGAAATCAAACCGGAAAAAGACAACTGCCATTACAAAATGGATACAATTCATTGGTGAAAACAGTTAACGACTTGGACTTTGCTGCAGGTAGTATCAAAACATTTCACATCCTAATTTCCTCTTAATTTATAAGGCAGAAATTAGGGTAAACCTGAATCCCTTGTGATTAAAATCTTGTAAAAAAGGAAAGAACCGATTACAATTCTAAGGTGAAGTAATGTAACTGCTGAAGGCAAAGACAATCTCTTTTTTTTTTTTCCACTGAAAGTTACTTGGAAAGGGAATGTTACTTGCAACATGATAAGGTGTTCTGTGTGTCTTGTTTTCTCATGTTTTTTTAACTTACTATCTGGTATTTACTGTCTCTGAACTTCTCACATGAAGTATGTGGAACAGGCCAAAACACACAAAATGGGCTTACACACCACTAATGTAGCAAAACCCCCAGAAATTCACGTTGTATTTTTATTAGTACATACAACAGGTTGACAAGAAATACAACCCTGGATGTACTGAACTACAATCATTCAAAAACTGCAACAAAAGCATTAATGGAAAAAATACCTGTTTGTATCAGTAGCAGCAAATCCCCCTGACCTTGGAAGGTACACTGCTGACCCCTTACATGCCACAACACAAAACAGGAATGATTTCCAAGACAAGAGGGACAAGGAACTCTCCCAACACACAGGCAAAGATAGCACAGGTCCTCCTGGCACCAGTGTCACACCACAAACCGTGGCCAAGATACAGCAGAATGCCCAGGTGGTCAGCCTCCACAAAACCACACTAATTCCTGCATGTCCGTATTATCTTGTGTGAAAAAGATGTTAAATGCACTTTGGAATACCACAAATGCTCCTGCAGCAAACGTTTTCAGGTTTTGCTCGCTAAAGGATCAAAAAACCAGGCATCTAAACACAGTGGAAATACCACAGCATGGCTACACTGCAACCTTTACCATTTTCTTATTCAACATGGAAAATGAAGCAGTAGCAGGAGATGCCAGTCCTTGTATGATTCACGTTACTGGAACAACCACAGGAGAAGAGAAGCACAGCTCTAAAGCAGTAAATTCAAGTATTGCTACAGCAAAGTTTGTTACAGTGCATGGCACCAGCCATATGAAAAACTATTGTTCGTGAACTTGCCTGACTTTGCCCATTCTGAGGTTGCTGCTGTTTACAAACAGCGCTCGCTCCCTTCGCAGCGTGTCAATAGCTGTGCCTGGACAACAAATCCCTACAAATGAATTAACGTGAAACAAAGCACCAGTGGGGAAAAGGAACAAACAAACAACCGGTGTCAAGCGTGCACAAAAGGGCAAAAACTGCACGGCCCCGGAGTGACCACTCGGAGCGGCCCCGCGCTCAGCGCCCGTCCTGGGGCCGGCAGCACAGAACCTGAGGGATAACCAGGTACCTGCGGGACCAAGGTCATCCCTCAGTACCCTCGTACCACGTACGTTCAGTGCGGTGTCCCTGCGGGACAACCACCCCTCCGGTGACCCCGCTTCTTGCCGGCCTTTCAGTGCCGCTGCCGTCCAGCACAGCCCGCTCAGTGCAGTACCGGG
>NW_008239056.1:148560-157670 GCF_000691975.1 Corvus brachyrhynchos | reverse complement strand
GGGCGCGGGGCGCGGCGCGGAGCGGATCGAGCGCATGGAGCCCGTGCGAGACCGGGTCATCAGGGTCACGTTCAACGCTGACACGCACGCCAGCATGCAGTGGAACTTCAAACCGCAGCAGAGCGAGATCTACGTGAGTCACCGCCTTCCCCCCGCGCAGAGCCGCGCTCAAGGTTGGAAGAGGCCTTTAAGATCATTCAGGGCACCCGGCACTGTAACCCCTAAACCACATCACCCAGCGCCAGGTCCAGACGCCTCTTGAACACCTCCAGGGATGGTGACTCCACCACCTCCCATGGCAGCTCCTTCCAATGCCTGACCACACCAACAGTGAAAAATTTTTCTAATATCTAATCTGAGTCTCCCCTATCTCATCTCAAGGCCATTTCCTCTGGTCCTCTCAGTGCAGGCATGGCAGAAAAGCCCCATCCCCACCTCACTACACGCTCCTGTCAGTAGTTCTAGAGAGCAGTCATGTTCCCCTTGTGCCTCCTTTTCTTGAGACTGAACAACCCCAGCTCCCTCAGCTGTTCTTTGCAAGACATGTTTTCTAGACCTTTCACGAGCTTTGTTGCCCTTTGCTGGCCATGCTCCAGCACGTCAATGTCCTTTTTACAGGACATTGTTTGTAGTTGCCCCTCTGCCACCCCATGAAGCTATCAAAAAAGCTACTGAAACTATATTTACATATACATTTCCTGGTATATACACCACATGTACATGGTATATACACTGCAAAATTATATATATATACACTTAAAAATATATAGTATAACAGTATATCTAAACCTGTAGTGTTTCTCCTCTTGCCCCAATCCTTATAGAAACGGTATTGTTAATTTAAAAAATCACAAATATTTTAACTTTTCTGTTTCAAATTAGTTCTCAAAATAAGGAGTCATGCTTCTTAATAGATTCTGAGTCCAGTACTGAAAGAATAACCTCAGAAATTAAATGCACACCATATATAAATCTGCTTATTAAAAAAGCTCTGTGTGCTGCTGAACTGCTGAGAATAATAGAAGACTCAGGCAAAATGGGTAAGATTAAAAATACATAGAACAGTATTGAAGCTTTTAATTTTGAATGAGTGAATTGCATGTAATCAAAAATATTTGTGAAATAACCAATTCGAAACAGCAAAAGAGAAAATGAATTCTAGATAAAGTAAAGAACTTGGTTTAAGGGGTGGAGGGCTGCAGTGGATTTAAAAAAAAAATTCAAATCACTGTACAATTATGTTACACAGGTGGTACCAGGAGAGACTGCACTGGCATTTTATAAAGCAAAAAACCCTACTGACAAACCAGTAATTGGAATCTCCACCTACAACGTTGTTCCCTTTGAAGCAGGACAGTATTTCAATAAAATACAAGTAAGTGTGAACAAACCAAAGATTGCATTTTCCTATACACAAACGAAAACAGTTACCTATAAATTAACTCTTCTGTTTTAATCCTGGACACCATTCTTCATATGCCAACATTTTAAGAAAATACCTTGATTTTTTTCAAATGATAAAGTGCATCAATTCATTCTTAGCTTTAGTCTTACACCAAGCTGCTCATCCATCAGAGTGGCTCCAAAATCTGTTATTTAGTACCACTGTGAGGGCAGGAACAATGTGAGCTGGCCTGGCCCCTTGACACCTTCACGCAGTTCATTAAGCTGATTTATTTTTTTCCTGTATCACCATCGTAACAGAATTGCTGTCTTGTTGCTCATCATATTGATCCTTCCCAGGATTTTAGGGGTGTCCAGGGACTGAGAGTTTATTTTTAACCATGAAGATTTCTCTCATGTTGGCAGAGATATAATTTATCATCACTATTGTTGTCTAATTGTGGATTCCCTCCCCCCCCCAGTGTTTTTGTTTTGAAGAACAGAGGCTAAATCCTCAGGAGGAAGTGGACATGCCTGTCTTTTTCTACATTGACCCAGAGTTTGCAGAGGACCCTAAAATGGCTAAAGTTGATTTGATCACCCTCTCTTACACCTTCTTTGAAGCAAAGGAAGGACAGAAGTTGCCACTTCCTGGGTATCAGTAATGGGCCTTCTCTACGAAATGTGACTTCTGCTACATCTGAGTGCAAGTTTTGAGGCCATTTTTCCTCGGAAGAAAAAACTCAGGACTACTGTGCAGTATGAAATTATATTATTAAACCACCATGGGCACATGCTGTTATGAAAGCATATGTATATATACATTTTTTTGAAACCAACTTAATGTATCCCTATTTTTTAGGGATAGTATTTCTTCATCAGACAGTGGAAGGGAACACACTGTTCCTGAAACAGAGAGGGTTTTCTCAGGCCATCTCTTTGTAAGATGTTATCTGAATACTGCAAGGCAAATTTTTAAACCAATGTGTAAATTAAGATTTTCATTTAAATACAGAGGAAAAAAATCAGTTGATTAAGCATCTAAAATTCCATTGCTGGCTCCAGAAAATAACTTGCATGTTAAGTTACTTTGGATAAAGGTAAACCCAGATAATAAATTAAGGTAATTCCATAACTAAACAAAGTTAGACTGTATTTCTGTGTAAGCCTCCCTGGCACAGGAGGATATTATGATTCAGAAGGTGATGCACCCTCTCATGTTATTACTGAATCAGTAGTTAATTTGGTAAGAGCAGACTGCTCTAAACTGTCATCATGAGAACAGTAATTTAAGTGTAAGCACATCAGATCTGTGGGATGGTTTCCATTTGGAAACACCATCTTATTTCCTTGTTGTGTCCCACTCATTTGAAGTATCTGTGCTGCTAATGAGTGCTCTTTGCCTCTGCAGAGGGCTGTACTCCGGGCACCTCCACAAGACACAAGCTGGGCTTGTGTCTGACATGCTTTGAGGGGATGGCAGTGCATAAACAGCTGCTGTGGACTGCAGCTAAATGAACAACATAGGCGTCTCCTCAAAAACCAAAATCAGCCTTTTCAGAGGCTGAGTTGGCCAAAGCCTGCCCAGCAGTGCAGCAGCTCTTCAGGTGGACTCTGTTTACCATCAGAACACGTAAGCCTCTATTTATGTAACTTTTGGTCATTATCTGTGGGGTAGGTCTAATAACACTTTATCACTGCCTTGCAAACCAGGAGCGAGTTGCAGAGCAAGTTCAAGTAACCTGCTCATTTTCAGACAGAAATTAATCTCAGCCAGTATCTCTTCTGCTGGGCCAGGTCTTTGTACCCCTTCCAGCAGAGAAGATCTAATAAAGTAAGGCTAGTGTTGGTTAGCTTGGACTCTGAAAAGGCAATGAGTATTTCAGAAATAACTTCCAGTTACTTCAATCTCAATTATATTCGCATACAGTAGTTTAAAAAATGCTTTTTTGAAAAGAAATGGATGCTACCTTTACAATGCATTATTGTACCAGTTACTTATGTTGGTTGAACAGATTCTGGATGACATACAGGTCTTTACTGTATATTAAAGATTGAAAACTTGTTGTCATTTCGTCTCTCTAATGCATTTTATCCAGCAGAACAAGTGAAGCCCACACAGATGAAATACATCTGTATGAAGATCGTTACACTGGGGAAACTGCAACACGTGTATCAAACAACGAGGCCCGCAGAAAAGAATATGTATGGACCAATTCTTGATGGATGTTTCAGAGATGTTTATTTCTCCAGCCACATGGCTGAGGATCTGCCGCGGAACTCTCACAGTCACAGGACCCGAGGGTCCTTGCCCACACAGGGGAACACAAACCAACCAATGGGGAACAAGGCTGACCAGGGGCAGGGCCCCAACAGAAGATAGCAGCAAGCTTTATAATTCCAGTATGCTTCAGGAAAAAAAAAGGAGTATCAAGACTAATATTTGACTCCAGACTAGGGGAAAAAAAAAACTTCTTACCTCAGTTGCCTTTAGTCCACTGTCCTTCTAAAAGCTGAACTGATTATGGGAGTTCTCCACCCATTGCTTTATTCTGGCCACATTCTTCAGAAGAAAAGGAGTATCCCCCTGGCAAGTGGCAATTCCATAAAAATGTGGTTTCTCCCCCCGAGTTTTGAACGCCCAAATTTGCACAGATGCTGAGCACATTCCCTCTGTAACACAGGCTCTAACCTTGGTAATTAGCCAATTCCCCTCCATCTATCTGTGCTGCTTTAAACACAGAGAGGTTTCTTCAGCAATCACCCATTATGGATTACACCGGAACAGCCAGTTGGATTTGTTACCTTTCACGGTGGGGGTTCTGCCTATACAACTAAGCTGTAGGGGAAAAATTAAAAAAACAATCCACCTCAAATCCTATTTTCGGATGTTTTCTCAGGCTGCAGTCCAGACCACTGCAAATATGCAAGAAAAATTAAGAGTAAAGTAACTCACCTTTTCACCTCAGCTTACAAAACCCCCAACTTTGTCAAGGTTGTGTTTTGAATAGAAGCAAGGGGTTCTGATGGTCCTGCAGCAAACTGCACACACTCACACTAAAATACTTCCAAAGCTACCTACATTTATGTTTCAAGGAATACACAAATAGAGAAAAAGTTGGAAGCGATGAGAGTTTACATCTCAGCATTTGCTTTTATTTGGGATTTTATGCTACAAAAATTGCAAAACCAGCTGAGAACTTATCCCTTAAACAGTTAACATAAGGAATGTTTAAAATGCAGTTATTTCACAAATTAGCTTATCAGCTATGAACATGAACTAAGTTCTCAAATTTTGTATTAGCTATAAATTCAGAGAACTATACCTGTTAAAGTGCACAGTTTACATTTAGCATTAAAATAGATAAGGCACTTATTAAAAGATAAAACAGTTATTAACAGGGTTAAACAAAATAAATGGGTAACTATTGCTCATCTGCATTGTAGATGATTAATTTTTCCTTCACCAGAACAATCTCTGCAGGGCAGGAACATCAAAAGAAATAACTGATCCCCCTCCCATATTTACTGAGTCAATAAAAGCAACAACAACAACACAGGAGCAAGCAGGTTTTTTTCCTGCTCTGTTAATTATGGATGACAGTACTTTGCGTCCCAGCTTAGGTTCTTCCCAAGACAAAAATCCAACTATACTGTGGGGTTTTTGGAAGAAAATAAAAAAAGAAAATCTGTATTAAGGATGTAGGAAAGTAACACTGCACATCTTCAGACATCTATCAAGAGGCCAATTTTAGAAAAACATTTTATATATCAAAACCCCCTGATAGATTTCTAGGGAGATGAACATAGACAGCAGTGAGGCCAAAAGAGAAACTGGGTTCTGCAGTTTCTGTGAATGTAATGTCCTTTTTGTTTACTTGTGCCTGGTGTCAAGTGTTGCTTCATACACAGGTGAATTTGGAAGTCCCATTTTAAAGGCCCCCAAAATACTTTAAAATAACCATTCAAGTGACTTTGAAGAACACACAGCTGAACATTTAGGACAAATTGTCAAGGTGTAGAGCCAAGTAACTCGTCAACTTGCACACAGCTTAGTACTCCAACACTAATTATTTGTTGTGTCAAAATGCAAAATCTTTTCTGTTATTCACTTGTAGTTACAGGAAGCACTGCACAGGACCAGCACCAGAGAGTATTCAGGAAAGGATTCCACCTCCACCTTCAGTCTGTGTTCTTTTAAACGTCTGTCTTCAGCACATCATCAATTTCTTCATAAATAGCTCTGAAAGAGGAGGAGCAGGGTGACTCCTATATCACATTTCATTTTGACAAAATGCACCAGGGAAATCCTGCCCAAAGTTTACAGTGTAGCTTCCCTTGCAGGATGCCCAGGTCTCCACGGAAACAAAGGGCCAACCTTGCTCTGATGATCTTACATTTAATGAGGTACCTCTGGACATTGTTACTTTTGATCAAACAAGTTTGGGAACAGGACTGCAAAACGCAAATGGCAAGTGCACCACTGTGCAATTACTGCACTAATTAAAAAAAAACAATGGAAGCTTTGTTGAGATTTCCCTACCTCAGAATTCAATGGCTCCTTGGAAATAAGTTTTGTATAGACAGCTCAATTTTTTTGCAATTTCCTGTTAGAAAGGGGGGTTTTGCCATCTGTTAAGTTTTGTATTAGTTCACTGTCTCACTATTTTGGCCTTCTGGAGAGACACAGCATCCATTCCCTTTTGTGGTTTATATTTAAACTGAGGGTTTTTTTCATATGCAGTAGAAAAACATTCTTTAAAAAACATGATTGCTGTGAACAGGAATTTCTTCTGTTATCTTATTCCAGAACTACCTGTACCCTGACCATATTTCCTCCACCTTTCTGTATCACTGGATAGGATTTTTAGTAATTTTGACCCAGGATTACTCCTTCATTTTTACAGATGCCAGTTAATGAGCACACTACAGTTTATTCCTTAATTGTTTATGCCAGAAATACTGGAAGAAAACATACAAAATGCAGCCACTGTCATTTCCATCAGTGATGCAGTTGGTCAGTTAACTCAACCTACGTAGAGAGGTCTGCTTTCCCTCTCAGAAGAAAAAGCCGTTTTGCCTTTGGCACCTCTGAATTTTAAAATTATATTTAAAAAGTTACTTACTCAGTGGGAGCCAAGGGATCAAATTCCATTATCTCATAGTAATGAGGTGACTGTGACTTGTTCTTTGATGGAGCTGAAGAATAAAGACAGGCAGACACATCCAGATTTAAATGAGAATGAACAGCATGATTACTGCATGTTTTTTGTGTCTTCCTGAAAGTAGCACATTATCTGCTATGGATTCAGCTGCTTTAAATGCTAAAATGGACAGGTGTGTAATAGCATCCATGAGCAGTATGACTTTGTCAATGTTTGTTGCTGCTCCTAGTCACTGCCAGTCATTATGTAAAGGCCTTAAGTTCTAACAAGAAAATGAAACGTGAAAGAGGTGATTTGCAGTATTTATTACCTGCTGGTGATGGTCCATTCAATGGCACAGTCTGTCCAGTCTGCAGATTTATTGGGTTCAGAGGCACTGGGCTTAGAAGAGTCGCCAGCTAAGGACATCAAGCAAAACAATGCATAAACAGATTGTTCTATGAGAACTGGTTTGACCTCACTTATACAACTGCTGACTTACCTTCAATCTCTGACTACTGCAGGTAAAATTCTAAGGCCAATAGTTAGCAACCCAATTAATCTTCATTCTCCACACAAACTTCAAAGCAACTTTTAGTGTTCTATAGCACATTTGTATAATTTACTTCTGTGTGATTTGTTACACTACACAGATTCAAACATCTGCTTTGACTTGCAGTTTAAAATAAGGACTGTGCATGTTTGTTTGGGAGCTGCTTCTCATCTTTTTTATTTCATACCACCTTCATAACATTACTTCAAAGCCCCTTCATATTCTTTCCATTCCTTCTGTCATGGGTGTTTCTCTGCAGCATGACATTTGCCCTGCACTGTACTTGGGGTTTAAGTGACTTTTTTGGTGGGCTGTGTTTTTTTTGGGGGCTTTGGGTTGTTCTGTTTTTTTTTTTTTTTGTATGTTTGTTGTTAATATCTTATTTGAGATAGAAAATACACCAGAGTGACATCATGGCAATAAGAGGAGATCTCAGCTTGCTTCGCATAGCAACAAATTAAACACAAATAACAGAGCAAGTGGTTTCTGCAAATTGCCCTGGGATTGTGCTGGACCCAAGGAAACAGGCTTCCACATTAGGATCTGTGGCAGCAAAAGAGGAAAGTTGACCTGATCACCAAGTAGAATATTCCCTGAGGTATGGAGAAGGGAGCACAGAAGAGATCTTTGCATCCCACTTGGACAGCAGTTGGGGTCAATCCGAAAGTTCTCATTTGACAGCTGCCAGACAAGAATGATCATCCTGAACCTAAGTATTACTCACATTGCTGTATGTGTGTCCAGGTGGGCTGCTTACATTATTGTTTTGTGCTTCAGCTGCAAATCTAGGAGAGAGCAGTACACTGAATGTAAGTAAGAAATGATCAAAACTGTTTATTCTGATTGTTCATTATTTTTTTGGCTGGTCTGTCTTTCCTGTGTGTCACAACTGAGAGCAGCATGGGCAGATGGACCAGTGTCCAACGCACAGGCATTATAAGGACACCTCTCCTGTCTTAAACTCTTTTACTGACCTGTTTCATGTTTCTCCCTTTCCCTGCTGAAAGTCAGGTACATTTATGTCTATTTATGACAAAACAGTGCTGCAGGCAAAAGTGTATTTTGAACCCTCCCAAGCAGTGTCTAGTACAGAGGGAATTTTCACTTGTTTTACTGGACTAATATGTAAAAGTAGTAAATCTGTGTCCTCAGAGCCTTCTATGTTCATTAGATGAATTACAGAGCACTAATACCCCTAAGGATCTGTTATCCATTCCCATTCCTTGATAAGAAACTACTCACGGGGATTGATGAGCTTTTGTAGGAGGTGCTGAATCCAGCTGTGGGTAAATTGATGGATGAGGCCTGCTTTTATCTTCAGGGTGTGCAGATAGGCCATCTGAAATTCAAAGCGATAATTAATGATCATTTAAACATTATCATGCAAAAGTAGCTACTTGTACTTTGAACAGTGAAAGAGTTAAGTTTTTGTTTGGAAGGCCTATAAAGAGTCTGAAATGAATTGCTGTTTATCACATGAAAGGCAAAATTTTAATGACTCTGAAAAGTCTTAGATCCAAGATATTTATCTCTACAGCATCAGCAGAGCTCTGCATGGTAGATACTACTTAAAACTCTTTTTGCTATTTGTAAAGGACTAAAATGGAATTCTAGGCATTTATTCCCAGGGGGACATTCACACCTTTAGCTTTAGTATATGGATTTCTCTAAAGTGGGTAAAGGAGGGGATTCTGCAAACAGTAATTCAGGGTACCTGAAGCCAAGTCTTTCTAACACTCCTGAAAAAACTCCTGTTTCTTCCTTCCAAGTCTACAGAACAAGCTGAGGTAGAAACTACCAGAGTGTTTTACAGGCCTCACTGCAATAGAAAACAGAGCATGTTCTACTGCTCAAATCTATAAAATGGGGGGAAAAAATGACTGTTAAAAAATTACAGGCAACCTTATACTACCTTACAGTTTTGTTCCTATGGACACATTTCAATTCTCCTTTTAAGAAAATTTAAGGAACATCCTTAAAGTTAAGGAGTATCTTTGTTTTCTTTCTTACAAGGACCTTCTTGATTCCTC
>NW_008239056.1:145829-148510 GCF_000691975.1 Corvus brachyrhynchos | reverse complement strand
TACTTGGGCCTGAAGGAGACACTGCAAGGTCACTTTGCACCACTGCAGACACAGGAGATGGAGAATCTATGGAGAGGCCAAGTAGGTCACTTGAGGGAGCAGATGGCTGTTTCCTGTACAGCTTAATATTTGAAAGAGAGAAAGTTATTTTGGGTTTTTCCTGGTGTTCTGTTTTTTGGGTGTTTTTTTTAAGGAACTTACACAGTTTTAAACAAATTACTGTTTTCACAGAATATAAACTTTTAAAATCTTAGTATTAAAAATTGGTAAATAAAAGAGAAGATCAGGACTCTGTGTATTTGAAATGTAACTGATGAAACAAAATAGGCATTTCAGAGAAGATCAGTTTCAAAAAATAAAGAAAACCAGTTCTGAAGTAGAAAATAGAAAGGATTCGATTCTATAAAGCTATTCTGAACTTGTTTAGTTACAGGACTGACATTTATCTTTTGATCGATCCTGTACAATTCTTTTCCTGCTACTTACTTGTGTTAATGAGATTGATACGTACTTAGGAGATTGATTTTTTCCAGTCCCATTTTGGATAGAAAAAAATCAAAATCACAATAATGTTTCCTAGGACATAGAAAAGAGTTCCCTTCCTTTCTCCTGTGAATGTGTTGGAGTTAAAAATGTAACCAGCCAAAGGTTTAATAAAACCCCATGCTTGAATCATACAGGTTTTTTCACAACAGATGAAAAATAAGTAAGTAAAAGATGATGCATTTTAAACTCACAGTCTCCTTAGTAATACAAAAATGCACAGACTACACCATTTGGGCTATTAACTAACCCAACAGTGCATCCATCAAGCAAAACCATCCACCTACATAACCAGAATGTAGTAAGAGGGGTTTTTCAAGAAAAACAAGATCATCTACCTTTTTTTAGTAATTGTCAGCAGTATTTCAGCATTTACAATGCATTTTCATATCGAGTCCTAGATGACTGCATAACTACGGCTTAGCAGAAGCTGAAACATGTGCAAAACTACTTTGGGCAATATAATT
This sequence comes from Corvus brachyrhynchos, assembly GCF_000691975.1. Taxonomy (NCBI): domain Eukaryota; kingdom Metazoa; phylum Chordata; class Aves; order Passeriformes; family Corvidae; genus Corvus; species Corvus brachyrhynchos. The sequence goes on along the minus strand of NW_008239056.1, from coordinate 147,500 downwards.
CACAACCATAATTATCAATCAATAAAGGACAGTCATTAAAGATTTGCTACAAGCCATTAGTCACAATTCAGAAAAAGCTTTGACTCAGGAAAAAAAATCAGCAGCAAGAGTGAATTCTCAAAGTGCAACAGTATTTCAGTTTCTAGATCATTAACAGAAAGCAAATAAAAAGAACCTATGGTTTCTCATTTTGTGTATGGCAGATAATTGTGCTTAGCTGGAGAGGCAATAAACCAGCATCTGAATAGATCTCTCCCTCATTTTTCTTACCCAAGCTTCCCTCTTAGATTTGACATTATTTGCTGCTTTAGTTACATGAATTTGCATGAAATTCTGCAAGTGAGACTTTAGAAAAATCAGTAAGAGTAGTGTCAGTCTGTTGTCTCCTGCACCTCTCAACTAGAAAATAAAATTCTGCATGTATCAGAAGTGTATATTTCACAAGGAAGAGCAAAAGGAATGCTTGCAGTCCTGCAGTTCATCTTTAATTACCTCCTCCCGCTCACGTTGTATCCTCTGGTTCTCCAGGAAACGAACTCTGTTCCGTGAGAACCTGTTGAAGGTGCAGAGTTAAATGTTCATTCTTACATTCCTATGATGTCCTTCAGAATATGAAACCAGTAATAATCAACGTTTGATTCTCAAAAGACTCCAGAAGCACCGAACAAGTACTCCAAGTGCTGTCCCTGGAGCACCTGTCTCTTTATGGGCAATCTGACTCCCATTCCAGGGCTGTGGTCCTGGGATCTCCTACACCAACACCAGCTGGTTTGTTCCTGGCCTCACGTTTGGAAACAGCCATCTGCTTGTTCCTAAACAAAACCAAGGCTCCTTTGACAGTGGTTTGCCTCTGTTCACACCAGCTAGGTAACTGTGAACATCCTCTGTGCCAAATCCAGCTCCTTCTGACCACAACACTCGTCCAGCTGAGTCTCCGGAAGCCTTCTGTCCGCAGAGCTCTGGGCATTCCCTCATGCCCTCCCAGGACAAACCACACACCTGTTCTGGCACACAACCCTCTCATTAGTGCAGGTCTCTGAAATAATTTTTTTAAAAATGGAAACAAAAAAAATCTACCTGCATTTGTACTAGAAGTGATAACACTGCTACTGTGGGTCCAGAGCAGACCCAGGTAGGTGACACTGAGCATCCAGAAGGTCTCTGTGTTTCAGCACCAGAAGCCCCGAGTTGTACAGACAGGAGACTGTTTATCCAACTGCATTTGCTATTCAGGGTCACTGTACTAGGGAGGCCCAGAAAGAGTATAGATGCATGAAGAAGCAGCAGGAAAAAAAAAACCTTTCCAACTGTAGAGCAGAAAGTATTTATCATAAATCCAGAAAGAAGCAAGAAGCTGCAGAGACACTAGAGGGAAGCACTGTTACACACATGAGCTGTTGGTTGTACAGTGGAGGTTGCTCTGGATTTAATTTGGATTCTACAATAATAATCAGAAACAGAAAATGCAGCACGACTCATCCTCCAACAACACACAGTGTGAAACAGATGCAGATCATCAAAATCAGTTGGCCCTTTACACATCTCATAGTTCAGAGGGAGATCCAAAAAACAAATCTTCTGCAACACAAAATGAACCAGATACGTTTTTATACTCATCCACTCTGAAGTGCAGTGGATCTGCACTCAGGAAGACCTGTTACATAAAAACCA
>NW_008239056.1:130332-145765 GCF_000691975.1 Corvus brachyrhynchos | reverse complement strand
ATCTGTTGAATTATACCCACAAGCTGCTATTCACAGTTCAAGGTTCCTGGCCTCACCAGTATTCATCATTTGTAACAAAAATGTAAGCCCGCATCTGACTTCAGTGGATTTACACAAAAGTTGAATAGAATTCCTTTTCTGATTATTAAAAGGAAAAACCTCCTAAAGGAAGAAGCGAGCACACAGTTCTTTCAAGGCAGCTGCTGTAAAATCCACTAACACTACAGTAGACATAAGGGCACATGAAAACTTAATGTTGTCATTATTAGGCCTAAAGTTTATGCCTGACACTTAGAAGAACTAGTGGTATTTTCAGTGCAGCACTCAGAAGAAGATTAAAAAGATTACTAAATTCTATAAATTTGCTAAATTTAATAAAGAACAATTGCACTTGATGCATAATGATTCCTAGAACACTTTTTAGCTGTGAAAGAGATCAACTACTTAAGATGGAGGGGTATCTCCTATTAAATCAGAACACTCTCCAGGAGCATACTTGTGATATTTTGCGGAACAACACTGGAATTCTGAGTTGAAAACTGGTTTCAGTTTTGCCAGCACCCAGTCATGCTAGCAGTGCCATAACAGACAAACACCCAGGATGTCAACAGGAGTACTGCTGTGCTTTCATGTGTGAAATAAAGAAACATTTTCTGCTGTAAGACAAGCAGAACAGTGTGTTTCAATCCAGCTGAGAACAGTAAGCAACTCTCCTAAGCATGCAATGAGGCAGAAGGCTGCTCCATGGCCAATTCCTGCAGTAAAGCTGTCAAAATTGTTTAGAAAGGAGGACAAGCATTCTTTCTTGGAAGCACAGACACTTAACAGAGATAAGGATGAGCACCAGCACCAAAGGATTTGTAGCAGCTGTTGACAAATTCACTGGACTCTACCAAAAATTCCAAAATTATTTTTGCGTGCCTCCATCTGATTTCCTGTCCATGCTGTTAACTTGCTTTACCCCACTCTATGGTTTCCTAACTACTTTCCTGAACCATTTCTGAAGTGTTTAGGAGGCAGAAGATACATAATTTTCTCTTTCTGCAATCATATTTCTTTTCTGAATTTAAGGATAAAATCAACACTAGGCATAGGGACCATCTCCCCATTAAGTGCACTTATTCAGGTAGGATTCCAAATGTGAGGAGAGAAGCCCTGCACTTACCTTTCATGTCCCAGGAGGACGTTATTCAGATCTTCATTTACTTGTATTAGCTCAACAATCACATCTTCATTCTCCACTGTCACCAGCAATTCCATGATCCTCTCCTGCATCATCCGACAGGTCTTGTACAATTTCTGCCCGAACCAAGGGAAGGAAAAAAAATTAAAAATCGTAACTGTGGTCTCTCAATATGACAGTTCTGGATGGTAAGACACTCAAGCACTGCAGTCACAGGTAACATTCCTTAATTTACACAAACCACATGGGTACCAACCATTGCAAATAGAACAATGTCCACATCTTTGATCTCTCCAGTGCAGGGTCACAACTCCCACCACCACATCACTCCTACCTAACCCCTACCTCTTGATCCACTGTCATTTCTAAAGATATAGCTATCTCTAAAGCCTAAATTACAAATTGCAAAATAACAAAGACACATCTGGGTGATGTAGAGCCAATGTGATTTGATCCTGCTTGAAGCTGATTAAACTCAGCAGGATACTTGGATGCAATCCTGTTCAACATCTGCTTGAAGAAAATATTAGTCTGAAGGTCAGAAGTGCTCTGTGACAAGTCTCCAGCTCTAACTATTCCTTTAAATGGGAAGTCTGGATAAACTTAATCTATGGACTTTTGAGAAAGTAACACAAACCTTACAGAATTAACAGATAGGAGAATTATGAGAGATTATTAAGCAAAATTTTACATTATTGTCTGGTGAAGTGGAAGACAGTCTGTTTATATTACTCCCCTCTGCAGATTTTGCATGTTCAAAGAAACAAATTCTTTAGCAACAGGAACTTTAATTCAGCCAACATTTTTTCTCACTCACTCTGCATTTGCAAATGCAGGCTGGCTCTGCTTAAAGAAACAAAAAAACAAAGGAGGGGGAAAATTACTCTATTTGCAAACTACTATTCAGAAATTGCTTTGATATTCAAAGTGATCTGATTTGTCCTCAAAGAATACATACTTCATGTAAATCAATTATTTATGGAAAAAGAAATCTTCACCCCTTTGCTAAATCTGTGTCAGGATTGTAGAGTGCTGTACTTTTCAGTACTGTATCTTCATGGCCCAGGATAAAACACAAAAATGCATTCAGCTTAATGTCTGTAATTACATTTAAAACCTGACTCCACACTTTACTACCTGATCCACATTTAAAAAAATGTGTATTTCTTATGACTCCATTACACAGGCAGACTAGCTCTCCTTTGCAAGTGTCAATACTCAACAGAGAAGGAAATTGAGACACTCATTTCAGGCACAGATTTGCCTGAAAACTGGAGTTTTACAATGATGGAGTAGCAGCTGGGATAACAATCATCAGTGATTCCAATACATTTGTGTTAATTCTTACCAGCTGCTGACCTGGACCCAAATTCCTGCACATCCATCCACTATCTGTTCACCATGTCTATTCACCATCCAGTACAAAAGTTTGTTACGCTTCTTGGCTGATCCTGAGCTATTCTTTAACTACAGTTATTGGCCAGCACATTAGTTCCAGTGAAATCTGGTATCTTAAGCCTTGTCCAGCACAGGGTGTGGAAAGGGAGGAGCCTGGCCACTAACGAAGATAGAGAACTGAAAACACATTGCACTGATCAAGTTCACCTTGTTACAGTTTTTATTGAGGGACTGAAATCAATGTCTCCAACTCACTCAAAGTCTAAACAAGCAGCTCTTTTAATAAAGGATTTTGTTCTGTGACAACAGAAGTCCAATCCAAGTAGTGTCCCAAACAAAAAGAGAACATTAAACACTGCTCAAGGAAAAGGCTGGCCATGCCTGATGTTTTGTACCACTTGGTGCACAGGAGAAAAAGAACAGAAAGAACAACAGTGAAAGGAATGAGTTTTCATTCACTCTCCCACATATGGGAATTCCACACCCTGTCCTCAACCTTTTGCCAACAATTTTATTACTGGGAGTGTCAATAAGAATCCACTGGTTTACTGTGGGCAGCTGAATCTGTGCCACATACAGAAGTGCCACAGCAGGAGACAGGAAATGAAAGATGAACTTTTTCTGTTTCCCAGCCTTGTCATGGACTGGACTGAGATGGTCAAGCATATTAAACCAGTGTATTCTCAACAGCACCCAGTAAGGGTTTGTTGCACAGGAAAATGTCTATGTTGGGCAGAAGAAGTGCACTCAAGGCTTGCAAAAATTAGATCAGTTCTTCAAAACACTTAATGCTGCAAAACTGCCAAAAATGCTTCCTCATTGTAGCAGTTTGGAGGTAAGGTAAGAAACAGGAGGATGTGGTAAAAGTTTTTTAAGTTCTCGCAGACAATATGAAACCAAAAAGGTTCCATTAACACAGGTCACTATTGCAATGCTAAAGTAATACTGTACTTTTAATTTCTAAACAGAAAAATACAGCATAAGCACATAATATCACAGAAGGAACACGTACAGGTTCACTGTCACATCACTAGACTATTGCAATACACTTCCTTCAGGCTACACTTCAAGAGCACATGGATTCTTCTGTAGCACAGCAAGCTCCCAACCTTTGAGGTTACACACATAAAGCCAATGCTTCATATTCTTTACTGGCCCTCAGTCTGCCTCTAAGGGACTGGTGATAATAAAGAGAGCTCTGCAAACTCCAGGACGGATATGAGAGCATGACTGTGGCATCATCTATTCTCCCACAAGGCAACTGCGTTCAGCTGGAATGTTCTCGGGGCTGTTTGACAGAACATGCTCAACAGAGAACGCTCCATTATAAAATTCCTTTGCCCTTGGAATTCCCTAGAGCTTATATTTGCATTTCAAGCTGTATTGTCCTTTCCTGACTATCGAGATGTCAAGGGAAGGTGAAGGAGATGAAAGCAAGTTGAGCAAAATGAGAGATAGAAACCTGCTGTTGGGTTCCATTTGTCAATCTAAATTGAGATGTTAAAAGACAAGACATAACACTTTAGAAAGCAACTATAACCAAACCAATAGCCCCTATCAATGAATTATCAGGTACCTGTAAAAGATTCATATCATCCAGATTTTCAGAGCCAGGAACATTTTCTTTCAATATTGATGACATCACTCTCACATTCATTTTTGCCATATCCAGTTCACTGTACAGTTTCCCAATCTGTTGGAATTCAACAGGAAAATATTGTGTAAGTGAACAGAGCGAGCAGAATAATTCTTACCTCTAATACACACTTTCTTCTCCATTAGGTATAATATGGACTTAGCTAGCATTATTTTACTCTGGTAACACACCATGAAAATGAATGGAATTAGTTCAGCTTTTAAATGTGCAATCAAACTAAGATCCAAGCCTGATAGCACTACTTGTTTTCCTTACAGTTAATCCCTCTCACTGATGTTACTTGAATGGAAGAAAACTTTCCTTTCCTTCCTGCTTTTTATAACAACCTCTTCACACAAGCCTTGTGTGAAAGTAAATTTGGCTTTCTCGCTTATCTCTGAACAAGCTTTTATCAATTTGCATAACAGAATTGTAAAATGTGATTAGATATTCACACACTTGAGTAGTAATTCCACAAACCTAAGACCAAGAACCCAGAGCTACACCCCGTGAACTGAGGGTCACTCCAGTGGCAGCCAGGCTGCTCAAGTCACACATTCACAGCACATTTCAGGTGGACCCACCCTCCCCTAAACCTGTAGTGTTGCACCTGCTCCGGAGTCAACAACAATGTTGGGCCTGTGGGAAGAGGCAGGAAGGAACGTTTGGCAGGACTGGTAGAGGACGGGGATGACTTTGCACAAGGCGGGGGTGAAATCTGTGAAAACACAAAAAAAACAGAGCTTGGGTTGAACAAAATTGCAGCAGGCATCCTGCTGAGAGAGGACCATCTCTCAGACTACACAACTGGGCAAGAGCTTCCTCATAATCAGTGCTCCCATGGAATTTGCTGAGCAAAGCCTATTTACAAAAATAAATCTAATGTCTATTTTGTAATGAAATGAAGCTTGGAAATCAAGTATCTTTAGAAAGCGTTTGCAAGTAAATTCCATCACAGGACAAAGTGGGAACGGCTCAAGAACAGGCTAGCAAGGAATTATGAAGTCATCTAAGAGCAAAGAGTCCTTCCCAAAGTGCTAATGCAATTTTGCAATGAAGGACAGTTTGGAATGGGATGACACTTGGAAGCAGTAGAAGGGTTCGGGGGCTGAGTGTGGGTCTCTGCAGAAGGTGAACTACAAAAGCCTCCTGGGCTGAAAAGCAGGAACAGTCTGAGAAAGCTTCACCTGCATTGCATCTGAACTGACTGCTAAAAAAAATGCAAATGCAAATCCCAGCCTGCACTACACACTACAAACCCTTCACTTCCTGGAGACCGAGGTAAAAACTGTGTTCAGCTCTGCTAAGATAAACAGACAGTTTGCCACTGATTTTAATTGGCAAGTACCTGAGGTAGACAAAATAATCTCTAATGTACTAGGTGAGGGAAAAAATTAGTGTTTATTGAGAGCACTCTTCACATGGCTTGTTTGAACAACCTTTAAATACATAAGCTTTTGTGTACTCCACTATTCAATCAGCAGATCAAACTCAGGATAAATCTGAATTATTCCTGTCTGCACTGATTATAGACATCTAATTCTGTAATTGCGAGATTCCACACAGTGGTGGAAGGCTTTCACAGTGCCCAAAGATCTCGTGAAAATTCTTCTTAAAAAAAAAAAAAAGCAATCTAGAAAGAATGGCATTAAACCATGTACTGTATTTTCAGCTGAAGTTCAATGCTCAAACTATACTTATATTTCATGTCCTAAATGCCACACAACACTGCCTATGACATAGGCTTAAATAGCACTTACTGTGCATGGATTGTGCAAAGCTGAAGAGATATGCAGACAATAATCTCTTCTTATAGATTTCTACAATTCTCAATTTAATCTTAAAGATAGATGATGCTCATATTCTGAACAGTACGTGTTTTTGTGAAAATCTCACTCATTTTTGTTGAGGCTTTCAGAAGCTGACAAGTTTGGAGCACTAAGCACTCATTTATTTTGAAGTAAACAGCATGCACAGATCTTTCAAAGTCTCAAGACAGAGATGCTTCATTTCTGAGAACATATCCATGAATCTGTACTTGGAAATGAAATAAACTACTATATAGGTCAGGTTTCTTTGTTGTTATCTTCACTGTTATAATTGAAACTGATTCCTGCTCACGTGCTTAAGTAGTTTGGTCATACTCTGCCCTGGAGCATTTAAATAAAAAGCCCAGATCAAACACACCTTCTGTGTCCCATAAAATTAACACATACTGTTTCTGAAGTGTCCTTGTATATCCTCACCTTAGATCCACCTCTGCTGGTGTCAGAGGACGGAAACTCCACTCCTTTCTTCAGCAATTCTAGGTAAACTTCTTTTACTTCGCTCACATCCACCATCCCTTGGAAACCCCGTGCCCAAACCTGGTTTCGAAATATCAGGGACAGTAACAGTCACAGAAATGGTCAGTCAGTGGGTCAGACAAATGCTTTTAAAACATGTCCTAAAGACAGGTCATTCCCTTCTTCCACTCTGGAAAACTCCATTCAGTGCAGCAGGAACCACAACAGCTCCAAAGTTAAGGCCTGCTTTAGGAAGAGGTTCCCAGGATTTAAACAGGCTGCACAATTAAACATTTACAACACAGCAGAGACACTTTGAACACTCACAGTTTACTCCAGACTCACCATGATAAAGGTCAGGATTTTCTCCTGCATATCAATAGGCAGGTTGTATCTTGGGTTCAGCAGTTTCAGCTGCTTGTCTTTGCAGAAATCCTTCTTCACAACTAAAGACTGGAATCTTGGGCCACAGTTCTCCATACACATCTCAAGCAGCTGCACATACAAAAAACCTTCGGTTACACAAAGAATAGGGGGGGAAAACCCCACAACTTGACTGCTTTTGTTTCTTTCTGTTTAATTTGTTTCAAGGAACTATGGGGAAGAGTAAGAATGGACATGAACAGATTACTGCTCACTAGAATGCCTGATGAGGTTACTTCAGGGGAACAGCAGCTGCCTGCGTGCTCTGTGATACCCGCACAGTTCAAAGGAGCTGTGCCAGCCAGAGTGCCACTGTTTTTAACAGAGAAGCATGGTCACACTTGTTTCTATGTCACAGCAGTTACTGAACACAGTACCTTAACAGCAGGAAATCTGCCCATATCTTAAAAAAGTTACTTTTACAGATTTAGCAATAGAATTAATTCACTGCCTAGCACATAGGTACCCTGGTCTGACAGATTCTGAAGAGCTCTGCAGGAGAAGAAAATCAAGATTACTAAATGCCTGTCCTCTAATCTGCCCTGTAAGTGAGAGACTAATGATAAAATAGGAAAGAACAAATTCACCAACTTGGAGCACAATTTCTCCATGCATTTCAAAGGTCACATTGATTTGAAACAGATGAGCTGAAATGTTCCAGTTGTCAGATTCATCTTAATGAAGGAAGTCTACTTCCAAAACCCTGCTTGAAATGCTTAGAGCAAGGATCCCTGTAAGCACTGCCTTGTCAAACACAGCAGGATGTGGTAAGGACATAACACTTCTCCCTGGTACATCTGGAGGTGGCTGATTATAATTCCCATTTTCCAGAAGAGATGTCAAAAACTGCCATTACATCTCAGTCACCTGGGACTTGACAGGAAACTGGGGTCAATCAGATCAGCTGCAGAATCAGGAACAGAACTCATCTCACCTGGCCCAAATCTGAAGATGGATGATGACCCACAGAGACAAAAATGGTCACTCTTGTGCTTCTTTCTCCTCAACTATAGCTTCATTTTCCCTCCCAACGTAAGAGGGAAGATAGAAAGGTGGAACTAAAGGGCTGACATTAACAAAAGGCTGCAAAATTTCATGTGTTTTGAGACAAAAGTTCCCCTGAATCATGTAACAGACAGGACATATTCTCAAAAGGATACACATATTTAAAGGGATGATACTGTGATCTTGATAAAAGTATGTTAAATATACTTTCTATTCAGAGCAGACTACATTTGACTAAGTGAAATCATTTTAGTAACTAATTTTCTAACATCAAGACTCAGGGATTTTTCTCTCAGTGTGATCAGGAACTTACAGGATAACAGGTTTAAGACCAGAAGAAAATATATTGCCAAAATGAAAACAGGGTAGAACAAAGAGACACTGGCAGACTGCTGTGCAAAAAGCTAACTGAAAGATAATTACAAAAATATCTTGGCTCGAAACATTGCTTTTCATGGAGAGTACATGAAACATAGGCAAATAAGCAAAGTCATTTGCCTGTGCAGTACTTCAAAGATGGTCTGTGTAAAATGTTTTCAACCCAGTGCATGGCAAATTTGTTATGGTACTCCCTATTATTAATTCTCTATTTAAGGGACTGAGTATTTACCCGCTAAATGAAAGTACTGAACGAATGATCTGGATCTTCCACTCGATTATGACACCCCAGCCCACTTACTCAGGGTAAAACTAAGCTGGTATAAGAAAAAGGAGAATTTGACTCCATTATTTTTAACTGGACTATTCATGAACAAGCCACTTTCATGCTAATAACACCTTTCATTATAATTTCAGTATGGGTATTTATCATGCAAATAGGACTCCAGTGCAAACACGACTTCATAGTCGCAAGCACTTCCACTGAAGGAACAGATCCAAGCTGGCCAAGCCAACCACTGCTCCACACAGCACAATGGGAACTCAATAGAGACACGTTTTAATAACAAAACTGGCAAATTAACTTCAATCAAACCATTAAACTTCCTGTCAATAACAAACAGGATGTGAGAAGTGCTGGAATTGACAGAGCTGCTGCGTTCCAGGATAACTGATCCCAGATATCTGCACTGAGCAAAATGGGGGCAAACGGTGTAATCCAAGGCCTCTGGTTTACAGGACTGAATCACAGAACTAAATGATAAAAGGCATCTACAGAGAAGTGAAGCCAAACTGAGGCAGAAACAGAGAAGTGAGAAGTTGGTGAGTATAGCAGAAAGTCAACGATGTTCCTTATCAACAGGGACCTCACCCAGGTTTCAGGACTCACTGCTCATCTAAAGCAGCCAGGTTTGGTCCATAAAGCTGAGCAATGGATGCAGCTTGTGATGGACACTTCTTAGACCCAAGGCGGCTGCAAGAAAACCCAGATGAACGGTTTGTTTCTTTGCACTTCAGACTCAAGGGGAACAAGCCATTAATCCATGTCCAGGATTACACTCCACTGAACACATCCTAATGCCTGCCCAGCCGACATTTGGAACTGCAAGATGCTGTTTCCAAGGCCAGCATTTAAACCAAACCGGTACGAGCAGCTCTTTCAGCTGCCACTCATCAATTACAGTGCAGGGGCTGGGTACATTTGATCAAGGTTCAGCATTTCAAAACCACTGAATTTTCAGAAGTCTTGAGTTTTTCAGATTTCACATTTCAAACACGGAGATTTGGATTTCTTTTGCCCCCACTCAATGTCCTCTTCTTTTTCTCTTTGTCAGCATATACCATAAAGTATAATAAAATTGAGTAGTACTCTTTCAATTGAGGAGCTGGAGGACTCTCTCATGTTTTTGTTTTTCAGATCCTCTGCTTTGTGAAATGTTAATTAAAAAAATTAAATCTGAAGGTCACATGTGCCATGCTAAATTTTTTCTGCATCAGAAAAATTACATGTGATTAAAAGGAAAAGTAGAAATATTCTTAGGAAAAAATACCCTTCAAAATTTAATTCTAAGCAATTATAGAATGGCTTATGTTGGAAGGGACTTTAAAGATCAACTAGGTCCAATTCCCCTGCCATTCACTAGATCAGGTTGCTAAGAGCCCCATCCAACCTGGACTTGAACATTTCCAGGGATGGGGCATCCACAATTTCTCTAGGAAAATGACTTCCTTTAAAATATTTTCCAACAATGTAATACAGACGTGAAACAGTAATTTAATCTTAAATTTCTGCCCACTGCTTTGAATGCCGGAGTGAGAGGGATACATTCAAGAAACAATTTCCCCATGTGCTGTTCAGCTCCTAAGACCTTAGAGGTATCAGAACTGCGGCACTGCAGCAAATGCTTTACAAAACCAAGGGAGACCTATGGAGGTAACTGAACAGCTGTCTCACTGTTCATTACATAAACAGAATTTATGCATCTAAAGTCTACCAGTAATAAAAAGTGAAGTAACACACACACAGTCTGTTGGATTCCTGCCTGAAAGCTCTAATCCTCTTCACTCTGATTGTGCAACCTCCAGCACCAGCCCTGATCTCTCCGTGGTATCAAAGGCCAAGTATGAGGCAACTCCATGGCCTAACACACAAACACCTCCATCCATGTGACTTCACAAGAACTTCAGCAGCTCAGAGCACCTGAAGCCAAGCCACAGCCAGCACATTATACAGCTGGCACTCAGCCTTCTTCCTCCAAGTAAATAAAGAAGCATCCAAGAGCAAGGAGGAGGAACACACTGTTGAGATTTAACCCATCTCAGTAACAGAATCAGGCCTAACATGTGCAGTTGAGCGGCTTCCATGAAGACTTTCACACTCCACTCTGTGTGTATCCTCTGGGAATGAGCTCCTTAAGCAGCTTCATTAGAAATATTAAATTCTAGGATGTCAAGGTGGAGTAGATAAAAGTGGATCAAAGTGCACTTCAAAAGAAATGTGATTTGTAGATCCTTCTTAGTTGTATCTAATGTAGGCAGGAGAGACAATCTGATGTAGAGTCTCAAAAGCTGGAAGACCACATTTACCGTAAGAAATACAGGCACTAACAGTTCATCCAAAAAGAACCCTTATTTTTGCAAAACTCTGGGAGGAAAACAGTTTTTAATAGATGAGAGTTGCACAGGGAGGGAAGGGCTTGTGTTTAAGGAATTGAAAATTGGGTTTTTTTTCCACTTGCAATGAATTGCTGTTGTCAACCAAGCATTTCAAAATGGAAAACAGGAACAATTTCATTAAGGCAATTAAGAAGATAAAAACAGAAGATACAGCACATAGGAAGAGTGATGTGGGAAAGGTAAAAGCCACACATGGCCAGCAATGAGGTCATCAAAGGAATGATTTTACACATGCTAAAATTATGGCACTACTGGTAAAAAAAGAAAGAAAAATGAAAGAAGCCAGAGGCAGAGGGAGAGGCAAAGCATAGAAGATCTTATGTAAGATCTAAACCCAGAAAGAGAGAGAGTTAGAGGAAAGTCTGGAACTTATTTAAATTTAAAAAAGGAAACAAGATTAAGGAATATAGAGAGAAGAACTCTGCAGACAGAAAACAGCAGCTGGGCCAAGAGGATGTGACTGCCTGGCAGGCAAGTTACAGGTGTGCATGGGAGTGGGTGAGGACAGAGAACGGGGCTGGAACAGCACAGGAATTGCACTCCCAGCTGAACCTGCTGCATGCTCCATCTGCAATACAAACTTCCAGGTCAGTGTGGTAAAGTTCTTCCTTGGATACACCCAGAACAAGATCCTTCTCCCACTTTTACATACTCAAAAGCTAAGCTGTAATATCACCTTGGGTATATCTGCACTGTAAATGCCCAGGAAACAGCTCCTAAACCTACACCCTGGATTAGCAGCAGAGACTGTGTCAGATAATCAGAACAGGACCTTGCTGCAGAAGAGCTGCAGGAGACAGACCTGATAGAGGGATTGCAGGTACAGTGGAAACCCAGTGTTTCCATTATGCAAACACACAGAACACACAAAAATGTGACTCATGAGACAGTGGAGGAGGAAGCAAGGGAAGAAGTGCGGAAGTGGAGTGAGCTGAAGGTCTATATTGACATGTTTAACACAATTATCTTCATCTCTAACTTGTCAGGAGACACTTGGGCAATTGCTAAGCGAGCTACAATTTGGCACTATCCATCACCCATCTTCCTTAATCACTTCGCAGCACATCTTGATATAGATAATGATTTTACACAACAAATAGCATACCCATGATTAATAGTACTCAAAGTGACGTAGACAGGCCTCTAAAACCTCAAAAAAGGAAATGGTGAAGAAAATACTTTTAGCTAATTAATGACAGACTAATATCCTCAAGACCTTAAAATACAAATAATATGACTCTTGTCACAGATGCACTATTGGTAGCAAAGAGTAATTCAAGTCAGAAACTCAGGACTTAGGACATTATTAGAACTTCCTGCGTTAACATACTTGGTAAATCTTAAATTGACTGAAATCACAACACCTCCCCAAACCCAGGAGCAGTTCAGGAACACTGTCAGATTCTAGAGGCCAGGTTATGTCAAGTGAGGATATTCCCAGACACGCCAACCTTTAGCCATAACATTTGAATTTCACATAGCTCACCCTGCCTCTCCCTTACTTAACTCACCATGGTTACCTTTTCCTTCAAGTTTATCATTTATTTGTGATAACATTTCCTTCTACAAAACAGGTATCACATATTCCACCACATTGCACACTGTGCCTAGTTTCACTAACCAACTAACAGGGTGAGTAAGAGAATGGTCAAATGTAGCTTTTATGTAATATCCCAACTTCCGTGTCTTTCACAAACAGGTGGGGCTCTCACAGAGGGACAGTCACTGGAGCAAATAAGAACTATACTACTTTTACACAGAACAAGTGAAAAAAAACCAACCCAAACCAGAATTTGCATCATCCAGAAGTCCATGGAATGCCAGCAAACCATCTGATCTGAGCTGTGGCAGTGCTGTACACACAAACAACAAAGACTGAAAACATCCTGCAGAGTTGTGTCAGGGGTAATTTGCATGCCACCTTATCGTTTAGAATGTTTGCCTTCTTAGTGTCTAATTAATATAAACATAGCTGTACTTACAGACAAGGTAAGCCTGATCTCCTTATGGTTACAGTTTTTTGAAAGCTTCTTCTTCAGTGCTTTAACTGCATCTTTAGGCCTGTGACAAGAAATTAAGAAGGAAAAGTTACCAGTGAAGTTTTCTAGTTCATAACTTCATCCAAGAACCAAAAATACCAGCCTGAGATACAGGACCAAATCCGTCCCTGTGTTTACACCCACATAAACCAGAGCAATTACCCCATTGATTTCAGCAAAATCTCTTCAGCACTGAAGTAGAGCAACAAAGCAGTGAATCAGGTTTGTTACTGCAGACTGTGCATTACTCCAAAGATTTGTGCAGAGAAATAAAGTTATTCTCCTCTGCAAAGTCTGTTACAAAATAATATTTTTTCACTGCTGTACAATAGAATTACTTATCTAGCTTTTATTGCCATGAAAGGGAGTATCAATTGCCAGCTATATCAAGAGTTGACTGGTACTTTTCAAGTATGATGCAATTACAAAATATTCTCCTGGGAGTGCTGTCAGGAGTAGGGGTGTCATGGACAACTTCCAATCTTATAATTGCAGGATGCACTTAACTCATCTGAGTAATTACCATAGATGGATGGATGGACAACCCATTCCAGCCCAGAGATAGGGGTATTTCTAACCCAGCCATTTTCATTTCTATATATACACCCCGTATCTTTTAACTATCTGTGTAGGAGGAAAAGGGTGGAAGATGGTATCGAGCTTATCACATGAGGGAAGCAGTTTTGCCTCGTTAATATGGACTATCTATAGTGTACAATTATTAGGGCCAACCCAACACTCATGATCAACATAAACAAGATGTCCTAACTTCTCTTTAGGATCTCTCCAGAATCCAAGATGGAGCAATAGGCACAATGTTCCACTAAGATAAAACTAAGAAATCTTTGTTGAAAACATTTCAAAGTCAATGAAATTAAGTGGGTGTTTACCATTACTGCATTTCTTAGTTTGAAGTGCTATACTTCATGAAAAAAAAGAAAAAAGAAGAAGACATTTCTCTATTTTTCTTAATCTTATGTCATACCCAGGCACATCAGTAGAGCATAAAGTGATGGATAGGAGCATGAGAGTGGAGAAGAAGTTTCCCTTGCAGAGAGCTGTACTACAATTGCACTCCTGCTTGCTTCCCTCGCTGAAGCATCTGGAAATGCTCTGGTCAGAAGCTGTATATTGCAATAAAATAACCATATGCCTAATTAGATGCAGCAGTTCTGCTGCTCCTACTATCGTGTTACAGACTGTGACTAGTAGTAGCTGCCTAGAAGGAAGTTACAAGGAGTTCCTCTGCAAGCCTAAGCTGTGCACAAGAGGAAATAGTTTATTAAAAAAAGGCTCTGTTGCATGGAAACTTTACATAAAAACTGAGGGTCAAAGTGTGCTGTTGCTTATGGCAATAACCAGAAAGAAGTAATTATTACTGACATTCCAAGCATTAAGAGCCACGGGTGAGAGTGTGGAATCCAAAACAATGGGAGGAAAGAAAAGCTGATACAGAAAAAAAGACACCTGTGCAGAAAGTAAAGCATACTCCATTGTCCTGGAGAATATGTTATGTATTAAAATATGCCACTGCTAGAACTGAGTTCTTACAATGCAAAGCTGAAGCAGATCTTACATGAGAACGAGTTTCCTTTTGCCCCCCTTTTACAGGTGGAAACAAGGAAGCTCAGAGCAGCAAGTGGCTGAGCAAACCTGGATGTGGCCGTTCAGTGCAAGAAAGCACCTCAGTCCTGGGAGCCCTGGGTGCACACCGGGACGGAATGGATCCCACTGCACAGGACCCCAGCTCTCGCTTCACCCCTGCTGCGGCACAGCCTGCCAGAGACACTGCACGCTGGGGAACTCGAAGGCAAAAGCCCAGAGTTTTAAAGTGTTGCAGGCAACCAAGTGCTCAAAGCCTTTTTCAAGGTGGGTTTGCAGGAGTACCCGTTCAGCCTGACAAGCGTAACAGGTTGTACAAAACATGTCAAACTCAGGTGAGAAACCTCTGTCACCGCCCTTCTCTAGCGTGTGTCTATAGGGAAGAACCTCCGAGCCTAATCCTCGATGGCCCCGCGAAAGGCAAAGCTTTTCCTTGCGGACTAAAGCTATCTGCTCCCTGCGCTATTTCGTTTCGGGTCACTCAACATCAGCGCCCTACGCTGGCTGCTCGATGTCTCCCTGCCCTCGAGCGACGCCGGTGCCACCTCCGCGCCCCGCTGCCCCCGGCCCCGCTCGCTCACCCCTCCTCCGTGGCGTTGATCACGTCGCAGATGTGCATGAACTGTCCCCACTCCTCCGTCTGCAGCGACCCGAGCGTGGCCCGCTCTGAAAGGCCAAGGGGAGCCGCGGGTCAGCGCCCGGCGGGGACAGAAGGGCGGCGCGGGGGCACCGCTCGGGGCTACTCACCGACCAGGCTGCCCACGGCGGTGCCGAACGGGTCCCTCGGAGCCCTCCCGAAAGCCATGGC
>NW_008239056.1:120414-129968 GCF_000691975.1 Corvus brachyrhynchos | reverse complement strand
CCCCGCCCGGCAGAGCCGCACGGACGGGTCAGCCCCTTACCCCGGCCCGGACCCAAAGCACCCCCTGACCTCCCCGGGTCACACAGCCACGGGCTCATTTTCCTGCCCCATGGCCCGGAAACCTGCGAGCCCCCCGCTCAAAGGCAGCGGTGGCTCAGCCGGCTCCCGGATGGGATTTCACAGCTGAATCCACGAGGAACTTGGCGTTTCGTGAGGCAAAACTCAGAAACACCCTCAGAGCCCCTTCTGCTGCTGGTACCACGCTGCACCCCATGTGCAGACACAGTTCAAACCTCTGCAGCCACCGCTGCGCAGCCCCCGGGGCTACCCCTACTCCTGCAACCTCCCTACAGGTGCTCTCAAACCCCCACATTCTTTTCTGATCCACACATTTTAAAAGAATACACGCAAAAGATCTCAAACGGGGAAAAAAATCCGAACGGTGCATCCAAGTTACACTCATAAAGTCATCCTTTATATTCTGCAGCAACCACTAACACGTTCCTCCTTGCCACATACACCTTTCCACATGTGGGACTTCCTTGCTACAATTACTGTCAAAGACTTCCACTGTGTCACTTCATCACAGGCCTGACTGTATCTCATACCTGTACAATACCGGGGAACGAATAGAGGATGAATGAAAATTAAGATCTCAGCTGTAATTTTTGTTGGCTGAGAGTTGTAAATATTTCAGTATCAAACACACACGGAATCATATTAACTAGCATTTGAGTACAGCTTAATGAATCATACAGTCAGGACACGATATAAGTAAATAAATTATTTGCCTGACAGTAGAATTTAACGGATTAACAAAGCTCTGTTTGCACTATGAGAGTTTTTCCTAGGAGGAACTAATCTTACTTTCTTTTGCGTTTTGTACAACTCTGTGGCCCCATCTACTGGATGGTTTTAACGGGAATGGAGGAGAAAACCACGTTTTTTTGGTGTACCTGCAAGTATCTCTATGAAAAACAAGTCATCAAAGAACTCTTAGGAAAATTGATTATGTACCATGAATGTAGCAGTCTTTTTCTTACTCAGCCTGTAGTAAATGGGTGGAATTCATCACGCAGCCCAGAATGCATCTCAATTTTCCACACTTCAGTTATCCTGTCATTTGGCTAAAAGCCAGACACCAGCTGTCAAAACAGGAGTCCATTTATTTATTCTTGTTTGCAGAATTTTGAAAGGCATCTTCTAAACTCAGGTGTTTAATTCATTTAATCTTTAACACCAAAACTGAAATGAGAGCCTATTTAAATTAGCCCTTGTTAAAACTGCAGTGTGAGTCAGATCTTGTTTCAAAGAGCATATTTTATTGAGCTACTCAGAAGAAAAAATTCCAATGAAGCATTTTTTCACTGGAATTTACTGATTAAAGTTACTCATTGAAATCAGCTTTTGGTCTTGATCTCTGAACTCCTAGTGGGCTTGAGGTTCTGCTTGAAACAAACCTCTCTGGCTCTCCAGCCTTTTCAGGGCTGAAATCCTCAGAATTCATGAGTTGGCGGTCAAAGAGTCCCAGGAGAGTCGTAGTGCACTCCTTGCAATTTTACTGTTATTGAAGAGATAATATTACACCTAATTATTACTATTAATGGACATTTTCTGCCTCTTGCAAGCACATAGAGTGTGTTACAAAAAGAAAGAAGGAAGAGGTTAAATAACTTCTCTTTGCAAAATGTTTTGAAGCAAAAGTGTTGAGGGGCATAGCTTGTCTGCCTCAGCTCATCTAGCATGTATTATACCAACATAAGCAGGATTGTCAATGTAATTTCATTTGTACCAGAGATTTTGATGATATTATGTCAATTACAAATAAAAAATCCCAAATTGCTATAGCTGTGCAGAGATTTTTTAAAATTTAGTTTTGCTGGCTTTACATTTCAGAGTTATATCTCATTAATTTAGCTTTAAAAAAATCACACCATTATCTTATTTAGGTTTCAGTCCTATTTTCAAAGAATCACATACACAGAGAACATTGTGTGAAATACTTGAACAACTCTCATTCATAAACTGATTTATGGTATTGACCTGTACCTGCTTTTATTTGTTATATGAAAATTATAAACCTTTGTGATGATTTTTTGGTTTAAAAATGAGAGATTCTTAAAAAGTCCTTATTCATCAGACATTAAGTGAGGAGCTGCAAAGTATTCCCTCCTCTATCTCCCAAGGGCTGTATTTACTCTCACTGCCTTCACCAGAAGCCTATTTTAGTGTGACTCTTCCTTGTTATCCAGTACAACAGAGATGCAGTTGGTGGGATTCTCACTGTGGCTCATTAGACCAGATGCTGGTTATGGCCTGTGCTGGGAGCTTTACTTGAGCAAACAGCTCCAGGGTTAAATCAAATCCCTTCTGCATCATCTCCATTAGCTCACTGCCTTCAGATAACAGCAAACCTAATCGGGAGCTATTTGGGCAAATTAAATTAATGTTTGGGACTCAGTTGCACTAAGAGCTGTCCCCAAATATCTATTTTAGTAATTACTATTTTATTAAAGAAAAAAAAATCCAAATTCTGTTATGTGAGCAGCACATTTAATTTGCCTGTGTAGAAAAGGAACAGATCCGGCATTGCCAGAGGGAAGTAGAGGCCTGCAGAGGGCAAGCTTGGTCAAGGAATCTCCTCATTTTTCATTCAGCAGCTGCTTGAAGTGAAGGGTGTCATAGGAAAATTCCCTCTCAGCCATGTTGGGTTTTCTCTTTTACACACTGAGCTTCAGATGCAGCTCGTTAGCATTGCAATGCTGTCTTGCAATTCGAAATAATAATAAAAAAACCGAAACAGAAACAACTCAGTAAATGCAATGCCAAGCTCTCAAAAGGTCAGAAAGGGTCAGGGATGTGGCATTTTTGTGGATGAGAGTCAGGTTTTCTCCCTCTTGACTGTGCTGCATTTCCCTGATCACATGCCCTAAGCAGCTCTCACTGCCCTGGGACTTTCAGGCGAAGTTGGACAAATCTGTATTTCTCCCCCTCCAAAAACACTGAGAATTTCAAGTGGTTTTCTTTTTTTTTAAATAACACCCTCCAGGAGTCTCAGCTAATTTAAAACTAAAATCATGTCTACCTATTACCTTTCCCTGGTCTTAAAATTAAGAACCAAACACTGTTTAAGGGAAAAGGGGTTTTTACCTTGGTATTTATTTAAGGAACCTTAAGGTGCATAACTTTGTCCAGGTGGAATGCGCCGCAATGCACCCAAAATGCCCAAGAAATGCACCCAAAAACGCACCCCAAAAATATGAATATGAATAATGAATATGAATAATGAATAGCGTGATATCCCCCCATCCCAAGGAACTCCCCCCTGGATGGGCCTATCTCAGTTTCCAGGATGTGTTCTAGGGAGGACCTTGCTTTCTCAGGATAGCATAGGACTTTCTGCCCCAGCTGTGAGGCCTCCAGGATATTTGGTCTCCTGGCTTAACAGAACAGTCGGACTATGCTAAATTATTGAGCTTAAGGAATTACAAACATGCACACTAAAGGCACTGAGGATACATAAAAGCTATATAAAAGGGTACATAAAAGGTATATAAAAGAAAAGGCAAAACATCACCACGGCGTCAAGCTGAGGCTACAGTCTTGCAGGAAATAAGTATTTTGCATCTATTCAGGGGTTTATTTTTCTGGTTTTTGCTTGTTTGTTGCTGGGGGTTGTGTTTGTTTGGGGTTTTTGGGGGGTTTTGTTTGGTTGGTTTTTGTTGTTGTTGTTGTTCAGTTCGTTTTGGTTTTTTTTAAAAGATATTACACATTACCTCCCTCTGGGATTTTACCCTTACAATGTGGTGTTAATCCAAAAACTTTCCTCTCCTCCCTTTCAGGAAATAATTCTCCTTTTTCCCTGGATCAAAGCTGGAGATAAATATTCTGTTGTATATTCAGGAAACTTACCTAAGCCTTTTCTGAAGTTCACCTTCTCAGAGACAAAGATGCACCCATCATCCAGTTCCCTGAGCTTCTTTCCAGAGGTGTATTTTCCTCTAATGGATTCTAGATTTATAAAGAAATTGTGAAATTATTATTATATTGCAGAATATGGTGAGTCTTGACTTAAGTTTCCTGTAGGAGGTTAACTATTAAATATATCTTATCCACTGGAAGGTAGAATCTTCAGCTTAACTCTCACAGGAAAACTTACAAAGAAATAAAGACTCCCTTAATCTTAAATTACAGGAATTGTAGATAGTTTTCCCATTAATAGGATGCAACTGCTATATGTGTATATATAGTCATATAAATATATAGATATATATATACTGCTGCACAAAAACAAGCTCAAAATTGAAAATTAGGTATGAACTTGGTAATTCAAATTTAGAGCAAACTAACATATGAGAAGTTGGGAACTTTTCTATCATCAAAGGAAAGTGGCAAACAAGTGGTTCTCATTTAAGCTAACAATAAAGAATATATGAATTAACCAACCTTCTCTTTGCGTTAGAGGCTACCTAAAGAAGTTTGTTTTGTAGGAGATCCTTTGGGAATTTGGACAGTTGTCAAACACACTTGTCCAATTAAATCAGGAATGCTTTTTGAATTACATGGCACTGGTGCACAGCAGGACACTCAGGTTACACATGGTACACATTGCTGTGTGCCACAAGTTTAGTTTAATTTCGTTTTCAAATTATTTAAGGTCATGATAAAAATTTCTTATATCTCACTCCAAGCTGTAAGATAAATCTCTGCCTTCAACAAGCAAGCTTGAAAAAGCTTAATCTGTGCACTTTTTAAAATTAAAAAATTACTTGATAAATGATGAGATCTTCAGATGGATGTTTTCATCTCTAAGTGTGCTGAAATGCAATAAAACTACAAATATTTTTGTCTGCTGTTCCAAAACAAAACAAATCAGCTGATCTCCAAATCCTTATATATCGAGTGTGTGGTTTAAGAACTTAAGCTACAGGAGTCAACAAGCATCAAACCTGAATCAAGCTGGTATTTTCAGTACCAGGAACAATCTTGATTAGTTGGGCACCATTGCAATTATCAGCGTGGAAATCAATCCCGGAAGAAACTAAAATCCTCAATCTTTGCCCATTAGCAGCAGGTATGGCCTTTATCAAGGAGTTAATTTTTCTCTTTGTGACACTCCCACTGCCACTTGAAGTGCAAAACATCTCTCAGTAAGAGCTTAGTTCAGCACTGCTTCTTCTCATTTTCTTAGTGCTCAGAGAGAAACAATAACTAAACTCAGATCCTTTAAAGAAAATAATTTTTGGGCACTGCATCCAAATTAAATAATTTCAGCAATATTTGATTGCCCACAATTAGATGTGCTGGCTACTGGAACAAACATCCAAAAGCTTCATGGACTGGCAGAAACTCATCGCCCACAGAGCCCTGGTTCCAATCCAAGCCTTCTCCAAGCCATGTAGTGCCACACTGCTCAGATGGCCCCTTCCTGTGCTAATTAACCAGGAGTCTCAGCTGAGCTCTCTGCTGGATTTTAATTACAGCATTATTAATTCATGGGGAAAAAAAAAAATTGACAGATGTTTCAGGTTGGTTGTAGCAAATTAAAAGGCAGGTGCTTGGCAGAAAAACTCAGGAATGATTAAACAAGTGAGTGGTGGAGGTTTAGCTGCTTTTCAGTGAGCAGCGTTCATAGTACCAGTTACTCTTCTGCAGTGCAGGGGGACTTCTCAGCATAAAAATAACAATTGCAACAGGTTTGGCTCTGGTTTTTAAAAAAGCTTATAAATGTGTGTTCTTAATTTAGTTTTTAGCTTTTGCTGGGGTAATTTTGTTCCTCTTTCCTCCAAAAGTAAAAACCACTATTTTTTAGGTTGTTAATTTAAGAAAAATTGTGTGATGCCAAGGTAAACAATGGAAATAGTTGGTTACTCAGCAATTATTGTTACACTGAGCATCTCTCATGAAGAAAAACACTATTTTTCATCTCTTAGAAGGGATAAAAAATGTTGTCATAACTTTACTAATAACTTCAATTACCTGACAAAGCAGTTTTGAAACAAGTTTGAATGAAATAAATGCATTACAGCAAACACAAGCAGGGCCTGAAAAGATACGAAGGTCAGGATATTAAGGAAAACTAGAAGAAACTAGTGCCATGATTCTGAGCTCTCCATCAATTATTCTGTTCCATGGGAGTCTTTATCTGCAGTCTCAGTGAGTCTCATCCATTGTGGTGATATGGAGAGTGTCAGGTGAACTGAGGAAAGAGGCTTTCAGTAGACAGTGAGGTCATTTGGATGCAGGTTCTGTCTCTGTTGTGGTGGTTTTCTGCTTGGGAAGAAAAGGTTACAGGGTTTGTATGCTTTGTGTTTTATTTTTTGTTTTGTTGTTTTTTAAACTGAACATACATATGCAATTTATGGCTCGATCCTCTTCAGAAATCCATTTTGTGTTTTTGTCATGTGTTAGATCCATATAAAAATGAGAAAGTGTTGGGATTTTCCTAATGTTTCTGGTTTTTCTTTAACAAAACAACAATTTAAACTACACTTCTTGTCCAAGTGTATCCAAAAATTATTCAAAGACAAAAAATCGTTAGGTTTCATTTTGAGCATGCAGAACCAGATATGCTAACAATTTCAGAACTAGAATTTTGGACAGTTTTGATTTTGACAAGTCAGTATTTGCTCATCAGAGGTGTTTTGTTGGAAAAATTTCCACTTGGCTATAGGTTTTATCACACATTAATTGCCTCACAGCTAGGAAGTGAAAAATCCAACCCAAAAACCTCTTTCTACTAGTGGAGACAGTTATGAGGACCTGCCAAAAGACCCCACTTGAAAGGCAGTGATTTTCCTCCTATTGGAGAGCAGGATGTAGAGGAAAATTTTGCAACTTGTTTAATGGAAAGAAATGGCCATATATCTGCCAGTTAATAGAATAAACAAATAAATGCAGATTTTCATGCTGTAACTCAGTGAAAGCTGAAGAAAATCTTCCCCTGTTTCTAAGGGAGGCCAATGTTCATCTGGTTCTTAATCTGGACACAGAAACAAAGGCTGCTTGTGGTTGGACTGAACCTCCTTCTGAGTACAAAAGATTCAGATTTAACTTCCATCACACCTGCACATGGTCAGTGCAGGTGGCTCTGACCTGTGGGGCTGCTACACAGCCCCAGCTGTTAATCTGGGGCTCACAGATTAACACATGGCCTAAATGGAGACTTGTGGCACTGTTACCTCTGTGCCATCCTGAGCCTCGAGTTTGTGGAACAGAGGAACACACACATTTCTCAGAGCTCCTTTGCACTGCAGGCTTATAGAAACTGTTTGACAGTTACCTGTTATGGAGCCTGAGCTCACTGAAATTAACTTCAGTAAGGAGAGATTGCAGAAGGTACATCCTCTGTATTAGGGTGGAATTAGGGCTGGTTGCTGCTCTGAAACATAAGGTCAAGATCTCTGAATCTCTGTTCAGAACAGCTGTAAACCTCAGAATACACTCCCTGCTTTGGCTGCACCTCCACAGTGGTGTTTTTGGCAAACAGTGCAGTACATTTTACCCAGGGAGCTGGAGCACTGGTGTTTGCAAGTGCAGCTACAAGTAATTTAATGTAGTGTGAAACAATTATTGTTATGTCTAAAAGGCATAGTTCACACGCTGCAGGAATCCCACTGGTATTTCCAACAGCAGAGGATGGTTTGGGAGGCACTGTGCATGCTCACTTTAAGAGACAGCACAAGACCCGTAGACAAACTGGAAATTTCTGCTTGTCTGTACTTCATCTTTCACCACAGCTATGTCTGGGTAATGATGCAGTAATGTCAGCAGTGGAGGGTTTTTTTACTGAAATATTTAATACAGAAGAGTATCAAAATTATTTGATTATTTGCTTTTTCCACCACAATCAATATGTCAGAGGTCTTCCCCTACTAGACCATCACACCAAGTCTGCTGCTGCTTGCTAATATAGTCGTTCCTGGAAACAGGCAGTTATTCCGTATTTTCTACTAATTCAGGACACTCATTTTTCCTTGCAATGGCAGTCATTTATCTGCATTCCCTACTTCTGATCTTATGAGCAGAAAGACTCCTAAACAGTACACATAGCTCTGCTCAAAAAGAAATGCAGAGTTGAACTGTACTTCTGGCCTCTCAGCTTAAGAGAATCACAATCCTTGGCTTTGCATTGATGCTTTCTAAGCACCACTGCTGAATTTTGGTAGGGATTTACACATCCAGTGGATAAGGAAAGATGGCTGGGGCTCTCCCTGCATGTTTGGTTCCATACAAAGCCCAAAGCCAGGAACTAACTATTCACGGTTTGGTGCAGGTTGTTCTCATCACTGAGGACAACCCCGGGCTCACACTGACACACTTGACAGACCACTGTCTTCTGGCAGCCCTGCTTTAAGGAGCTTTTGAGATCCAGCAATAAGTAACTCAACTATAAATTGCCACACTTTTCTCAAGCTGAGATTTTGTGTCAGAAAATGCTCCTGAATAGTCAAAGTGAATATTAACACCTGTCATGGGTCAAATGGGAAGAAGGGGAGAAGATGAGAATGAAGAAAATGCTATGAACTGTAACAGGAAGCATATAACTTTTTAGCTCATGGTGAGATGTCATTTGAGAAGGCAACATCCTGCAGGAGAGAAGCATGAAACTTGTTTCCTGATGTACTGCATGCATGTTCACACACTCACCTTCCTCAGATACTTGTCCTCTGGTAATTCTGCAGAATTTGCCCCCCAAAATTTCTCTCATTTCACAGAGGGCCAACCATACATTCCTTATTTGATTTACTATTTCCTCGCCTTGTTTCTCAGTTACTTTTGACCTCTAGAATCTTTGCCTGGCCCACTTCTCCACCCTTTCTTGTGGCAGAATCATCCCCTAAAATGTTTTCCATTCACTTACTCCTGGAACTATGTCCACAATAAAGATTTCTTCCGTAATGAACTGAAACACAAAGCTACAAAAAGGCACTGACACCATTGCTGTTTTGGCCAGTTGCTTACAGAGTACCTACACCCAGTCTTTACATCACTGCTGTGGAAGTGCCTGTTCCGCAGTCTTGTCTGCAGGGCAGACCTTTCCAGGCTGGCCTATCTGCACACAGTTGCCCCCCAGACAGCTGTACCTGTATGGATCAGAGATCAGACCATTACTCCTGAAGGCCTCAAACCTTCCCACTATACTCACTTGTAACACACTCTGGTGCTCAAGCTCTCAGCAATTATAAATGACAGCACCTATCAATTTTAGCTGCTTAGATGATCCCCATTGCTACAATAACTGAATGCTTTACAGTCCTTAATCCATTTACCTTTCAATCCCACACTGAGGTTCTGAAGCAACAATAGTGTCTCGGTTTTGAAAGACAGGTGTCTGCTAAGGAAGGCAGAGGCCCCCCTTGAAGTGGCAGATATAACCCCTTTTCCCTCCAAGTTATTATATTTTGAAATCAAGGGCCTTTAGGCGAAGATGTGGGAAATAGGAATAACAGTTCTTTACTCTATATATATATGTATATAACCAGTCAAACAAAACAACAACAACTATGGCAGTAACAGCAATCACAAACCCAGTGCCAGCCTTCTCGGCTGTC
>NW_008239056.1:114850-120366 GCF_000691975.1 Corvus brachyrhynchos | reverse complement strand
TGGAACAAAGGCTTCACAAACCCCTGGGCAGTTGATCCCGGGCTCTCAGGAACAGCAGGCTGGAACGGCAGGGACGGACGCAAATCCCGGGTGGCAGATGAGATGTATCCAGATGGGAAAAACCCACGGAGGCCCAGGCAGGCAGGGCGAGCAGGGCTACAGCGTAGCGAAAGCTCGAAGCAGCAGCGGAGCAGGGCAGCCACAGCTCGGTCTCCAGCAGGGCAGGGAAAGCGGCTTTTGGGGTCCCGGCGTTGTTTCCAGCAGGAAGAAAGAACGGCCAAAAAGAAAGAAGCAGCAGCTCCTTTCTCTGCAGCTTCTCTCTCCGGACGCTCAGAGCGAACTGACCCCACACCCAGGTGTAGACAAAGGAGTAGCCAGGCCCGCCCCACTCCCCTTTTTGTCTTTCTTAAGTACAGCTATTTGTCCCCTAGCAACATGCATATGGGAGAAAATTCCTTTAACAGGAAAGCCTAAGACTGAACTAAAACCCCAACAAATAGGAAGATTAAATGTTGGAGTTGTTAATTTCTCCAAAGTCCCTCTTCTGATGCCTATTTCCAGGGAACTGATGCTTGAAATGTTCTCAGCTGTGGCTTGACCAGAGACTGAAAAATTTTGCTTCCATGCCTGCCCACAAAGTCTTTTGTCATGACTGAACTGAATTGCTTAGCCCCTAATTTCCACCTGCCTTCAGGAGCAGTAAGAAACTGGTGCTCTGCTGTTGCAGTAAACAGCAACAGAGGATTCTCACAAGGAGATTTATGCCTTCTTTCATAGAATTGGCTTCCTAAAGCACATAGAAGGTGAGGTGCTGAGGGTGCCTCCTTAGTATGCAGCCCCTGTGTTTTTAATTCTGCACTCCATCCATTGAGCCTTTCTCTCTTAAGCATTGTGTAGGAAGTCTGAGCATCATTGGGATTTGAACTTTGTTTGCTACCCTTACCTTACCCTAAGGTTTGTAAACCCTTGTTTTTATCTAGATAGAAGGAATTTGGCCAAAGTTACACAAGAGACCTGTTGTAAATTAGGGAATTGAGTCTCTTATATCTTAGAGGAGCAGCCTGACTGCTGCTTTCAGAAGAGCTTTGGTAGATTTGAGAGGGATTGATCAATAGTAACTCCTGTAAGCACGAGTTAACTATTAAGAGTCAGCAAATGTTAATCACAAGCTTAAGAAGCAGGATGCGTATTAATGCCATAAAATATTATCACGTCCTGCAGCTGTAGGGAGGGGGAGAGAAGATCCAGCAGGCAGGAATTGTGCAGCAAGATTGATTTATTTAATTATTTTACAAACTCTTTTATAGACTACTTTCTTCATAGTCTAATTGGACAAGGGATCAGCCACCCCTTGGGGGTGATTGGCTAAAATCCTAAAACATCCATTGTCAAAATATTTTTCTACTGTACCATAAACAAGGCTTCTCAAGGTTGCATGTGTTTCATTGTTTATAGAACTCTGCTACTGTCTTCTGTGAGAGAGAAAAGTCTCTTATGGACTTAGAAAATAGCAAGAAAATTCTTGCTAGCAGCATTTTTGTATCCACAAATACACCTTAGCCTTGTCAGGGTAAGATAAACAGAATGCACCTTGTCAAGATAAGAGGAACAGAACCTGTTGAAACCAGCACAGAAACCGCTGAGTCAGCCAACGAAGGACTGCACATGCTCCAGAGAGGAAAGGTGAAAAGTGCATTGTGAGGAAGACCAGTGGCCTTCATCAGAAAGACCCCTAAGGAAGACACAGAGCCTTCCTCAGTGCAACCACTGGGGTACACAGCACCTGCGTGGCACATATGCTAATGATATTAATGACTTCAGAGAAGAATTTGTATAACCACTCCTATCCCAAGGAATGCAATGAATATTCATGACTGTAACCATATACTGTGCTGTGTGGAGTGCTGTGTGTGCATGTTAGGAGGAGCAATGCCCTACACACCTGGCTCCCTGAATAAAGCAAATACCCACTTCTCTGACTCTGTCTCTGAAGTGTCTCTAGACTCAATTTGGAGTGATTCACATGATACCAGCTAAGTGTTTGGCTCAATCACTGATCTGTGGATTACCAGAGGGCAGATTAACTGAAGTCTATTGAATTTTAAAACATAAAATAAATATCTCCTATAAGCTCTTAACAGGTTTCTCCTAGCAAGGTTTTGAGGAATTTCCACCTTCCTAATTCTGCATGTGTATAAATGCACAGAAATTGATAGTACATGAACCTACCTAGTAGGAGAGCAGAGCCTCATAACATTATTTAAGGATAATGAAAGGCAATGTCATTCCTGACATCCCAGATAAATCACGTTTTCCTTTGCTATAGACAAATGGACTGGAATATAGTTAGCATTTATTCCGCTAGGCAAGAATAACCTCAGCCCCTTTCAAACTGGAATTCTCTAACCACCCATGAACGATAAGATGATGTGCATTTACCATCAATTTTCTGACTTTGTGGGGAATGGGGACTGAGAGCAAGGCAGACAAAGCCTCTCATGCAGTGCCTTGTTACTTATAATTTCTTTTCTGTGAGTCTGTGCCTAGCCCTCAGCTGAACCAAATCCCTTTCAGCTGCAGCTGATAATGCAACACCCACAGCTCAAGGTCACTACCTGGAAATTGGTGCTTGCTTTTAACTGGGCTCACTTGAATGGTATTAAGCTTCAAGTGCTGCTTAGTCTTAGCTTTGATTTGGTTAACAATGCACCATCATCTTGTGAACGTGGCACTTAAGCAGCAGTTAGACCCTCGTTGTTCCCGTTGCTCAAATCAATTGCAGAAAATGTGCCATATTGTCAACAGATTTTTGAATACAGATGTGTTTACCTGCACACCAGCAAGGTGATCGCTGGTTTCTCAGTGTTTCTCACCAGTTCTAGGTTTCTAAGTAACTCCTGTGGCAATGGAATACAAATATAATAAAGGAAATTAACTCTACTGCAACAACCTGAAACAGCAATGCAATGGTGAGAGGTGCCACAGCACAGATGCAGCACACAGCATACTGTTGATCCTGAGACTGCTCCATGGAAGACAAAAAAAAAAATAGGAATCTTTCCACTGCTATTCTTTTAACCCTTTTATTTCTAAAGCCTAAAGGCAAGCCCACTAGAGCATAGCTAATTAGACCTCTTATCTCTAACCACTGCGTGGCTGGTGGAGCCCTCACACACATCACAAAGGGAAGCCGCTGCAAGTAACACCCCAATAACCTGCTTGTGTTCATTAACACCTGTGTGAGGGAATTCACTTCAAAGCCTCTCTGTTCAACAGAGACCAAGACCCTTACGTCTGCATACTAAAGCTATATTTAAAACCCCAGCTCGATTGCAAAGTGAAAGAGCCAAACCGTTTGAGGAAACAGTAATGACCTTTGCTGGTGCATAGTTTGCTTTGCCCAAGGATGTTTAACTTCCTGATTTAGTCAGTCAGTTTGGACAACTCAGTTTGCCAAGTCCTTTGTAATTTCCCTTCTCCTTATGAACACAGTTAATACTTAGCTATCAGTTGAGTCAATCTTTATTCCCCTGTAATTTTTTTTCAGTTCGTTCTATATTTCTAATGACTGGTTGTAAACATACATTCCACAGAATGATTTTATATTTTTAACCAGAAAATCTTAGTGCTTAGTCCTTTTTCTTTTTAAAAAGAAACTTATCAGGGATTTAATTTGGATTAGGACCATCATCCAACAAACTTCTATAAATAGTCAGTCATTCAGTATGTTCTCTACATTCACAAACAAAAATGTTTTGCTTAATGTGCACTTTACCTAATGTAAAATGAATTTTTTTTTTAGTCAATATGCATTTTTGTAGCTGGGGGAAGCACTGCTACACCTCTTAGGAGTTACACTTCAGATATTCACAAATTCTTGTTTGGGGATTGAGGAGTCTTTGGACTATCCTCAAAAATCACAGCTTTTCCTCAGGATGAGGCATCACATGAATTTGTGGGATATCCATGAGCATGGTAACATGGAAAACTCTTCAACCTTTCAGCATTACCAATGATTTTCCAAATATTTCTCTATATTCCTGACATCAAAGTAAGAACAGCAGCCCCTGACTACGAAAGAATATTTTAGGCTGATTGGCAAAACATTAGCAAATACAAACCTGTTGTGCAGCACCTTCTCTTCCTCTCTTAATGCACCAGGACTACCTCCAAATATAGACAAATCCAACTTATAATCAGAAATGGTATTTAATGCCCCAAAATTACTTACCAGGACTCTGTTAAATCAGAGGTAGTGCAGTGCAGGTTATAAAACCAGGATGCAGGAGCCAGGATTCTTGGGATCTTCCTTTAAAGCTGGCTTGCTGTGGTCTCAGGGAAAATAGAAAAAAAATAATCACTTGTAGAGGGATTCCTTATGGAATAGGGGCATATGATACCCCTGGAAAGATTGGACAACCCAGCGTTGCTGAGGAAAAGCCCCTGAACAGGCCCCTGGCTGCAGGCAGGCCTGGAAAGCACCTGGCTGCAGGCAGCCCTGAGAGTCCTTGGCAAAGTTATACACTGGTCGGCTCCTCTGCAGATTAGAGGTCGTCTAGAGGGACTGGGCGTGAATCTTTGCAAAGTAGATATAAGCTTGCATAGTTGAACAATAAAGGGAGAACGATGCTTAATCGTATCGGTGTATGTGTCCTTTATCCGGCCAGCTCTCCAGACTTGGTCCCTAACACCTGGCGCCCGAACAGGGACTCGAGTGATTTTACTCGCTTAAATGTGGTTCGTTTTGCTTAAATGCGGTTCGCCTAAACACGGCTTGTTTTGCTTAAATGCAGTTTGCCTAAACGCAGCAAGACTCCGAATGATCGCACCGACAGTGAGGAGCCTGGAGAGCTGGAGCGGGAGTGTCCCGGCAGAAAGCTGAGTGGTGCCGGAGACTGGAGCTCGCACGACCGAGCAAGGCCCCGCAGGTAAGAAGCTATGGAATACGAGGCTGGCACTCATCTCCTAGCCAGTATCCTCTCTAAGAGAGGCGAGACTGTAAAAAATCAAGATCTCTATGCCCTAATGTGGGCCCAGGAACAAGAGTTTTTGAGACTGTGGCAGTCCACAATTGAGGGTGGAAAGGAAGGTAAAGAAGCTAAAGCTCTCGGATTAACATGGAGAGCTGTGACTAATACCCTCGCAGAAATGAAAGCAGAGAGGAAGGTGGCCGCGGCAGCCATGGAAGTGCTGGGGGGTGGCGGCCCCAGAAAGGAAAGAGAGGGAGGGCTCACGGAGCGGTGGCTGGAGGCCAGGGCGGAGTCCAGGGTTGTGCAATTCTTTGGGCTGACTGCAGGTCGACCGATGAAGGGGACATCAGCGCCTGTATGCTCACTGCGGGAGCTGCTGGACCCGGCAGGGAAGGAAGTTACCCCACAGAAGCTTGAGGGAGAACTGGTAGCAAAAGCGGAAGTAGACCCTCCTGAGTCTGGGGGTGGGGCGCAGGCGAGCAGAGGAGAAACGAGTGGTCCTAGCTGCCGGCCGAAAACGGCAGCGGGCCACCCCCCTCCCCCGGG
>NW_008239056.1:113873-114782 GCF_000691975.1 Corvus brachyrhynchos | reverse complement strand
TGTCGCCCGCAGAGACAGAGCCAGCCAGGGCTGCCGGGGGTCAGCCCCAAGAGGAGGAGAAGCACCAAGAGATGATGCATGAAGTAATGAAGAAGCTTGCTGAATTGTCTACACATCAGGACGCGCTGGAGTCTAAGGCTTGTGAAACCACACCATCAGCAATGTGGCATCCTGTGGACCCACTGGTCAAGATGGCCACCAGAATTCCTCCGTTCCCGTTGGGAGAACTGGGCACAGGGCCTATGGCCCTTCCCTTCCCGCAAGAGGACGTGCAGCCATTGCCTCTGTCAGCCCCGCCCCAACGGCGAGAACTGTTCCATTGCGAAGGAGATGGAATGGAGTTGTCTGTAACGCAAACACTGAAGGAGATTGGCAAGCCGTAGATGCCCTAGCATGCCCTGTACTGATACAGGGGGACACTGCAAGGTGGGAGCCCCATGACTGGAAGACCTTGCAGCAAGCGAAGCAAACGGTCACCATGCACGGCCTCTGGTCCAAAGCTACATGGAGCATCCTGCAGTTTATCTTTACAGCAGATGTCCTGTGTCCTAATGATTGCATCAACATCGCACAATTGTTGTTGACCTCTTCAGAGTTCCTGCTCTGGGAGCGAACGTGGAAGCGGCTAGCACAAGAAGAAACTAGCAAACACCAAGGTGGTATGCAAGACCCACTGTATGCGATCCAAGCCGACATGCTAACTGGGAGCGAGGCTTATGGAGTGACGGTGACGCAGCTGACTATTACCGCAGGCCTGGTTCCTACGGTATATCACCGTGTCCCACAACCATAGGGAGGAGGAGGAGAGAAGATCCAGCAGGCAGGAATTGTGCAGCAAGATTGATTGATTTAATTATTTTACAAACTCTTTTATAGACTTTTTTCTTCATAGTCTAATTGGACAAAGGA
>NW_008239056.1:106774-113573 GCF_000691975.1 Corvus brachyrhynchos | reverse complement strand
CAGGGGCTGTCAGAGCCATATGGTCAGTTCATCGACTGTCTGTCAGCAGCCTTGAAGGATGCAACTGAGCTCTCCGAAGAGCTCCAGGAGCAAATGTTCCGGACCCTTGCTTTTGAAAATGCTAATAGGCAAACTAAGACGATTCTTGCCACGCTGCCCCAGGGAGCAGGAGTAGACGAGATGCTTGTGCGTGCTAGCCACGCGGAGCAGTCGTCTCAAACAGCTGCATTTACCGCAACGCTGCAGAATGTCCTGCAAAAGCAGGGACAAGTCATCGCCACAGCACTGACAGGAGGGGCGCAAAGTAAAAAGGGGGTGAAGGCCGCTGGCCCACCTCCTGGTCCCCGGACGGGCGGAGTAGCCTGTTACCAATGCGGTGAAGAGGGGCCTGCACAACCTTTGGAAGACAGATGACCCTGTAGGGGATTGGCTTAAGGGTCTGGGTATCACCGGATGGCTGTGTACCTTGGTAGTAGAAGGCTGCCGATTGCTATTTGTAGTTATATTAGGCTTATAGTATTTGTGTGCATTTTTTCCTGTGTCAAAGCAGGGCTGCGAAAGATTATCAACCAGGCCTGGGTTGCCCAAAAAGAAAATGGGCATGTGTAGAGGGATTCCTTATGGAACAGGGGCATATGATACCCCTGGAAAGATTGGACAACCCAGCGTTGCTGAGGAAAAGTCCCTGAACAGGCCCCTGGCTGCAGGTAGCCCTGAGAATCCTTGGCAAAGTTATACACTGGTCGGCTCCTCTGCAGATTAGAGGCCATCTAGAGAGACGGGGCGTGAATCTGCAAAAGTAGATATAAGCTTGCATAGTTGAACAATAAAGGGAGAACGATGCTTAATCGTATCGGTGTACGTGTCCTTTATCCGGTCAGCTCTCCAGACTCGGTCCCTAACAATCACTCACTTCTATGATGCAATTTACTCACCTGAAAAAAAGAGATAACTTCACTGATCTACTCCACAGACACTGTGTGAGTCCTCAATAACACTTGTGAAACTATACAGTGATCTGTTCTGATGGAGCCCAAATGTCAAAAATTGCTTTTAAATCAGGGAGTGAGTGAAAAGTGTGCACCAGACAGACATGGATGGTGCTGTAGTTATTTCCACTATGATGCCTCTCTTACTGTTTCATCTCCTTTATGATCTATTTCAGGGCCTATTTTGATGAGTTAGCATTGCCTAATACTTTTTTCCTCCCTCCAAACTTTCATACATCCTCCTTAACCCTGCTCACTTTTCAATATTTTTCCCCTCACAACCTGCTCATGAATTGCCTTGGCAGTGAGTAAAGTGTAAGTACTTTTATAGTATGGCTTATGGTTCAGTGGCCATCAGCAAATGCTGTCAGAGCTGATACCCTTCAGCTGGGAGGGAACAGGAGCTTCACTCACGCCATCCCTCACCTGCTGCAGGGCTGGAGGGGAGACAGGATGGAGCATTCCCAGGCCAGGCCACTGCGAGGAGATTTTATTCATGAGGCTTCCCACTGGCCATGAAATTAGAGTACCCAAATAGCTGTGATATCACACACAGAGGAAAATAATCAGCTTTTGAAGCAGCTT
Organism: Corvus brachyrhynchos; assembly: GCF_000691975.1. Taxonomy (NCBI): domain Eukaryota; kingdom Metazoa; phylum Chordata; class Aves; order Passeriformes; family Corvidae; genus Corvus; species Corvus brachyrhynchos. The sequence goes on along the minus strand of NW_008239056.1, from coordinate 111,999 downwards.
GGTGTGGAACTGGAGGAGTTGTGGTTGTCCAGGTACACCCCCAGGGCTGCCAGAAAGGATGGGGAAGACTTTAGGTGAGGACAGGAAAATGAAGGATCATTACTGCTGTAAAATCTAAAAACATGGACGACCACATCTCTCTCTCTCTCTTTCTACAGCATGCTAAAGAACTAACTAGATTAATTTCAGAAGCTTAATACCATAGTTGAGTGTTGAACTTGAGCCTCCGAAATACAGAAGAAAGGTCCTGCTATATCACTGGGTGTTTTCCTTAAATATCTTTTTTTCCATAAGGCATGTTATATATGAAATCCACCAAATTGGCCTTTGCATGTTAAGTGCCCTGATTTTGCATGATAAGATGTTAAATGTTCTGGTTTTACATTTTGCATATTAAGTGTTTTAATTGCCAAATTAGTCTTTACATACTTAAAATGCCCATCAAACTAGTTAAAGTTATTAATTCTCAGAATCACTTAATCACACAGTTCCTAGTTAAAAATCCCTGTTAATAAAATATTCCCAAATTTAATCCCTTCCTTAAGCTTTAAACTTACAAATGTATTGTTTCCTGCACATACCCAAGTTATCCAAGTTAATTAGTGTGTTTTAAAAGTTCCTTAAAGTGTTTATAGTTCTGTTTTAAAAGTTCCTTAAAATGTTGATTGTTCTGTTTTAAAAGGTTTTTTTGAAGTGTTTGTAGTGCAGTTTAATGCTTTTGTTAATTGTCCTTAAGTTCTACAAGTTTCTAAGCTCAGCTCCAAGAAGAAGACTTTTAACTGTCAAGGGCTATTTTTAGTCTCCTGTCCCTTAACCTGCAACTCAGCTCCATGGCAACATGAATGTCAATGAGGACATTTTCCCACCTTTCAAGCAAGTGACATCATCCCCAAACTTTAACCTAGACGACAGCCAGCCATTGGCAGGATCAGATGACCTCACTTCAAGACTCCACCAATCGCACCAGACCATGAGGGCTGGATTGTGGGCGGACCTGGGCGGAGCATGGATGCTATAAAACTCAGTGCACAGCACTGGCACTCGCTTTTTACCTCAGATTAGCTGTGGGCGTAGCTCAACGGTGGTGACTCAGGCCTCTCTCTCCCAGAGAGACCATTTTAATTATCTAACTTTGGACTAGCCAAAGTTAACCCAGCATTGCAGGCTTCTTGCACTGGGGCCTTGTGCCGGTTAGGCCTAAAGGTCTCTAATCGCTGCAGACCTGGGTTTTGGGATTATTACTTGGGTTTCCTTACTAGTGAATTTTTTTGGACAATTATTTTAGCTTTAATTAATTTTTTAAAATTATTCTTTTAATAAAACAGTTGTTAATTTTTAATCAACATCAAGGGTGGTCTCATTCTTGACAAGGCATTAAGAACTCAGCATTGGCATGTGGTTTAATCCTATTAAAATTCACTGAGTTTAGGCATACAGTTTAGTAATTTAGATTCTTAAATGGAAAAAAACTAACCTAAATTGTTAAATGAAAAAAACCTAACCTCAAAAGTTCTTTGTTCTCCTGCTTTATCCATATCCCTTCGCAAGCTCTACATGGTAAAAGAACAATGGTCCCATAAACAGAAACATCAAAAGGAGCTAAAATTTTTTAAAATTGATCTAATACTGTATTTGTTTAGAACTTCTGATGATTTCAGCTGCTGCTGCTGACAAGCAGGTCTGTTCCAGGAAGGCACAAACCTGCTATGCAGAAGCAAGTGTGTGGTTACAGTGCCATGTCCTTTCACAGGCTCCTGCGGGAAGTCAAATCTAGTGGAAGATTTACTTACTGTGCACAGCAGGATACTATTCAGGGGTAGAAATTCCTGATATGTCTTGCATTTTTCAAAAAAGTGGCAGATTTAACCATTTTGATTAATGTACATTTGGGAAAGAAGTCATCTCCACATGTGGCAGCTGTGTGAGTAATGAAAGGGCATGTGAAGACACTCTTCCTCAGAATCGTGGCAAGAACTTCAGGCTGCCTTTTCCTTTTCCCCGTGTCCCACAAGGTCATTCCACTCTGCAGTCCTCACACAGCTCCTTCCACAGGCAGCAGCTTCTCTTCCAGCACTGCCATGTGCTGCAGCTGTGAATGTTGTCCCTTTTATTCTGATTTTTGGTTATGTGTATTTGTCTTTTTTTGAACACTAAGTAAGCATCTGGCCTGTGGTGCAGTATTTTCTGTCTGCTTTCAGTCCTTCTGAATGCCTTTAAGGTGCTGTGGAAACGATGATTTTGGCCAGTAGATTTTAGGGAATAAAAAACCAATCAAAAGTTATCAAATGCTCAACAATTCTCTTTAAATCAGAGCATTTACTTTTATTTCAAAACAAATTTTCATCTAGAAAATCTTAGGAAATCTTAGGAAAATGCTAGAATTGAAAGCAATGCTTCATTTTTCCTGCTGTAGGTAAACCTGCTTTAGCAGGGGGTTGGATTAGAGGCTCTTCAGAGGTCTCTTCCAACCCCAACCATTCTGTGACTGTGTGAAATCGATCCCATTCCACAACAGACATGAAAAGGCTTCAATTCAGAACCAAAACTCGTTGGAAAACTAGTCTCAAATGAGTCCATGTGGAGTTCTGTCCATATCTGGGGCCAGCTGGACTGTGGAATTGCAGAGCTCCACGCTGCACTCCCATCCTGTGCTGGGCACTTTTGCCAAACCAGGCTCAGATGCAGCTTTTGGGACTTGAATTGGCATCTTCACACAGAGCACTGCAGGTCTATGGTGTGGAACAGAGTGGGTCACAGAGCTTTGATGTACCCCCCAAACAGCTGCATCTTTCTCTTGAATCCAGAGAGCTAATTTGGTGAAGGAACAACTGAAATAGCCTAAAAGCAGAATACATCTGTGGCACTGGACTTGTTTTCCAGGCTTGTTATAGTAATTAGTGTTGCTCAGAGTAAGATGTGCAGTGCATTACCCCTTACTTGCTAAGGGCAACTGGCTTTGCTCACCTGGTGGGTGAATTCATGTCCAGACTAGGTCATTTCAGACTTCTCTCACTGTGTGTTTCCTTTGGAATGTTTGCTTTGTGTTGGTTACCTGTTTTTCCTATTATTCACTACACGGTTACAGAGTGTGGGGGCAGGAGGATGGAGAGAAAATCCCACAAAGAAAAGGAGCTGGAGACTGCATTCACTCCACCACGTTCTCCCTGTGGCACTGCAAGTGATCTTCTATTTCTGACTTCCACCTCCTGATACAGACTGAAGAAACAAACAGAGAGATGTTAGTTGTGGAACTTAGTGCAGTACTAGAGAATCCTAAAGTGAGGAAAATGGTTTTAGGATCTCTAAAAAAGAGAACGGGAACTGAAGATGCAAGACGAAGCAGGGACTGACTTAAGAGACCAGAGTGGCAAAAACCCACTCATAGTGACACATTTAAACTGCATTAAAATAAGTAGGAGCTCTTCTAGCTCTAGCCTACAGATGGACCACAGGGGCAGACACTTGCTTTCCCCTTGGCATAAGAAAATTAATACTGCTTCTGCCTTACCCCTACTTTTAGTTCTCCTGAAGTACTGACAGGGCAAATTCAGCTTTACTAGAACAACAAGAAGAATTAAGCAACAGAGTTAATACAGAAAGGTGATGAAAGATCAAACTCTTTCACGTTTTAAATTTATTTGAAATGCATTTGAAACACACATGGAATTTTTATCTAGTCTATGACATCCCACAAACACAAGTAAAACCTTCCTGAAAAATTTCTGGATGATTGCACAGAAGAAAGGATATATCCAAACAGCTGGGCAGTGGGAGAAGAATAAGGCCAGACACATCTCCTGGTTCTGTAACAAAAACCAGAAACATCACATTTAATTTCAGACCTCCTTGTTTCAATCAACTGCTTTTCCTCTGTGCACATGCTTCCTCTGAGGGTTTTCCTGCTAAGAGTCTGCATCAGCAGCTTGGGTTTAAGTCTGCATCAAGCTGATCAAGGTGTTTTTTATAGCAGTAAACACACTTGGAAGCTACAAAGACAGTGTGTTTCTTGCTGCCCTGCTTATCAGTCACAGCCAACAATTTGTAGTTGCACTTGAAAAAAATTAAACTAGTACGTGTTCTAAATAGTGCAGGAGTGAAATGATTCTATTCCAATGTTTTGGCACAAAGCCTGGTTGTGAGTCGGGTAAGCTGAAAAACAACTACATCTCAATTTTTTAAAAAAAATTTTAAATTACTTACTGGGTTTCAGCCTTCAGTCTCAGAGAAATTGCTGTGTTAAATTATCCACGTTATGGGTAAGTTGGCTTTCGTAGGTGGCTATTCAAGAGTTAATGATATAATTAGTGTAATATTAAAGAGTTATGAGTTATTAAGTTAAATGTGCTGATGTACAGGTGTAATACTGAATGTAACCACTAGATGGGGGTATAACAAGGACCCAATGGGTTTAATAGAAGGAACCTTCCAGCACATTACCTCATAGGGTACAAGGGATGAGGACGACGCCCTAGACTGTGATTGGAGAACGAGCCAGCCAATGAAATGGACTTACTCAGAAATGATTGGTCAGGAATGCACGGAGGTATAGACCAACCAGCGAACAGGAAAGGGACCAATCAGCACGAGGATTAAGAAACGCACCAATCCAGTGGTACCAAGGACTTTAAAAGCCACCAGGTGCTCTGCACTTGGACCTCCTGCGGAACTCGAAGTTTAGGGGAGCGCCCAGTGCGATACACTGTTTGTCTTTACTCTGGCTTGTCGTGCAGGTCCTGGGCTTATCCTGGGGCCTCATTTCCAATTGTTCTCTGTTCACCATAAACAGGCTTACCTTTTAAAGGTTGCTGGCCTCGTTTTTAACACACATGAAACAGGATGTGCTGAATTACTTCCATATTAGAACAGAAACTCCATTATTGATGGGGTTATAGACCCGCAGGCTGACCCTTTACTCCAAAATCTAATTTAGATACCCATGTGAGAGGGATCAATCTGATTAATCTGATTTTTATTTATGCCTCAACCTATATTACACATGAGGCAAAGAATTCCTGTAAGGGGCTGTACACGTGCTGGCAGCCCTGTCCCTCAGGAGGCTTCCCTGAGAACCAGTCAGGGGGAATCAACCTTCCACGATCGGGCTGCGAGCGCAGCCCTGCACTTGCCAGCAGCGTCCCGGGTGCCTGGGAAAACACGTCCGGGAAATCGGGCTACGGGAGGAGCTTTAGCCCATAAAAGCGGTGAACTGCCACACAGCCGGGGCC
>NW_008239056.1:100472-106590 GCF_000691975.1 Corvus brachyrhynchos | reverse complement strand
GCAGCACGCACGCTCCGTCTGCCGAGCCGACAGGGACAGAGCGGGTTCTTGCCGTAACGCTGTCCCTGTCCTCTGCTCCTCTCTCTGTCTCTTTTTATCCTTCTCTGCTCTCTTTGCTGTCCTCCTTTGGTAAGAACACTTACTCTTTTTTATCAGTAAACAGTTCTCAGATGTAATATTTCCGTATTTGTACTTCATTTTCATCCGAGAAATCTATTCAAAATCCTACCTGACTCCCCTTTCACAGTGGGTACTTCATTTTCATCCGAGAAATCTATTCAAAAAGAATCCTACCTGACTCCCCTTTCACAGTGCGATGGGACACTCTGAAATTTAATTTTCCACATGGAGGCAGTGGATAAAGTAAGTATTCCAAATTTGGACTAATGTATTTTAAAGATCCTGGTACTTTCTCTTTATGATCCCAAGAGAAACACACATCAAAATGTGACACTGAAAAAACCCCCACTGCTAACATTGGCACCAAATTTAGCAATCATCTGGGGGCAATATTTAGGTAATTTACTTGGGGTTTTCATTAGACTTTAAACTTATTTCACATGGATCCCCAGACCAGGAGTCTGCTGCAATGTGTCACCTTCAACTACCCACTAGCCAAAAGTAAAAAAATTTGGAGCATCAGGTTCTTTTACTAATTTCTTTTCTATAAGCAGTATGTTTTGTGTTGCTGGCGAGAAGATGTAGTCTGCCAGATCGTAGTCACTTCTTGCCCTTTCTGTGGAGCTTGCCACTCTAGCAAAATGGCTATTAAAAGTGTTTTTTTCCCTGGAAATTAGTACACATTAAATTATTTTCGTATGTTTTGTTGCCTTCTCTATTAGGATTAAGCTCCTCAAATAGCCACCTCTCTCACATCCATCCGATTGGTTGCTTTTTATGGCCTAATTCCTTTTTTTCTCTACCCCGATCAGATTTCAGGTCAGCCCTTACCAAGCACAGCTGCCATTTCCACATAATATGAAAGCCACTTCTGGAGAGAGCTCAACCCCTGCCATTTGGCCTCTGTCCTCACTTGATTTGCTTGAGTTTCTTTCTTTCATTCACCCATTTTCTATCCACATGCACACGCACTTTTAGAGGAAAACCCAGTCTGAGCGTGGACAGGGACAATGTCTATATAATCACTAAAGGGGACAAAGAACCAGAGGTCTTGGAAGGCTGAGGTTGGAGCCTGTGGAATATTAATGACATTGAACTTGGTACATGCACTGTGATGTGTTCAACATCAGCAGGAGACACCTCTGAGATGTACTCAGGTTCTCACGACCATGCCAGCATTCACATTTCTACAAACGTTTCTTCCCACAGATCATCAGCACAGTTGATGAAATTTTCATTGGCCTTTTTTCTATAGATAAACCAAACTGGAAGGCAGGGTTAATTATATGGCCTTAAGCCACAGGATTTCTCTTTTCAATAACTTCTCAGTTGTCTTGGGCTATTAAATACTTCTTACAGCTGCTCTCACACTAGTTCTTTGAGAAGTGATGCTGGAGATGCTGTGCTGGAGCCCTGGCAGCCACGTGGATGTTTGCAGGCAGGCAGGAGTTGGCCCTTCCAACCTCTGCTTCAACTTGATGACAGTGGTGGAATGTGAATCACTATTAGCCAGACAATGTGTATATATGCCTCAATAACTCTTTTTCTAATTGTGATAAATCCTCTTTAAATTAGCTTTAAAATGCCAGTGCTGTACACATTCCCTGTTCCTGTTTTGTCTCACGGGAGGATGATGTTTTTCCAGCACCAGGAATTACTATTTAATGACTTGGCTATTTAACCAAGATTAAAGTGAAGGCCTGTAGGGATCATGTGCACACAAATATTATTACAAACAGATCCCTTTCCAGAAATACCCTGAAATTTGTAGAGGAGGACTGTGTCAACAGCCACAGCAGAATTATGGAGGGGAATCTTCTGTCATGCTTCATGTAAGGAAAATGTCATGGCTTGAATATTCTTTGTAATTTAAAAAAAAGGATTCTAAGTCCAAGCAGCAGCAGTACCAAGCAATTAATGAAATTACTCTTTGGGGAGGGCTCAGTGTACATCCTTAAATATGTTGAAAATTAGCCACAACTCCTTAAGAAGTCTGCTTGAAACAAAAGCCAAATTTACATTCTGAGGTTAATTTAATAATATGGAATACATCTTAAGACTGCTGGTCCACAAGTTCCCCCAACTCATTTGGTTTAAGATATTTTTAGTATCTAAAGTTGGCATTTTACCTTGTGCACGTGTTTCTTTATCTCTGTATTGCATTCAGTTTAATATTTTATTCCTGTTTCAAATGTAATACATTTATATATCCCAATCTCTCTGGGTGATGGCAGATAAAATAAAAGCTGCACAAAACACAAATTCTGCTTCAGAGCAGCCAGGCCCAGTCTCCTATTGCTGCAAGCAGCAGCAGCCTTGTCACCAGCTGATTCGTTTGCTGAGGAAGGCCAGAGGTTTTTTGGGCACCCCTGGGAAGAGCTGTTCTGCAGCATCCCTCTAACCTGCTTGAGCAGAATTTACAGCAGAACAGAGACAGATCCAGCCACGTTATTCTGAGCCAAATTCAAGAACTGTCATTTGGAATTTGTGGTGCTTCCTGACCTTTTAAAAGTGTTCCCCAAGCAGCTGCAGGAGGATTTAACAGGCAGATCCAAGAAAATCCAGTCAGCACAGCACCTCTTCTGCCTCTCGGGAGCTGGGGGTTCTCCTGCTGCATCCATGAGCATGCCCTGTGACAACCACAAAGAACTCCCAAAAATCTTTAAAGAAGGACACTTTAGAGAAAAGTGAAGACATTCTTCATGTCCTGTCCTTTTTCTGTGTGGCTCATGATGTCCCAGCTACAACAGACTGGCCACTCTCCAGCACCTCATTAAAATGGGTCTTTGTGCTTCATTAACATTTATCAGACACAGTTTATTCATTTTTTTTTGTCCTGCCTCCGGAGAGCACCATGTGAAATGTGGAGTGCTCTGCTTTACTTTCATGGAGTGCATGTGCTTTTAGATTTTTTTTATCATCTGCTCTGTATTCAGTGAGGAAAAGATACTCAGAGATGCCTGGTGGGTTTCAGTAGGGAAGATGGAAAGGTCTGTGGGAATCATTTACTCTCAGTACATTGCTTTGCAGTGTCAGAGCAGCAGCCAAAAAAGCTCTGCCTTCCGCACCAAAGAGGGGACATTGCCTTGCACCACAGAGGGATTTGTGTCAGGAGGACAAAGACAGTCAGGTCAAATTCTCAGGCCCAGGAGCTCAGGGTATTTTTAAGTCATAGCAATGTCTTGCAGCAGTAAAACTAAATATTTTTATGGCTCCTGGGAAAACCTGAGTATATTGACATGACATCATAAGGGTAAATAGCACAGCAGTGCAAAGCCAATTTCAGGTAGAGAACTGGACCATGTCTACACTAATATTCTTCACTTAAACAGCAGCATTTTGATTGTTTCAAACACTACTAACAATGAACTTTGGCCCATCTGTAAAAGAAATGTGAGTGAGGAAAGAGAGAATTTTGCCTAACATTGGATCCTCACTGATATGCCAAGGGCCAAACATCCTTCCAAAATAAATCAAGCAGCAGCTGTATTTATTAAGAGCCTAATTTGCCAGACACCAAAGTTTATATTTTACTTGTATAATGTTGAGTATTGCTTTTATGTAGCATCTCCATTTGACAAAGCTGATGAATTTCAGACTGTCTGCAAACAAGAAATTGCTGTCACAGGCCACAAGAACATGTGAATTCCTTTAGCTACACTGGAAATGACAGCCCTGAGTTTAGGAAATGCCCTGTCTTGACTGAGGAGTGAAGAGATTTAGAACTGGAAAGCAAGGCTGGAAGGAAATGGATACAATTAATTGAGCACTGAGCAGGATAAAATAAATGCCTGGGAAGATGTACTGCCCACACATGGCTGTGTAAGATCCACTGCTGGCTGAGAAAGGCAGCTCTGCTTGGAGTTGAAGGAAGTGTGCTCTCTCTAAGGAAAGCCACTGCAAGCTCTGGTGGCTTTTGCCACAAAGAAAAAAAATTAGAAAAAATATATAAAAAGCACCAAACCATTACTGATTTGTATCTTTCCTTGATGAAGGGCTGTGACAGATCCAAGTAGCCTTTCTTTTTTCCCATTACCATCTCAAATCCCAAGAAGGCCAGACACCTGCACAACTGGTGTAGGTGGTGGGCTCTGTACCAGAAGCTGCTTCACTGTATAAACCAGGGTGTAATGATCCTGCAGTATTTCAGACTATGACCTTTCAAGTAGACAGACCCAATGATTTTCAGTCAATGCTCCCTCTGCTTGATTTAGAAGCCCATTCAGAATGTAAAAAGGCCAGTTCATTGTGGCAACTCATTATTCCACTGTGCTGCTACATCCTGATAGATAACAAATGTGACCTTTGCTACAGAAATAGGTTGTTGTGGGCAGTAAAAGTTCACTTTGAGTGACACCATGAATGCTAACTCTCCTGTAGACAAAGATGGCATGGGGGCAGAATTTACAATCAATGCCCAACTTCACAAGCCCACTGAAAACCTGTGTGAGAAAACCTCTGATGTCTTCCTATTCCAGCAGCCAGGACTGAGCACAGGAGTCTTAGGCCTTTGTTTAGGGTCCTGTAAGCCCAGAAAAAATCCACTAGGTATTTTATTTTTGCTTAATGAGGTGAGGACCAGTTGAAATTAAAAAAACAAACACAGTGAGCTTATTCTTAGACCTAGAAATGGATTCTCCAAGTTCGTGGTGTCAACATTGAAACTGTGTCCTCGGAATTCTGGCTGCAGCTGACGATGGTGAGCATTTAAAAATGAAAGTGCAACTCCATAGTAAGTTCAGCCCTGAAAACAATGTTCTAATAGGTTCTAAGAATGCACTAATTAGGGCAGTGTTCAGTGGTTCCCTGTTCAGAAAATTAATTCCAGGCATAAAAATGGATCCTTAATATTCTTCACATCGATTTTATTATAATTTTATCTGACTTGGTGTAATGAGATACTGTTTGCTCTCAGGACATTTTTTTTAACCAGGTGTCGTGGTTTGGCACTGGCCCGACACCAGGCACCCACAAGTGTCGCTTGCTCACCCTCCCCTGTCACAGCCAGGCAGAGGAGAGGGGGGAGAAAAAAATATTAACTAAGGCTCCATTAGCTGAGATAAGAACTGTCGCAGCAGGGGCTCATGGTAAGGTGCTGCGACCTTCCCGGAAGCATCTCCTTAGGAAGCCGCTCGGCAAGGCCACCACGCACGCTCACCACACCGGATAGCTCCAAGCACACCGATGATAGAAGAAGCAGGAAGGGTCTTTGTATGGGGTTCCATGGGAGGAGTTTATTCCAGCCACACGAAGGGGTCCGGGGACGAAGAGTCAGGAACCAGGCAAGGGTCCAGGGTTATATACGGGGCGGGGAGAGCATCAGGGACCAATGATCTGAGAGCCCAGGGGCGGCACATAGGCGGGGTTAGGGTATGGGAGCCAACAGGGGAACAGTGAGGGAGTGGCAAAAGGAAAAGGGCCGATGGGAGAATGGGAAAAGGAGAACTTTCTGGATCGGGGACATACAGGGTAGAAAAGGGGCAGGGAGGCCAATGGACCAGTCAGGGAAACAGAACTAGGGTACATTAACATAATTAAACAAAGCATCCTGGGAGGGGTTTCTTTGGTCTCCACAACTGTGAGGTAACAAATAGGCTCAAAGCTGTTCATCCAGGGGACCTTCAAGGTCTCTTGATTGGTAGGTCTACCGGCCTCCACAAGGACCGGGAGAAACATTTCAAGGGCAAAACAGGCTTAACTTAAAGTTACAAAGTGAATTTATTCCTAACAGAATCAGAGGAGGATACTGAGAAATAAAATAACCCCTCAAAAACACCTTTTCCCCCCAGCCCCTCCCTCCTTCCCCCCGACAGCGCAGGGGGACAGGGCACGGGGGTTTGCTCAGTCCATCACCGAGATTTCCTTCGCTGCTCCGGGAGAGGAATCTTCCCCTGTGAGGCCGTGGGCTCCCTCCCACGGGAGACAGCTCTCCTGAACTTCCCCGGCGTGGGTCCGCTCTCAGGAGCAGCAGCCCCACCGCCACGGCTGCCGCGGGCGC
>NW_008239056.1:98336-100059 GCF_000691975.1 Corvus brachyrhynchos | reverse complement strand
GCGGGTGGATCTCTGCATCCCCCGGGGATCCCCAGGGGCTGCAGGGGCACAGCTGCTCCACCCTGGTCTCACCACGGCCCTCAGAGGCATCTCAGCTCCGGTGCCTGGAGCACCTCCTCCCCCTCCTTCTTCACTGACCTTGGTGTCACCATGGTGTTTCCCTCACATGTTCTCACCTCCTCCTCTTCTCTGACTGGGAAAACAACTGTGTTCACTTTGTTTTGATTTTCTTCTTAAATATGTCATCACAGAGGCGTTACCAACCTCTCTCACTGGCCCAGGTTTGGCCAGCATCATGTCCATCTTCAGAGCCATCAGCCGGCTCTGCTGGACATGGTGGAAACTTCCAGGAGGTTCTCACAGGAGCCACCTCTGTGGCCCCCCTGCTACCAAAAACCAGGCTGAACAAATCCAGTACACCAGGCAATTAAACAAAAGTTTGGATAATCCATTTCACGAAGCTTCATAGATGAAACAATAATACTATCCAATACCTATCAGAGTCCATTACATATAAGCTCACAGAAATTGTTTCTCTGTTCCTCATTTCTCTATGAAATCCAAGTACTTCTGTTCCCTGCCTTCCAAGAGAGAAAAATCCAAATCCCCTGATGAAGCCATGGGTGAAGTGTGACCATAAATTCACCTGCAAGAACTGATGTGCCTGAGAAGACTGTCCAGCTGAAGAACACACTGGCCACCATTCTCCAAAAAACCAGTATACAAACTTGTCAGCAAATTAAACATTCTTCCTAAGAGGAAGGTCTTCATCTTTCTGGAAGTCATTACTGGTGTTTGCTCTTTAAGGCTTGTGTGGTTACTTGAAAATATTTTTGTCTGCAATTGCACTTCATATTGAGCTGATATTTTCATTGACACACATCAATGGTCTCTGTCTTTAGCCCAGCTCTAGAGCTGATCAAATCATGTTCTCACTCTACCATTTAGGCAACTTTTTATTTTTGACTGAAAAATCTGTAGCTTTGTGAAAAGCTGAAACACTGAAGTTTGATTTCTAGAAATGTGTGCCTTGAAGTTCAGCTCTTGTTTGGATCCTCCAAGGGTTAATGAGAATGATGCTCCTGTGGCAGCATTGGCTTGGTGGGAAGCAAGTCCCATTGAAAGGCTGAAGTACTGAAACCCAAAAATTACTTAAAAACTACATCCTTGATAACCTCAAGACTGAGTTATCCTTCCTGACATAGTGTTGGGTTGCTTGTTAAGCTCAGGTCATTACAGTAACCCTGCTCCCTTGCTGTCATACTGCTACAAAAAACTATTAACTTGGCTTCCTCCCAGAACAGCTCATTCCTGGGAAGTTCCTCCTGTTAGACTTCTTGTTGGGAACAATCCCTTTTAATCTGCTGACTTGCATCTGCTCTAAGGACAGTATTTTGCGGGGGGGGGGAAGGGGGAAAGATTATGAGAAGATGGGATTTTTAGCACTTACATTTCATTTGCTAACAGCCAGATGTTACTGTGTAAATTGACCCACAGAGCTCCGGGCAGGATTTTCAGAGGCGTAAGAGTGATTAGGAACTCAAATCCCCTCAGTGCTCAATGGGTCTCTGTTCCTATCAGACCCATGCAAACCCAGCCTCACTCACTGCCCTGAACACTTGCCCAAACTCCTCTGGGAAGCAAGATGTACATTAATTTTGTAGGTTAATGCTGCAGAATGCCAGCAACTGTGATCTTAGAGCCTGATTACAAGAGGAATCTT
>NW_008239056.1:94654-98262 GCF_000691975.1 Corvus brachyrhynchos | reverse complement strand
CACTCTTTCATAAGTTAACACCAAATTAGTAAGAAGGTGCATAATCCTTTGCTGCTTTTGCTTTGTGGAAACCACAGGAATGGATACTTTAGAACAAATGATCAGAGAGGTAAAATACCATATTTGAAGTACCACTTCTCTAGCAGGAACCACACTGAATCTAACTTGGGCTGTGTCTCACCATACAAATGTCAAACCTCCTTTCTTTACTTCAAAGAGTTCATCAAATCCCAGAACTTCTACAAATGTTGCAAAACATTTCTAAACACCTATTAATCTATTAATAGATAGAAACAAAAACACAAGAAAAACACTCAAATGTCCTGGAAATGAAAGAAATTGAGTATGAAAATTGCTGTTTGGTATATCATTTAACACGTTTGTTCTCTTGCATTTTTTATGTTTCATGCCAGGCTTGTAGCAATGATTCATTACATGAAATCAGAACTTTACAGGTTCAATCTGGAAGCATTTGTCTTGCTGACAGGGTAGGATCCTTTAGGTCACTGAGCCACTTCCCTGAAACTGCATCAAACACATAAGCTGAAAATACCCCCAGCAGCTTAATGCCATTCAGCTCTGTAACACTGGATTTACCAAACCCTGACTATCCCACAATAAAATAAAAGCTGTCAGAGGTAAAGAAAAGCCTCAAAAGCTAATCTATGCTGCAAATCTGTGTTATAAAACACAGCCCAGAAGTATTGACAATGCACCAGGTCCTGGCACTGGCACAGACTTTGTGGGATTCCATTAAAACAAATACTCAAATCAGAAATGTCTGGTTAGTAGAAAACCCTGAATGTACAGGTAAGACATTCATGTCCATATGCGCTGTCTTCTCTGCAAGGTCATTTAAAAAATGGAAATCCCTTGCAGCCTTTTTCATTCAAGCTCCAGTGACCTCAGTGCTCCTGAGAACAACCCTGTTGCTGTGTAAGACACTATAAACTTGAAAATGTTGCTTCATGTCTCCATGAGTGACACCTTATTATGTCCATGTAATCTCCAATGAAGGAAAATCCACACCTTGCAAGAGTCCAGAACCGCTACATGACTGATTTTGAGATGGTGGTAATGAGGATGAGTTAAACTACTTTAAACTAAGCATCATCTCTACATCAAGAATTTGTTAAGAGTCCTTCAAGGAAGAGCAGATGGCCTGGCAGAGAAACACTGCTTACCTGAAAGTGCCCTCTTAAGCTCTAAGAGCATCAGCTGCACTTCACTGGTCCAGAAGATGTCCTTGTATAAAACTCATATCCAATTCTATTTGTACAAGTCTCTTTACTGAGGTGTGTTCTTTTTCTTGGTCTAAGGAAAAAAAACCCAACAGAATTTGTGAAATGAGCAAAGGGAAGCACAGACCTGGATCTATTGTCTTACCAACAATATAACTGAATTATGTACCCAGCTCCAAAGATTCTTTGAAGCAGGTTATATGTAAGTATAAAGAGAATTATATCCTGGAGCCAGCGTTCAGAGAAATCAGTGCAAGGGCTAGTGTAATCAAAATAAATTATTATTCATTTGAGCTATTTGGAGTTCTCTGAAGCTTTGCACAGCTTTTTCCAGAGGCAGAGAGAAAACTTCAGTTTGATTTGGATGACCATGATCTGACACAGGTGAGTGTTGGTAAAGCTACCTTGTTATAAATGAGGCTTGGACCTTTTGGGTGGAATAAAAGTCTGCTTGTTTATTAAAAAGAAAACCAGGAGCAGAGACTCGAGGTAAGCCCAAGTCCCACTCGACAACCCAGAAAAACCAAACTGTGTGTCGCACAGGGATTCCCTTGGACTCAGGTTCCTCAGGAAGACCAGGGGCTGAGCCCCGGAGCAGTTCTTAGAGTCTCTTTTGATGCTGTGATTGGTGCAGCTCAGATCCTCCTCTGATGGCTCGTTGCTAGGGTCCTCATTGGTGTTCAATTCTGTCAGTCTCTGGGGCATCGCGTGATTGGTTGGCCCCTTGATCAATAATCCTTCAAAATGTTTACATCATGATTATTGGGTTGTCTTGAGAACGTTCTAGAGCATTCCCCTCGTTCCTGTAGACCCACTACTTTCCCCCATTGGTGTCCCCATCTAGTGGGTACCTGGCAACATTACGCCCGTACAATCGCAGTAACAATTAACTCATTAACTGCATACCCCACTTCTCTAACAAGCAACTTTTAACTTCTTCTCAACCAAAAAAAGAGAACTTTTTAACCATTTATTACAACTCTCCCCTCTAAAACTTTGATAGGGTCTTTGCCCACATCAACCAACTTACAGCTTAACAATTTTTCCATTAAACAGTGTCCTCATAAACCCTATAAATCTTTCGTAGTCTCTGGTATTTCTCGTAAATTTCTTCCACCGCTCCAGGGGCTTTCTCTTCTTCTTGATCCTCTTCCAATTCATCTGCCTGCAGCACTCTAATTCTTTCAATTTTCTCCCGGTTTTGTGTCTGTAACTCCTGAATGAGGGGCATATTCTGCACAACAGAGGTTATAAGTATAACAAAACGGGATTAAAGACGGCAGGAATATCAAACTGGCAAACGAGAGTCCAGTAATTACCAATGCCTTCTTCCACCACTCTCTGGTTAGTAGGTTGTCCCACCAGTTAGACTTAAACAGCGGGGTCCACCTTTGTACGGGAACATGGGCCAATCTTCTGATGTTAGTAGTTATATTCTTGATAGCTTCACTGTGGTCATCAATTTCTACACAGCACTCTGATGAATTAAACTTCCCACATACACCACCTTCCTCTGCTAGCAGATAGTCCAGTGCCAGCCTATTTTGTTATATCATAGTTCTCATTTGTCCAGATTGCGCAGAAGATAAATCCAGAGCTAGGGTGGATTGAGTAGATATTATTTCCACCCAGTGCTTGGAGATGGGTAATTCTGTTCAACATATATACTGGAGTCCTGTACCCCCATGATCCATCCTGGGCCCAAGTAGCAGGACCATAGGTGGCTATGATCCACTCAGGTGGCCACTCATCCTTCCCCCACTTCTGGGTTCCCCCTATCTGGATGTTTCTTTTCTTTCGGACCAACTCGTCATATAGAGGAAACCCAAGATTTTGTCCCTCGATTTGTGGAAGTAGGAAAAAGGAGGGTCTAATTATGCCTAGGGTACAGCTTCCAGCCCAGTCTTTTTGGAGCATAACGTAGGCCATCTTCCCACATGTTGGGGTTTTAGGAGCTCTCCTGGTTTTTCTTCTGTTAAAGGAATTTTGCCCATACATGTTGCTAGGGAAGCAAATGGCTGGGTACTTAAGAAAAACAAAAGAGCTGTCTGCAGAGTGGGGCGCATCTGGCTACTCTTTTGTTTTCACCTGAGTGTGTGGGGGCAGTTGGTCTCGGCGTTCGGACAGAGAGGCAAGCTGGTTTTTTCTTCGGCCACTTTTCCTTCTGCTGGAGAAAAGCCCGGGATCCCAAGCCGCTTTCCCTGCCGCGCTCGGAGCCGGGCCGTGGCCGCCCTGCCCCACCATTGCTTCGAGCCTTCGCTATGTTGTAGCTGTGCTCACCCTGCCTGCCCAGACCTCCGGGGGGGTTCCCCTTTTGGATACACCTCATCTGCCATCCGGGATTTGTGCTCGTCCCTGCCATTCCAG
>NW_008239056.1:17027-94323 GCF_000691975.1 Corvus brachyrhynchos | reverse complement strand
ATAGTAAAGAACTGTTATTCCTATTTCCCACATCTTTGCCTAAAAGCCCCTTGATTTCAAAATTATAATAACTTGGAGGGAAGGGGGGTCGCATCTGCCATTCCAAGGGAGGCTCCTGCCTTCTTTAGCAGACACCTGTCTTTGAAACCAAGACACCACATAACCAGAAGAGTCCTTTTGGTGCTCGCCAATAATTGTGAAATTTTACATTGTTTATGCCAATCTTACTTCAAAATTTTGAGATCTTTGGTTCATCTTGGAAGGGGTTAGGTTCCCTGGTAAAACATTTATATAACTTTTCTCGTTCTACATATGTACATCCTTGTTTTTGTTTTCTTGCCCAATATAAATCCTTAGCCTTAGGGATCCACCACTGATGTGTACTATTTGTTATAAAATGCCTTTTACAGGGAAGCTCACCCACATATGCTGTGTATTTAGGACCTCTCCTCCACAGACATTCTTCTCCAATGACTCCTGACCTCAAGCTCCACGCTTCTTCTTCCTCCCTCTCATCTGGTCCTGGTGATTCCTTCTCCCTTATCTTTAGGATCTCCTGTGGGGTCAAAGCAATCCCCTCCCAAGGCCAAACCTGTGCCATCCGGGTATCTCCACAAATCCAGCAATCAGTTATATTCCATTCATGACTTTTCTCAACTAGATCTAGGAACAAGTTCTTTCCTCCCATCATTCTGATCTCAGGTCCCTTTTTGATTACCCCTTCTACCTCTTTTTCTCTAATCAAGTCTGGCTCCCAGTTCCCTGCTTCTGCTTTCTGCTTTGCCGGGTCTTTCTCAGAGCAGATACATTTCTCTTTCATAGGGCATTCCCCCAGCAATTTTTGTTTACAACTCCCTACATTTTCAAAAACCAATAGGTTCGGCCATCCTCTATGCAGGTTTGCAGTTCTAAAAAGCTGGCACAATTAGGGCTCGGATTCGAATGGGTTCTTAGGATGGCCGTCCGAGAGTCTCCCGCATACAAGGGGTGGTGACATTTATCGCAGGATGGTGCTCCTCCCGCTTGGATGTTGATCATGAGGAGAACCCATATTAGTGGGGGTCCGGTACAGGGCACTCTCCCACCCATGTCTCCCCTCTAATCCCTGTTAGAGGATCCACGACTTCCTATCTGTGGCAAGAGTGTATCCTGATCCGGTCTTGCCCCCTCTCAATATTCTTACCCATTGGTTACTGTTACCCGCTTGCTGCGGTGATACTCTCCCTTTTGTGTCAACTTATTTTCCTTCCTTTTTAGGGTCTGATTTGCTAGGTGCATGGGAGGATACTCTATTCCTTCAGAGTTCTTTGGATCTGTAATGAGACACATCAAAAATTAGAAAAGGCTCTTTTAAATTTTTCAATAAATAACTATTTTAAACTTTAAATATTAATAAGTAACACTAGGTATTTCAATAAATAAACGACTTCTAATTCTAAAGACTTGTAATATCACCAAAACAGTTAATAAAGTTCAAATCATCTTAAAAACTCCATCTTTATCTGTCCTTTCATGGCTTCTTCTTCAGTGTCAGCTTGGTGTTGGTTGGGTTAACTACTGTCCACTCGGTTGGGGCTTGTACAGGTCCTTTCACCCTGGAGACATGAGTCCATCCTTTCTCTTGGGTCCTCATTGCTGTTGCTGTGGTCAGCAAAATTTGAAAAGGACCTTCCCATTTCGGGGTCAATGGCTGATCCTTCCAGGTTCTAATTAATACCCAATCACCAGGCTGGAATTTATGAATGTCGAAATCAATGGGCATAGTTTGGGGGAGATACCCCTTTTCTCTCAGTTCTTTGAGAGTATTTGCGACAGTCTGTATATATTTCCTTACACTCTGTTCTCTCTCTTCATAAGTTCCAAGATAGCCCGGAGTAGTTAGAAAAGGTAGTCCAAAACATCATTTCATAGGGGGAAACCCCTATGTCTGCTCTAGGTTTTGTTCGGATCCTCATTAGGGCCAGGGGAAGACATTTTAACCAGTTCATTTTAGTCTCTTCTACTAACTTTGTAAGGGCTACTTTCAGTGTTTGATTTACTTTCCACCGTTCCGGAGCTTTGTGGTCTCCATGGAGTGTGTAATTTCCATGTGATGTTTAGGGCCTCAACTAGCAGTTGTAACACTTAGGCTGTAAAATGAGGACCTCTATCTTAGTGTGTAGTATACCATACCGAGGTATTATCTGCTCTAACAGAATCTTCCCAACTACTTCAGCTGTTGTTCTTGTTGTAGGATAAGCCTCCACCCAATGGGTTAGGTGGTCGACTATGACTAGCAGATATTTAAATCTTTGCACCTGGGGCAACTTGGTGAAATCAACTTTAATACTCTGAAAGGGTCTTCTTGCTAATTCCCTTCCCCCAAGAGGCATTTTCCGCATCACTTTTCTATTCACTCACTGACAAGTTATACAGTCTCGTGTTACCACTTTTGAAATTGTAAAAATTCCAATACACACATATGTCCTCAGAAAGTGGTCACACAATGCTTGCGTCCCCCAATGTGTTGAGGCGTGTAACTCTTCTAACACTTCTCTAGCTAGGGCCTTGTTTAATACTTGTCTCCCATCTGGCATCCTCCACTCACCCTTCTCATTTTTGATTGCCCCATGCTTCTGGAATTCTTATAGCTCTCTCTAATGTGTGAGATCTCTCCATCCTTGCCCTTGTCTCTCAAACTCGTTATATGTAGGATGGTTCCTTCATCTCCTAAGGCTGCTTTCTTCGCTATCTGGTCGGCCAAGTTATTTCCTTTTATCTCCAGGGAGTCTCCTCTTTGATGTCCTCTTACATGCACTACGGCTATCTCCACCGGACCTCTTAAAGCTTCAAGTACCTCCTTGATTAAATTCTCATGCACTAACGTTTTTCCTTTTGAATTTACAAATTCTCTCTCCGTCCAGATTTTACCAAAAGTGTGTACCACTCCGTATGCATATTTCGAGTCAGTATAAATAGTTCCTTTCAGATAATTAAGCCACAGTAGTCCTCGTAATAAAGCATAGAGTTCACAGCACTGCGCCGACCATTGTCCTGAAAGTTTCCCTTTTTCTATAATGGTCATGTCCTTTCTATTTATCACCGCATACCCCGAAACCCGTTTTCCTGCTACTACTCTAGACGAACCGTCCGCAAAAAGGATCTTTCCCTCTGGTAAGGGGTGTTCCAATAAGTCCTCCCTTACTTTAGTTTGTAAGTCAATGGTTTCGATGCAGATATGCTCAAGTTCTCCATCTGGTTCTTCATATAAAAATTGGGCAGGGTTTATTGCTCGGGTTGTAGTTAACTCTAAATTTTCCATATTGTTCAGGATCAATTCATATTTTAAAAGCCTGCTGTCAGAGATGCATTGGCTAGCCTTTTTACTTAATATGGTTTTAAAATCATATGGAGTGTACACTCTAATCTTCTTACCAAAAGTCAACTTATATCCCTCCTCCACCAGAGTTACCGTGGCTGCCACGGCCTGGAGACAGGTTGGCCATCCCCTTACCACTGGGTCTAATAACCTTGACACATAAGCAATAGGTTTCTTTACTCCACACAACATTCCTGTACAAGCACTCCATAGGCCACTCCTTCTTCAACATTCACAAATAATTCATATAATCTGTCTAAATTGGGCAAACTCAACACTGGAGCAGTTACCAGTTTCTCTTTCAATTATTCCAACCTTTTATTATCTTCCTCATTCCAGGTTAAGGGTTCTTGCTCTACTAATTTGTCATACAAGAATTTTACTAGCTTGGTATGTCCCTCTATCCATAGTTTACAGTACCCGATCAACCCTAACAATTTTATCACATCAGTTTTTGTTTTTGGTGCTGGCAATGACAATATTCCCTGTATTCTACTCGAATCTAACTTCTTGTATCCATGCCCAATTAAATGACCCAAATACTTCACCTCCAATTCCACAAATTGCAACTTCCTTTTTGACACTTTCAAACCCTTTTCTCCCAGAAAATTTAGTAATTTAATCGTTGTTTCCTGGACCTCTTCTTTTCGTTCCCCTGAGGCCAACAAATCATCCACATACTGCAATATTTGTACTTGTCCAGCCAGTAAAAATTCTCTCATCAATTCTTCTAAAGCCTGACCAAATAAATTTGGGGATTCCGTGAATCCCTGAGGCAGCCAGGTCCATTGTAGTTGTTGTTTCCTTCCTGTAGTCTCATCATGGCATTCAAAGGCGAACCATCATCTGCTCTCTTTCTCAAGTGGGCACGCCCAAAAAGCATCTTTTAGATTGATTACACTGAACCATGCATGTCGTGATGATATTTTATTTAATAAGGTATATGGGTTAGTGACAGCTGGATAACATGCAATGGTTTGTTTGTTCACCTCCCTCAAATCTTGTACCAGGCGGTAGGTCCCGTCTGGCTTCTTAACTGGCAAAATTGGAGTGTTGTGGGGGGACATGCATGGCTCAAGTATACCGTCTAGAATTAATTCCTTAATTACAGGGGTCAGTCCCTCTTTTCCTTCAGCTGATATATGGTATTGTGTAACCCTTATGGGTTCATCTTATGTTCAGCTTCATCTTTTATTTCAATGGGTGGGATGTCTAACAATCCATGCCCTCCTCCTTCGGCCCAACGTCGGGATTAATAGTCTCCTCATCTTCTTTTGTTAACACCATCATTTTAGCCACCATTCTACCTTCCTCGGGGACTACCCCTATTCCCAGCTGTAATTGCAGGTCCCGGCCTAGTAAATTGCATCCCAATTTTGGCATATATAACAAATCTACACAACTTTCTCAGGAATTACCTTTAACTTGTACCTGTTCAATCATGGCCACATCAAATGGGTCATTCTTAGCTCCCTTAACCTTACATTTTCTATCACTTAACTTACAACCTTCTGGAAGCTTTGATATACGCAATCTGTCTGCTCCAGTATCAACAAGAAACTCATATTCTTCACTCTGGGGGCCAACTTCCAGATTTACCAAGGGCTCTGTGTGATTTTCAAAACCTCCCCCCAGAGCAAAGAGCCCCTGACACCCCTAACCATTTCCCTTTAAAATCTTTTCCAATGTATCTTGTTCCCTAGCAATTGCCTCATCCAAATTTCTTTTCTTACAGTATCTCTTTGTATGTCCCCCTTCACCACAACAATAGCATATGATTTTGACCCAGTTCTGTTTTCTCTGCCTGTATATCTTTTCCTTCTCCTCCCCATCTCCTTTTGACTCTCCCCTTCCAACTCCAGTGCTTTCTCTAGCTATCGCTATCATGATCTTCGCTTCAGTTTTTGTCTTCTCCTCCTCTCTTCTCAAGTATACCTTCTGCGCCTCCCTCAACAATTCGTTCAGGCTGTTTTCCTGCTAGTCATCTATCTTCTCTAATTTTCTTCTAATATCTGTCCATGCCTTGGTAACAAACTGGATCTTCACGAATACTTGCCCTTCCGGGCTATCTGGATCCACACAGAATATAATTGAAAATTCCTTTTTAACCTTTCCAACCACGCACTCGGGGTCTCGTCCTTTTCCTGCTGGCTGTCAAAAGCCAGCCTCGCATTGTTTGTCCTGGGCACAGCCTCTCGTATACCTTTTACTATGAGCGCCCTATAATCTCTCATATTTCTTCTTTCTAGTTCATCATTTAGGTCCCAGTCTGGTTGCACATGCGGCATTTTCTCCTCCCCCCGGGGTCCATTCCTATTCTCTCGCTCCCAGATCCGCATGCCAGCTGCCCTAATTAGTTGGATTTCTTCTGGGGAGAAAAGTATACCCATGATAGAATTCAACTCTTCCCATGTATGAATGCTAGGACCCAAGAATTGGTCAACCTGATTAGATATACCTAGTGGATCCTTCAGTAAACCTTTTAACTCCTTCTTAAAATTCCTCACCTCAGAAGCCATCAACGGCGCATTAACAAACCCAATTCCCCCTCTAGCACCTCCCATGGGCACTTCTCTCAAGGGGAATAATTGGTCCACTGTCTCTCCTTGAGGCACACACTTCTGGGTTTGAAACCTAGTATTGTAACCAGGGTGTCTTACCATCTCATCTGAGTCCTTTTTCATCTCTGATTCCTTTTCCCCCCCACAGCTGCAACCTTGCACTATACTTCCTTCAGCAGAGACATTGTGTATCAGGGAGAAACTAAGGGGTGTACTTTGAAATGTAGGAGGGATAAGGAGAGGCATAGGAAGGTTCTGTGGTATGGTTGGGACATTCGGGATACAAGGTTGATGTACAGGAGAAATTGGCACAGGTGTAGGGGAAGCAGATGGAGTCTCAGGTGATGGAATAGGGTGCAGCGGAGGAGGTTGGGGCAGGTAGTGGAGGTGGTGGGAGAGGTATTGGCTGAGTAGGGGGAAGTACCGGAGGAGTAGGAGGGTGAGCTATGGGTAGAGTAGGTGGTGAAGGGGGTGGAAGACAATCAAGAGGGTCCCACCCTTTTGAATTACTTTTCTCTCCTACTTCCTGTGCTTCTTTCTTATCCACTTCCTTCTCTTTTGTTACTTTGTACACTCTTACTTTCTTGTCCCAGATCTCATTTTCAAGCCAGCAGGCTGCGTGTAAGATTTCTTCCTCATTTTGGGTCTCCTTTAAATTAACGCGTCTGTTTAAAGCTCTGCACATCCACTTTTCTTTGGATCCGTACCAGGGCCAATAGACAGGCCCTTCCTGAATCACTTCCTTTGACCAGATCTCAATACTATAACTGATCATTTTAATTTTGTCCAATTTCTTTAAATTTTCATTCAAATCCAAATTTTCGAGCATTTCTCCCAATGGGCTTTCGGGAGGACTGTCTTTTAATTCGGTTTTGTCTTTCTTTGTCCTTTTATTCTTTCCCGCACACTGGCCCATGATTTTTGGTAATGTTTATAGAGTGTACCTAAGTGTCAACAGAGTTCTTTAAATTAGTTATTACTTAAATCAGAATAAAACGAACTATAAATAAAACCCTTTCTTTTTCTCTCTCTCTTACAAACTTATGGCAGTAGATAGTCCCTGCTTCAGAAAGGAATTAGCTTTAATCTATATTAGGCTCCTCAACCAGGAAACTCAATGATCACTACTTCTTAAATACCCACTAAGTGAGCCACACTACTGTGAAGCTCAAACAAAAGTTCGTACACAACTAAGGAGAACTCTTGGTTGCTAATCCGAAAAACCTCTCCTAAAATTACCTCATTACCAACAAAATTTAGTACACACAACGCACAAACTTATTAACATCTACCTAACAAATAATCGTATTTGAATGAACCAACAAAACCAAGGCGAGCTACCACAAGTTCTAGGAAACCAGGCAAAGCTAAGAGAGAACAGGTAAGGTTCTGATAAAAGGAGTGAAGGTCACGGGAAAATAACAGTATCTTTTAATTTTTAAACAAGGGGTTTTTTAAAAGCAGTAACTGTAATAATACAACTACTCGTGGGAAAATTTCTTAACTGTGGGAATTAAATGGCTGCCCGTGGGAAATCCAACAGGAAACCTCAGAAACTACAACCTAAATGGTGACCCAACCGGAAACCGGATGAACCCTATCAGGCCCTTTCGGCCCTTCCCCCTTCTGGGACCCAATTACAGACTCCACCCCTCGCTGGAGTGAGGGACCCTCCCTCCTCCGGGGAGTTTCCTCAAAAATTAAGATGGTGCCCGCCAGACGCCACTAGACACTTCTCCTCTACAGCCCAGATCTTAAAATGGCCGTGACACCAAAAATTTCTTCCCTACGGAATGGAGGTCAATGAAAGTCCCCTTAACTTTGAAAATCTCCAGTTAAGAGTCTTCCTTCCAGCCCACAAGGGTCCTAGTTCCCTAGGCACAGACTCTCTGGGGTCTGCCCTAAGGAACCCCCTCCTCCCAGGTGATCCTGGCTGATGGAATCGCTACTTCCCTGTCTGGGACTCCTAGCGATTCCACCCCCGATCTGGCGATGACCAAGCCACTTCTAACTGGAGCCTGCACGGGGCGGCTAGAAGTAGGGTACTCCTCCGTCTCCCACCTTTAAGGCTCCCTAGGGGTACAGCACTCACACGTTTTTCACTCGCTTCCCTCCTTTCCCGGCTGGGCTCCTCGTGGAGGACTGGAACCGCGGTACTCCTCACTCGCTTCGGGAGTCCGCTCTATGCAGCCCCCGTCTCACTCAGTCGCCACTACACGCACACTCGTAACCCCTAATGCCTCAACCCCACTCACAACACCAACCTGACAGCGAGTCCCGCTCCTCAGAGGGGAATCCTCTGGGTTGTCGGGCCCCTGATCTTCTCTTGGGACAGCCGACAGTCCTCCCAATGGTCACGAAGAAATCCAGAGTCCAGGCGGCAGAAAAAAAATTCTGCCGAACGCATCTTCCCTGAACCCGTCCTTCTCTTTCTCTTGGGACAGCCGACAGTCCTCCCGACGGTTGCGAAGAAATCCAGAGTCCAGGCGGCAAAAATTCTGCTGGACGCATCTTCCCTGGACTTGTCCTTCTCCAGGACCGCCCAGGGGGCGTGGCTTATCCTGGACGAGTCCCCAGAAAACTGTTATAAACGAGGCTTGGACCTTTTGGGTGGAATAAAAGTCTACTCGTTTATTAAAAAGAAAACCAGGAGCAGAGACTCGAGGTAAGCCCAAGTCCCACTCGACAACCCAGAAAAACCAAACTGTGTGTCGCACAGGGATTCCCTTGGACTCAGGTTCCTCAGGAAGACCAGGGGCTGAGCCCCGGAGCAGTTCTTAGAGTCTCTTTTGATGCTGTGATTGGTGCAGCTCAGATCCTCCTCTGATGGCTCGTTGCTAGGGTCCTCATTGGTGTTCAATTCTGTCAGTCTCTGGGGCGTCGCATGATTGGTTGGCCCCTTGATCAATAATCCTTCAAAATGTTTACATCATGATTATTGAGTTGTCTTGAGAACATTCTAGAACATTCTCCTCCTTTCTATAGACCCACTACTTTCCCCCATTGGTGTCCCCATCTAGTGGGTACATGGCAACATTACACCCATACAATCACAGTAACAATTAACTCATTAACTGCATACCCCACTTCTCTAACAAGCAACTTTTAACTTCTTCTCAACCAAAAAAAAAGACCTTTTTAACCATTTATTACAACCTCTTGAAACAGGACAGGGCAAAAGACCCACTCTAAACTCAATGAACCCCTTCCAGACCTCATTCAGAATAGCACTCAGTAATTCACCTGTGATGTGCCATGTGTCTGTTCATTGTAGTCCCCAAGTATTTCTAATACTGTAAAGAATTGCGAAGCATTTGCTGTGATTTTAGAGACTGTTATTATTTAACTACTCAGACACTGGTGATTAACTAGAATTTCTGGTTGACCAGTAAAAAGACCCAAGGTGTTACCTGGTTTGTCTGTGGACTCATTCAT
The DNA here is from genome assembly GCF_000691975.1 of Corvus brachyrhynchos. Taxonomy (NCBI): domain Eukaryota; kingdom Metazoa; phylum Chordata; class Aves; order Passeriformes; family Corvidae; genus Corvus; species Corvus brachyrhynchos. The sequence continues at coordinate 84,969 of NW_008239056.1, read as the reverse complement.
TGAGGGACAGGTGAGAAGAGAACCAGGAAATCCTGGTTTACAGGCAGGTGCTCCACACCACCAGACACTTTTGTTTCCCCTTCAGCAGCTGCCAACCAAATGCATGTGTGGAAATAGTTATAAACATATCTGCGGAGCATTCTCTTGGGTTGTCTCTCTTTTTCTCCCTAAAACTCTAAAAGGAAAAATGCATTTGGAAGTATGATGTGATTATGAAACATGAATTTCTGATTAGAAGTATAATTACATTCCCTTTTGATGCCAGCCAATGGCGTTCACACAGGCCAGATCATAACACGTGCACTCGGCAACCTTAAACCTCACCAATTTCTCAACTGCCATTTGAAGATAATAAAGGAAATCCGTGTTTTAATTTTTAATATTTTCAATGCCTGTTCTTACAGCCATTATGTATTTTGGGAATGAACAGCTGAATCCATCATCCTGTCTCCAATTGAATCTCCAGAGGCATGTTACCTGAACCTTGCTGCTTTTTTTCTCCCTCCTACACAGACTTGCTCTGTTTTCACTTTTTATAACCACACTGTATATTAACAATAAGAACATTAACTCATAAAAACATTAACTCATTGGGGTAAAATTATACCATGAGAGTGCATCCAACTCCCTATGTGTTTTGACATTCCATTTAGCAAATGGTGTTACCATTTTAAGAGTGAGTCATTTCAGCTCTGAACCACTGCAAGGGAAGTAGAAGGCTTGTGAAGAAGAAAATGTAAAGACAGATACATGTATTAAATCTGTTTTAAATTATGTTAGAACTGAGCATCAAAGAACAGAGCTTCATCTCCCACATAAAGGACCTGGTTGCTGAAATGCCAAGGGGCAACTCTCATTGCAGGGCATTTGCTTGGACAGCAACTGGTGGAGTGGGTGTCTGCACTAGAAATGCCTCCAGAAGTGCCAGACTGAAACCAAGGAGATATGAATTAGAATTTATTTTTTTAAATGAAGAAATGAAACAGCAGAAACTGATGGAAGTTTTGATGTTTCCTCTCAAAGCCATGTTAGCATTAGCACTAAACAGATGTCCCATGTTCCAAAGAAATGGCAGGTTTGGCACCTCTTCACAGTTAGCAAATTTAATTATGGCTTCAAATGCAGTAATGGAGCAACCTTGCTTGGCTATAATAGGATCTGCAATTGGCACCAGCTTTCCTTCCCTCGTATGGGGAACTGCAGAACAAGGTGCTGCACATGTTCCTGCTGTATTATATTGGGTCAAATTGGGGTCTGATTAAAATACTATGGAAGGGAGGGGAGGAAAAATAAGAAATTAGGAGTAGGGACAAACTCAGTGTTTTCCTGCAATTCTAGTTTCTCTGGGCATATTGGTTGGGTTTCAACTGGATGCGAGTTCAAATCAAATAGCTACTTTAATTAGGAGAACTCCCACTCTATCTGAAATAACACCGTGTTCTGGACAGAAGATCAGGACAGGCAGAAGAACTGGCATTGTCTGAAGAGAAGACAGTCCTGAGATAGGTACAAAGAAAGGAAAATAACTCTTTAAATATACCACAAATACTGGGGAAGAGTTTTCTTCTTTTCCTCTCCTTTGGGGGAGCCAATGAGATTTCAGAAGGTTTGGTACAGAGTGGGAAAAAAACTCTTCTGTCAACTCCCACTGCAAGTCTGCATCAGCACATCCAATAGCAATAACAACAATGCCTATCTTGTTATTTGGATATGTAAAATATCCACCTTAGGCAGGTCAGACTCTTTATTACAAGGCCATTTTCTGTTGCTAGTAACTTTGCCAGATTTAAACCATTTGAGCTGAAATTCCGTTTTTGACTCTGTCCCAGGCTGAATCTGCCTGCAATGTTCCCCTGCATGTGCATTTATGCCTAACTGGGGTGGCTGATTCTGATCCAAAGCAAGAAAAAACAACTTATAAAATACTGCTTCAAAAACTTCATATCTCCAGAAAGGAAAAATGACATTAAAATAATCCTTGTGACGGTTTTCCTGCCAGAAGAAGAGGAAAGGTAACTATGTGCAAGGTGGATGCTACTGAAAAAATTATCTTATGGTACTGCAAAATGCAATGCTTCCCCACAGCCAAGGTCAGCAACAGACACAGGTAATGCTCTAGCCCAAATTAATTTTAATTTAGTAATATTCTGACACACAGTCATTTTCTTTCTCCCATTGAAACTAATGGGACTTTTCCATTAAATTTATGGAGTCTCAAAGCCTCTTGTTTGTATTTCTTTAGAATTGTACCCCCCTGTGACATCTCTTAGGCACCAGGAATTACAACCCACTTGTGCTATTTTACTATTTTAAAGCCCAGTTTTTATCCCTAACATTGACAAGGAGCTAATTATTCTTATTTTCCTTTCTCTCAGTACTTTTTTGTTTCATAATTTGAAATTATAATTATTACTGATGTAGAATAAAACATGAAATTACCCCTGATAGCACTGAGAGCAGAATACACAAAGGAGCCAGGCCATACTCTGTGAGAGGGACCAGTTGACTCTGCAATTAAATAACGTTGCCATGGTAATGGGGAGATCCAGGGTATAGCTGGGTAACACTAATTAAGGACGGCACGGAGACAGTCACGGGTGACTGCTGAGCTGGAATCCAGCTGCCCCACCAGAAAACAACAAAGCAGTTTATAAATATTAATAACCATTTGCAGCACCTAGTCGTGAGGAGGAAGGGGATGTTACAGGGAAAAATAATGAAGGAAGAGGACTGTGCGTGGCAATGTCTGTGCAGGGCTACACAGCAAGTGATGGCAGACCCACCGCACTCTGTAACTCCCTTCTGTGTTAAAGCCACTTCCCCTCCAGATTTCATCATTCCTAAGGAGAGCAGGAGCCTTTGTGTCACCTGGGACTCATCTGAGGCTGCTCGTACTCAGACTCATCACCTGGCACTGGTCTGAGGTTGCTTTTGCTCAGACTCATTCCTTCAAGCCAAGCAGAGCAAGAGACAAGACCCACTGCTCATTCCATTAACAGCCATTAGTGTTCTGCAGCAGCAAAAAGCAAATTACTCTTCTCCATCTGGCTCACTGAGCTTGTGAGCTTGGCTGAAGGAGGACCTGGAGGGTGGGACCTGCCCTTCCAGAGGTAATTTGGACTCAGTGACTAAAGCAGTAACACAGAGTGATTTGTCTTTGTGTGGAAGCAGTGTCCCATTTGTATGAACAGGTCTTACAGAATGAAAAATGATGATTTATTCTCATTTTAGTAGGAAAATTCCCTCTTCTCATCAGTCTTTTTTAATACTGTAACAGACCTTCAGGAGATAAAGCTGGGCTAACAGCACCTGGTGGAAGTCCTTCAGAGAAAAGAAATAAGTTCCAGTGGCTTTTTGATTAAATTCTTATGGACAGAAATGAAAAATAATACAGTTTCCTGATACCTTGTTATCAGTAATGGCTATACTGGTTATTGGAAGGATATTGATGTCAGAAACATTTCTGCAGGTCTACTCTATGCAACTCATTTTACCTCTCCACCACGCCTCTCAAATGTGAGAGAGCCAGCCTAGATTATTCAAGGATCTTAGATTTTAAAAATGAGACCTTACAGAGTTTCAGCTACTGAGCCAGCTCATAAATCCAGTACTTCAGGTGGCAGCCCTTGGCAGGGAACAACCACCCCGTTAAATCATGCTGGGCAAGAAACTGTCATTTCAGTGAATCATGAGGATTACTAATTCTATTATAATATGTGCATGTGTGAGGAAGGTAATTCAGGAGGAGTTTTAGTTCCATCTTTATGGCGTCCTTCAGAAGATTATGATCCTGGCCGCTTTTCCCTGTTGTCCATCCAATTTCCACAGTGACTGTTAAAAGTTTCAACAGCAGCAGTTAATAATGACAAGCAAAGTATAAACCTTTGGAAAGCTCATTCCTGTTTTGCTGCTCCCCTGGTTGCTGGCGTTAACATCCCACCCCCCTCCCTGAGCGTGCATTTACAATGGGATGCAACACAGAGGTCTCATGGCTGTGGTACCTTCATGGTCTTGTATGACACAGACACATTTGAAGGTGGTTCAGGGAAACCAGATGATCACCCAAAAAGGGAACTGGCCCACCTGCTTGTGCCTGAGTTATTGCACACCCAGGAGGTGAGCTCTTGTTTACGTGTGAGCTCTCTTTATTATTTACAGAGGAAATTTTATATTATTAAGGCATCTTTGAATTTTAGAATTTTTTTAAAAATTTTTTTTAACTTTTTTTTTCCTGATGCATGCGATCACAAAAGTGACAGTTAATTAGAGAACAAGCACTGTTAACTATCAAATTCTCACAGTCCAGTGGCTAAAAAACTTTAAACATCAGTCTGCCCTAAAAACAAATTCAAGAGCAGAGCAAACAGTTCTGTCTGAACACTACACACAGAGCCAAGTTTTTGGTAGGTTCTGGTTGCAAATATTTAATTTTGCACTCAATTGTTATTTGGTGAGAGATGTGGCAGTAACTTCTATTTGACCTTAGTCATTCTGAGAGATAAATGCATGTGAAAGATTTGAGAAATTTTGCCATCTCACCATTACACATAAAATGTATGACTTCTCCCAGATCAAATACATTTGCACTTTTAAGAGACACTAAGTGGATGCAGACAGATTTGATGTATTAATCCACCTGAAATAATACACATTACATAATTCAGTATTAGCACATTTAATGGGAAACTGCACAAGTCCAAAGTGTTGGTAATTTCAGGCCCATAATTTAAAAGTACCTGGTTTAATTCAATAGAGATAAAAAGCAAATTTGTTCTTTCCTTCACTAATGAAATAGTACTTCAAGGTGCAATAAAGAAAAAATTTGGCTCCACTCAGTGCAGTCTTTATTTGGAAATGGCATACACTGTTCTCGATTCATAAAATCTTGCATGTGTTTAGGTACTAAAGAAGAAGTGGATGCTGGGTTTTGTCACCAGTGTTTGTGAGACACCTTTATCCATTTTGCATCAGCAGATGTAAATTGCTGGAGGCAACCATTAAGCACAAGTAAACATGTGTTGCCTTTTAAACACTGTCACTGCTATAACAGACCAATGGCATGGTTATAAATATGGCCAATAGGGCTTTCTGTGAATTTTTAAAATCCATTTTCAAAGTATTGCTCATTATGTCCCGTGTTTCTTCCTGTATGGTCCCTTGGCACATATATATAGCCCTGTTTAAACAGTGGGGCAGGGAGTTGTTCTCTGGTACATTTTGCTGTGTATTTCTGTTAACTCCCCCTCACCCTTGCTTGTGAGACACTTAACCACCCTTTTACTTCCCCTCATAACAAACCAGAGGATGATCAGAATAACCTGGGATTGAGCTACACAGAGATTAAGGACATGCCTGCACTTTGCAGTGGAGCATGGTAAAACCAGTTTTAGGGAATCTCTGTTTGTGCCTAATAAGGTGCCACAAGCTGTTTCGCCCAACACATGGTGCTATGTCAAAACACAACTCACGTTCAAAGAACCAGGGGTAGTTAGGGGTAATTGCCCTGGCACAGCTATTTTGCTCCTGGTTTTGGAGCTGACTTGCAGCCTCCCCATAGGCTTGCTTAGAACAGTGTGTAGAATTCCCTGCTCAAGGTCATACCAGAAATCAATGGCAGAAGCATGAAAAGAGCCCAGCTGTCTTTAATTCACCGCAGTGACCAGATGTTCTCCTTCCCAAGCACAACCACCCCCTTTTCCCAGCACGCATAAAGTGTTGGAGAAGCTGCACAACTTGTAACACAGGCAGAGAAAAAGCAGCACAGGTGAAACTTAATCACCAGAGCATCACTCCACCAACAAACTGTCCTAATCCAGGACCATGGAAAATCTGGCCCTTTGCCTCTATCACCATGATGGATCTGTACAAATAAGTCACACCTGTACTAAACAGTGGAGAATTTTGTTTAATAAATGCAGTTTTTGGTTGACTACACACAGCCATGTTTGCTGGTACCAGAGCCCTGAGGGGCAGCCCCTGCTCGGGGTGGCACAGCAATAAATTCCAAGTTTACCCAGTCACTGCTGAGTCTCCACTGGAGATCCTTCACTTCTGTGGCAAGCAGCAGGATCTGACTCTTAATACATGAACTAGTGACACTTAATGCCTAGAAGGAGAAATCCAGTTATCTGCAGCCACTAAAATAACACTCTGCAGCTTGTCATACTCAGTCCAATTTGTTCCACAGTTTCTCAGAGACACTAGGGGAATACTCCATTCTCCAGTTCAGCAAGCTTCATCTACAGTATATTGCTTCCTAAAGAGTTGCTACAGTGGCAAAGAAAAAGAATAGAGGCTTAAAACAAAACTACAGGCTTTCCACCATGACTGCCACCAACTTCTGTTACTGAATTTAAATCTAAAGCCATTTTCTTTTTGAGATAATTGCCAGTTTCTTCTGTTTTCTCAAGCTGCTTGCTTTGGTACAGTTCTGCACTGATTTATACTTGCTTTTGACTTCACTTGATTAGGTGTAAGTGATGGAAAAAATGGCTTTAAATTTCACTGCTTTAAACACTTCTTGAACCCATAGATAACATAGGCAGACAAACTTTCTAAGTTATTGTCGTCCTTGTTTCCCTGAAATCACAGGTAGTTGAAACCATTCTGTCGTTTCTTGGGGGTTTTTTTCCATGCACAAACAAAATTCATATCCTTTCAGCTTAAGTTATTTTTAGATTGTGAGATGCAGGAGTAAATACAATGACAAAGCACAGTGGGTTTCTTTTAATACATTTGGAGCAAAACCAAGATGGAGCTGTTTGCAGCACACAGCAGACTCCCAGAAAATTGCAGTCACAGTAGATGGCAGATGTAATAAATTTCCATGCCTCCAGCCAGAACATCCAAGCTCTGATTTCTCTGCCCCAAACCAGCAGAGTAAGAGGGAGTTCTGATGAAAGGCTCTTTTTGGGACTGTTTTTCTTCAATTCATTGCCACTGACAAAGAATTCCTCCTGATCTTGTAAAAGCTCTTTGTGTGAAGTTTGTTTGGCAGCTGCTGGCACAGAGGGGAAACAAGGACAACTCTCCCATTCCCCAAAAACACCTCAAGGCTCTCACGAGCAGCACCAGGATTTCTGAAGACACTGTGAAGGTAACAGAGCACTTCCAAGGGTGATTACCACAGCAAGAGTCAAGTGAATGAACACTCAGGAAGAAATGACCAAAGGAGCCATTCAATTTTTCTTTGGAGTGCTTTGTTTCATAAATCTTCAGGCAAGCCATCAACTTTTCCATTTTGGAAATCAAATCTCAACTTCATTCTGCTTGCCAGTAACAAAACAAAAGATGCTCTATGTCTGCCCACGGAGCCCATCACATGGCCTGCAGCTATGCCATCTCTTCTGGGTGCTGACACTGAAAAAGAATTAGAGCACAGAAGAAATGCTTTTGATGGTGTGCGAACCCCAGAAGGATCCAGACCACACTAATTTAAGCTCTCTGTGCTTACAAGGAACAGCTCTTACTGTGGGTAGTTACAAACTAGAAGAGAGTTCCTTCAGTGGGAAGAATTTAACAGCTTCTTCCCTGAAGGCTCTTTTAAAATCATGTTAAGGAAAAGAAGAAATCAATAAATACACTTGTTGGAGGAGGAATTCAGAAGCTGTGTCCCTGCTGAGGCCAGTCCTGCTCCAGGGAGCTTGAAGATGGACCCAAGGTAAGGACTCTCACCTCAGCAATACAGTGAGGTTTGACTTCACCCATGAAGACATCTTAAAAATGTAAATAAATTTGCATGTTCCCCATTTTGATTGGATGTATGGGTTTGGGGAACTCACCCTGTCCCTGACTGGAAGTCTGGAGAGTGGATTTTACCTGGCATCAGTCACACTCTTTGTGTGAAAGCCTTTTATTACTAAAAATCTGCCTGTACTGCTCCTTATAGTGCTGATCCCATGATAAGTATTTCAAACCCATTTGTTTTGTTCATTGTTTTTTAAACTGAAGGGAAACATGAAAAAAATACCAAAACCCACAAGAAACCAAGCTTTCCACACAGAGCCCAGTGCTGAGCTGCAAACGTCTGCATGCCTGGGATGGACTCCTCAAGCCCTCCACATTAGCAGGCAGCAAATGTCCCCTGAATGTGCCACCTGGCACGGCTGCTCGATGCTTTCTAATCCTCCTGGAACAGCATTTTCCAGACAACTCCTATCACACACTGAGCAGTCTCCTTATGTTTGCAAAATGAAGTCAAATTGGTTTGACATCTCCTGAAAGAAGCCTTTATCATCAAAATCTGGCAGAAGAAAAAGACAGGGCTTGTTCCTGACCTAATGGTTTCCCTCCTGCTTCAGGTAAATTCTTACACTGGGAGACATTTGCATCTCAGAGCTGATTTTTCCTGCATACAGAACCAATTCTGTGCAAAAAACATCCAGAACAGCATTGCATAATAATGGAAAAAATGTCAGTTTTCTCGTCTATCCAAGCTGTGCTGAAGGCAGACAAGTTTACAGCAGCCCTTGCTTCTGCACGTCTCCAAGTGCCTCCCTGATTTATGGCACAAAGAAACTCCGAGTCAGAGCTGATTTAACTTACTCTGCTCTGGCAAAGCTGCAGGAACTTTGGCAGCAGCTGGAGCTGCAGAGCTCTAACCAGGGCTGCTGTTACTCATCTATGTTTCTGGTATTTCCATGCACTGAAGTTGTTTCCTGCTGGGCACATCTGCTGCAGTTATGGCCTCATTCTACCACCGTGGAGAAGACATTACTGTGTTTTCCTGAGCAGGAGCTACTAAGCTCTGACTATGAGTAAAGGCAGAACGTGTGGCCTCAAAATGAGAGGGGCCTGCTTGGAAAACCTGACCCCCAGTGAGCTCACAGCGGCTGCTGTGGGAATTTTGACTGGCAGGTTTTGCTATGGAGTCCAGCCTAGGAGCAAAGAGAAAGGTGAGATAAAAATGAGGTAAATTTATGGGTTTCCACAAGTAATTAAAAGCTTTTCCTAGACATCAATTACATAGAGACACCTACTGATGGACACTTTTAATCCTCTATACTGGAAGCCAATTTTCTGGAGGCTACATATTACCCATTTTTTTACAGAAGAGTTGTGCCCCAAGCGGAAGCAACAAAACAGATCTTGTGATTAACGTGCTGGTAAATTCCATGAGGAAAGAATGACTCTTGCTACAGACGCTTGTCAGGAGTTTGCCACATGCCTCATTTTCCCACCTATAACCTGACAACTGGAATTCTCCCATGTCCCGTTGTCAGTGAGGATGGCAATGTCCACACTGGACAGGAACTATTTTTTATTTGTGATTACATCACACTGTGCTGAAGGATGTTCCAGTTCTGGCCTCAAGGGATAATAAAACTCCTCCAAGGATGACCTTGTCTTCTACCCCCCAATTTCCTCCTTATCTCAGCAGCATGTGCAAAAGTAACATTTTTGCACATGGTTGGAGTATTGTAGGAATTCTTTAATTACTTCTGAGCCCAGCTATTTGCAATTCAGAAGCTTGTGTTACAACATTAAAAGGCTTTGACAAAGTAATGTGGAATTTCTAGAGGAGGCTCCAACAGCACAGTTTCTTCTTTTCATCTTCTATTTCAAGGAAGAGTGACAGCAAAAGTTAAATGCTGTTTTTATTTAGTGCTGTTTGATTGAGAGATTAAGGCTTGAATTTCTAATTTGAAGAGCAATTCTCAATGGAGATGCAGTATTTGTCTCTATTAAGGACAAGGTGCCCCTGAAATTGCAATCTGCTGCTCTTCAGAAGTTTTAAATTTCAGGAAATTATAGCTTTTTACCTTGTTTAAAAAAAAAAAAAGTAGTTTTATGATACCAGAAGTGCCTAACAGAGGATATACATATGTTTCAAATAAAAAAGGTAACCCATATAACCTTCAAGCAAGGCGCCTCTTCCAGCCACCAGCAGCCTCCCAGTAAAGCAGCTGTTGATCTTATTTCATGGCCACCTCCCTTCATAGCATGTAAATCCTGTTACCTGCAGTTGTACTTCCCATTCTCAAACCAAATCTTTTCCAGTTCCTCACCCCAATTCTGCTGTGTAGCAAAATGGAATGTGGGGATAATTATGAGGCAGACATTTAGAAACAGTCTTAAATCTCCCAGACATTATCTGCATGAGGAAACATTCTGCAGCATCCTCATGCCAAAGGACCTCATCTCTTCTTCCTCCAGTGCCCAGAAAAACCAGATCTCTTCCTGCAGACTCCTGTAGGGGTAGTGAAGATGTGGAAAATGAAATTTTTTCCACCAGGCTACAAGGGGTGATGTCCCATCACCACCTCAGCTTGTACACAGAAAACCAGCAGTGAAGCTTGAGTTTGTTTTTCACCTGAAGAAGCTCAGAGCTGTGTCCCCTGCTCCAGCTGTCACACAGCTGTACCCTGAGCTGGCAGAGCAGAGAGAGCCTTGGCTGAGCTGCAGAACCACAGCCATGAGATCCCAGTGAGCAGAGACCTCCCTGGCTCCCTTGTGAAGGGTGGCTTGATCTCAAAGGATGCAATTACAGCTCGACATGACTGATCCTCACCATTACAGACCCTGAGACACACACACCTGTCAGACTTGTCATCTGTCACCCAAACAAAATGCCAGTGACCTACAGACAGAGCTCCCCTCACCCAGCAGATTAATTCATTATAAAATAGATGCACCCAGTATGATGGTTGCAATTAACTCATGGAACTGTCAGAGCTTTCAAAAACATAAGTCAGGCTAGAGAGAGGAGGAAATGACAGACAACAAGACGACCCCAGACATTTCAAATGGGAAAAAAATGTTTCAGCCTTATTCACAATAAAATAATTTCTGTCTGGAAAGCACTGTGACTATTTATATTAAATATTGTGTTAAACTCTGTATAAAGCACCTGCTCCAGGCCATAGCAGCTTGCATCCCAAATTGAGAAAAAGTGGTGGTTGTCACCCTTATTTTACAGATGCAAGATACAGTCACAGAGAGACGAGGTGGCTTTACAAAACAAGCACGACAAACACATTAACTGAATTTGAGCTCAGATGGTGTATTGGAATGTTTTAACTGAAAGCCTTCCCTTTCCTGTCAGTGAATTTCCCAAATGCATACACCTAAGTTCCTGTGGCTTTCACTGGATTCACAGATTTGGATTCCTTCTGTTTCTACCAAATTACATAGGCTTTCCACTAATAAGAAAATCTACCAAGGCTGTTAGAACTTATTTCTCTCTCTTTCCATTTCCTTAAGGGAACCTGACTCCAGGCATCAAATACAAAGGCAGTTCTTGTGGGGACTTTCAAAGCTGCTTTCATGTCTGCTGCTCTTTGTGCTGAAGTAACAGGCTGAATTACTGCTGGAACGGGAGGATGGGCAGAGCCTGGATCCAGGCAGTGTGGAGGTGTTCTCGGGCAGCAGCCACAGGCACTTTCCCTGCACAGAGCAGGCAGGATGCAGACAGGGAGGCTCCCTGCCCTCAGCTGAAAGGTTGTCTCACAACGTTGCTTGCTCCTTCCCTGGGATGTGTTTTTTTTGTGGGGTATTTCAGTTTTACTGGCAGGCAGACTCCGGAGAGTGGCTGATTTCCACTGCCCTGAGAGCATATCCTGAGAATCACATCTCTACAGTGACTGCTTGCACTATGGAAGCAGCAGATAAGTATTATAGGATGGAAATTAGATGAATCCTACGTTGGTTTTTTTCTGAGTACAAGGAAGTAGCAGCTCTACCCTCATTTGGTCCCACTGATACTGGGCAAGGTGGTTGGAGAGCCTGGGCTGCTTTGGATGGACTCCACTGCAGGGCACCACAGGTCTGCTGGAGCAGGAAGTTTATAGAGCAGGCTCTCCATGCTAAGTAAAATTATAACAACGTCTGGCATTCTGCCTCTAGCACAACCTAAAACGAAGCCTCCTAAACTGATGCTTCAGAGGGCAACAGAATAAATAAACCTCTTAGCAATATGTCTAGCCAACCATACAATGCTTTACATGAAGAAAAACATCTTTCCTGAGCCCAATAGGAAATCATTTTGTGCCCTGAAGCATGAGATTTGTTTACCCTTAACTTAACATGCATAATGCTAGTTTTGTCTTTTTGCAATGAAATTATCCATTCTCTTTATAAATCTGGCTCTTCAGATTCCCCTGAAGAAGCTTATGGCATAAGCTGGAGAAATAAACCACTGGAATGAAACTGTGAGGGAAATTACTGTTATTCCTCCTAAACTACCTCCCCATCTATAGACATTGGACGAAAGTTCACACACACATGCAGGTGAGCACTCTCCTGAGCAGTATTTTGCTGCTAAGGGTGGCACATTAAAGTGTTGGCTAAATAACAAGATATATTTCATATTTAATTCTCCTTGAAATGCAGCATGAAAAGTGCAAATAAGAAAACTGAAAACACAGGTCTGCATTTAACACTGAAATATCTGGGTGTTTTTCTTCTTGTGTTCAAGACAATTTTGGAGGCTGAAGTAAGAAATACCATGGACCCTTCAGACAGACACCAATCCTTAGTGCAGGGGGACACCCCCCTGGGGGTCATCATCTCGTCGAGTGAGACAGATTCCATTGCACATTTTAAAGATCTATATTTTCGTAGAGGAGACACTGCTTCTGCAGTACAGCTGGGGACTTTCACGACAAGATTCCTTTCCAGAAATGTGGATTTACACCCAAAGATTAATTTGTTTGAAATCAAAACTCATGTGCTCTTTTTCTCTTCTTAGAAGCTGCTTGCAGAGGTGAAAGAACTTCCTTTTGAAGGCTCTCCAGTGAGAACTGAAAACATCATTCCAGAGAGGATGAGTGCTGTTAATCCACAGGTGATATACCTGTCAGTATTGACGAGAACAATATTTGCTGAAGGGCATAACAAATATCTCTCATATTCACATGCAAACAGCAGTGCAGGAGGGTAAACAGCATGGTCAGAGTAGCACAGCTTGTTTTTTTCCTTTCTTGTACCTGTTGATGTGCTGTGGCTGGGTATCTCCATTGCATTCCTGGTATTCAGTCTTGCAAGAACTTGTTGCAGTTCCCAAGGACATAATTTCCATTACAAATAGGGAGTGCACTGTAGAAAGACACCCAAAAAAGTAAACTAATCATCAGTTGAGGCAATGCAGACACAGTGGGGGTTCAAAAGGACTGCTGCAGCCTGCTGAGGTTAAACTCTCCAGGCTCCTCTTCACAATAAAGAAGGATTGGCCCTCCCAGATGGTAAGTCTGAGGAGCTAAATTAAGCTCTTTCTCTGAAGTGCAGGATCTTGATCATTAACTATAATAGGTGCATCACCGGCAGTGAACAGGGGCCGCACAGCCTTCACTTTGCTCAGTTCACTCACCAAGTTCAGACCTGGATACAATTCAGAGTATGCAAAGTTGGGAGTCTTGGTCCTACATTGACTATGACCTTCAGGCCATTTCAGAAAGGGATTTAGGACACTTGATTTGGGTGTCTTTTCTTGCCTGGTGCAAGACAACACCAGTGTTTCTACTTTGGTTTTTTTTTTTTTAATTTTATTTTTAATTTTTAATTGCTTTTCATCTGGCTGGGCTGGACTGAACTGCCCACACAAGCACCCAGGTGCCAGCACTGGTACAGGGCAGGTGATGGCTCAGTAGCAGTTTGTGTTTAGAGCACCCTAAAGCAGTTAAAAAACCTGCAGCCTCAGGTACTGGAAGTCAGATGATGTCAATATCCTCCTGCTTTTTTTTACTGCCATGAGCATTTGGATCACTGTATCCTTAAACCAGTCTCCTCCAGTCACACTGCTGAATCTCACTCCTTGCCAGTACTCAAGAAAAGGAATTTCAGAGAAAGACAGCCAATATAAAAAATTCATTATTGCTAGAGGATAAGTTCTATAATAAAGGCTTAAGGTAGGATACAAAGCCTAGATGGGGAGAGAATGTCTCCACTGCAGAGCCTGTGCACTGGGAAAGCCAGATAAAGGATGGGAGAAGAACACCTTATCCTTTGTTCAACACAAGGCAAATGATTGGCTTACCTTCCTCTCCATGTCTGCTTTTACAACAAAACCCAGCCAACCAAAACCATGCAAAAAGCCGCTCTCACACAACAATTTTCATTAGAAGTGTTGGTATGTTTATCCCATTACAAATCAGCAAGATCACAGCTAAGCTATCACAGCCAACCAACCCAAATCACAGCTCAGCCACAGGCACCTCAAAGGAGGAAATAAAGACGATTTTCAAAGAATCAGTCATCCAATTAATTCAAGGTTGTTATATTATGTAAATAGACATCAGAGAAGAAAAAAGCCTTAAACTTGTTAACATTCACTCATGCAAATATTGACATCGAATCCAATATGATTACTCCCCTGAGAAATGGTAAGTGTGCACCTGAGTCTCTGTGGACTTTGGGCTTAGATTTCTTGAATAAATAGCTTTCTGAGAATTATTCATTTTGTTATATATTGCACCATCTGTAGGAATACTGATACAGTAATATGAATATTACCGAAATACTGATTTTATAAAATATTCAGCTGGTCTCCTATTACAGGTGAGGGATAAGACATACTCATAAAATGAACTCAGGAAATAGGACAAACAGTCACATTATAACAAATGTTATTTGTTCCCTTGGAGTAATCAAGTTTATTAAAAACAAAGGCTGGTTAATATTTTATATTTGCAAACATCTTTTCCCACTAATGCCCTAAAGCATTTTGCAAGCTACACGCAGACAACATCTTAAGTACAATCCCTCCTCCTGTGCACCCCAGTTGCAAAGCTCTCAGCTGAATACCCAGCTGCCTCCCACACATTGGCAGCCCCTTTGTGAGGCAAAAAATAAACCCATTAAATTTCATCTAAATATTACTGCTGACATCCAGGCTAATTCAAAAAATAAAGGCTGGTCAAAATAACTGCGCCTTCTGAAATGAAGGGAAAGCATGAAGGGTGGATGTGCTGGTGTCTGCACGGGGGTGCACATATGGATATTCAAAGTGATGGCTTGGGAACCACTACAGGAGAGAAGGTTTGGAGAAGAGGCAGAGACACACATTCAAGCTTTACATTTGCTAGACTGGGACACCTTCTGCTATCCCAAGCTGCTCCAGCCTGGCCTTGGACACTTCCAGGGATGGGGCAGCCACAGCTTCTCTGGGCAACCTCTGCCAGGGCCTCCCCACCCTCACAGGGAAGAATTTCTACCCAATATCCCATCTAACCCTGCCCCCTGTCAATTTAAAACCATTCCCCCCCTTCCTGTCACTCCATCTCTTGTTCAAAGTCCTTTTCCAGCTCTCTTGGAGTACTTTTAGGCACTGGAAGGGCTCTAAAGTCTCCCTGGAGCCTTCTCTTCTCCAGGTGAACATCCCCAGCTCATCCTGCCTCCACAGGTGCTCCAGTCCTCTGAGCATCTTCCTTTTGCAAACAAAGCACCACTAGAGGACAGTGGAAGCTCAAAAATGCATGGCAGAGCCCATGGTGCTGGGAAATAAGCTGGAGATCGGGAGAAATTTGGTGCAGGAACTTCAGTCTGTAAATATCTGCCCACCCCTGTCTCATCTCGTTGCGATCCCGAGTGCAGCAGGTACATCCAGCCAGAGGGATTCCCGGGGGGACAGGGGAAGTGTTGCAGGGCATTTTAAACGGGCTGAGATTAATCGAAATTCACTGCTGGGGAGATGCCCCCCCCCAGCCCATCAACAAGCAGCAGTGGCAACTACTGCAGATGGGTGTGCCATGCCGAAATGCAATTGTTGTGACTCAGAAAAAAATTAATCAGCTAGCAAAAGAGGTGGCAGCTGTTTCTCTGATTCCATTTACATCTCATTTGTAGTGTTTACCTAGTATCTTAGGTGCATTTCCAAACACAGCTAAGAATACCCTAGCTAAGAATACCCGAATGCCCTGGTGTTTCAGTGCCTGGTAAGTAAAAGTAGGTTTAATTTTACGTGACAAACTCTACCGTTTCTTGCTAAACAGCAGGGATACAGATAGAGGAAAAAACCCCAAACATAAAAAGGAAAATAGAAAATCTCTCTTCTGGATTTCAGAGCATATTGCATAAACTCACTCTGGCCATATCTGTTTGCATGAAAGGCTCTATAAAGGATTCCTAGGATTTAAAAGGAGTCATAGAAGATATAAAAGATGTTGCCATAGATCTAAAAACAGGCATGTCAATTAGCTGTGATCCTGAAGAAAGTACTTAGCTAGAAAACACTTCAGGTATTTAACTCTCCAGCACAGCAGTACATATCTCTTGGTTCATCATGTACACATCTTTAAGTGACACTCCTTTAGTGGCAGTGTGACATATCCCTTCTCCTTCAGGGTGGTTCTAGCTTGAGACCTCCCATGGTTTTAGCCCAAGTTTGGTGCCACCTCTACTGTAATTTCTAATTCTGCTCATGTTTCTCCCATTAATTTAGGAC
Source organism: Corvus brachyrhynchos (assembly GCF_000691975.1). Classification (NCBI taxonomy): domain Eukaryota; kingdom Metazoa; phylum Chordata; class Aves; order Passeriformes; family Corvidae; genus Corvus; species Corvus brachyrhynchos. The sequence goes on along the minus strand of NW_008239056.1, from coordinate 68,591 downwards.
TAACTTACTGCTTGCCAGACAAAATATGCGTAAAAATACATCACAGCTGCCACAGCACCTTTCACATTGCAGTGTCCTGGATGACAACCAGCATCACAATGAAACGGCTGCATTTGGATTTACAGCTGTAGTCACCTGCTATCCAGAGTGGGGATGATCTTTATAGCACAGAGACATAACTGAGTGGCCCGTGGCTCTGCAAGGAGTCAGTGGCAGGAGAGGAACCACAGAGTCCTGTCTTTGGTGCTCTGCTCACTCCCTGGTGGAGGTTTAATGCCACAATATACATGGGAATAGTTCTTAAGAACATTTCTCCACTCTTTTACTGTCAGGGTATGGATCATCCTTCCTGCTCTCCCCATATCATTCTCAGACATGGAACAAAATTTAAAAACCCTATCATGCTATTTTGCGTTTCAATTAAGTACAGTGGACCAGAATCCCAGCGGCTAGGCTGGGATGTGCTGGCACAGCCCCTTATGAGCAGGACAGATCCCAGTCTGCTGTGGTGAAGAGCACGGTGCACTCTCTATGCTTGTACCCTGCTGGGAACACAGGCCAGTCCTCAGACTAAGTTTTGGCTTAGGAGGTGTGGAAAGAATTTGGCAGCTTGTTCCAGTCTCCCAACCTTGCTCACCCTCACATGGAATCACAGCAAAGATCCAAAGCAACAGAGTACTATGCCAATTTCTGCGGGTTTGGCTAAGCAGCTCCCCGTTGGCATTTCCACACACAGCATCTGGATATTTCCTAACAGGGTGGCAGCCCAGGGGGGCGATTTTCAGCCTTCTCTAATTACAATGCTGCTGTCAATGAGTTAATGCCCTTGGGGAGCGGGGAGAGCAGCGCCTCGTGAACGGCTCCCACCCTGGGCGGAGATGAAGCACTGAAAGATGTACAGAGAAATGCAGCCTGCCTTGAAAGTTGAAAATTAAAACACGGACTCTTAAAATTCACATCCTGCAGCTCTCAGGCTTGTTCATGGTTGTCATGGGTTAGCAAGCATAGCCCTGGAAGTGATTTCTTGCAAAGAGGTGCTTACAGCTTCCTCCATGACCTGACAGAACCTATCAACTGGCTAGTTTGAATATTGACAATTTTTTAAGCCACTTAAAATTTTGACTGCCTCTGTGGTCCACATTTAAGAACGGACAAACCCCGGGAAGCCCTCTCTTGCTTCTGGTCTTGGGACAGGTAACTGGGCCCGACCCATGTGGGCCTCAGTGGGCCCAGCCTGGGCCCTGCTCGGTCTGGGCTGGGACCTGCTCGGCCAGGGCCGGGCCAGGCCATGGCCATCCTGGAGCCGATGGGCCCTGTTCCACCCACAGCCCCCCATAGTCCTGCTCTGTGCAGACGGCGCAGCCCAGCTCCACACCCCCGGTGCGGCCGAAGATTCAGCTGAAGCTGCACCGCGTCCGGAAAAGATCATGTGACCAACAGCGCTAAGCGAAATTCCAGCTGCAAGGCCCAGGTGAGATTAACCCTTTTAGTGCTGTAAGTGCTGCAGACATTAAGTAAAGAAAGAAGAGCTGAAAACCTGAGGGAGGAGGAAGAGGAGATGCTTAAAGCTGAAATTCTGTTGTAAAGCTATGGTGGTGATGGACTATGATGTATCAGAGTACCCGTTGTAATATCACGACAGCATGGGGGGTGGAGCGTTCAACTTGTACTTGTGAGCAAAAGCACCTGTGCTGGAATAAGCAAATGCTGAAGCAGCTGTAATTTAATGAGAAGTTTGAACAGGGAGAGATGGAAGTGATGAGGACCCTTTTGCTCCAAATCGGAAGGAAAAGACCTCAGTTCCTAGAGATGCTCCCAGAGATAGTCCTAGAGATGAAGATGATGAGGACCCTTTTTCTCCCAGGGAAGGAGGAGGGCCTCTATTCCTAGAGATGAAGATGCTCCCAGAGATGGGTGAAGAGAACTTTTGTTTTTGAAGAGCTCATCCTTAAAATGGTACCCCAGTAGCTCAAGACTGGACCCTCGAAAACAGTTGTGGGAAAAGCTGTAAGTCGGGGGAAGGGACTCTCACATGCGAGCAGAGAACCAACCCAGGGAGCTGTCTCACTGTGACACTGAAGCCATGAGAGAACTTCTTGTGGAGATGTCTCCATAGCATGAGCAAGAGAGACTCCTCTCCCTAAGTGAACTGAACAAGGTTATTATGGAAGTGGTAAACAGACTGAAAAATCTCAAGGGTAGTCTTTTTACAGTGGGAGAAAGGGGAGAGGTGGGGGGAGGAGAAGTGTTCTGCAGGTGTGGTATGATTTTTTTTTTTTCCTTCCTTTTAGGTCTGTTAATAAACATTATATTCTTTTAAGTTTGTGCCTGCTTTGCTTTCTCCTAATTCTTATCTCACAGAAAGTAAATAAGTTAGTGATAATTTGAACAGAACCATTACAATGGTGAAGACAGGAATAAATGTAGGAAAACAAAGCAAACCAAAGTGAAAATTGGAGGGCAAATGGATTTCTGTTTTTGCTTTAAAAGCACTGTTTATGGAGCAGAAGGTCAAAGTCATGACCTCTTGACAAAAATACCTGCCAGATGTATCTAAACAATGGCAATGGACTTGGTATTTGTACTGAATATGTGATGGGTGAGTCAAGAGACACAACCCAGCCCTATGCAGTCAGGAATCACCTGATTCAGATCAGCCACTGTGTGTGACCTGCTCTCTGCAACAGCACAGGAGGAACCAGGTATCTGTTTATTTCTGCTGTAGCATCACATAGAAAATACCCTTAAAAGTGCATAATGGGGAACAGGAGCTCTATATTTGCTCTGCAGAAAGGACTGGATTTTGACAACCTCTACTCAAAGCAGGGTCATTAAAATGTCAGTCCTTTATGCTGTTGAAACCCACTTCTGCTTAAAGCAGTGGAAGAAGCAGAATACACGATGTTCAGTGTGTTGGTTTAAGAAATCTAAACTTAAGGGAAACATCTGAAATTTTGACATTTTGGTCCTGAAACATATATTTAAGGGATTATTTCAGGTGCCTCCCTGGATTAAGGAATCCCTCTGTCTGTGCTGAGGCCTCAGTTCACTTCTGAAGCAGCAGTTACCTGTGCAATGCTCAACAGCAGTCTTCATGACTAAGAGAGTGTAAGGCTCAGAAAAAAATAAGAATTAAAGGAAAAAGAAAAGCAATCTAAGTTCATTTTAACTCCACTATACTAGTAGTCAAAATTCCCAAGGCAATCTTTTTTTCCACATATCTGTAAATAGTTTTCAATTTCAGTAGGTCTAGCAAGGACTGTGAAACTTCAAGTGATGACCAGGAAGCCTGGCTGTGTGTCTCACATCATAGCAGACCCTTAATACTTCAATTTTTGTGACCTTTCCAGCATAGATGGGTATTATCCACTGGAGAGAACTGAGTAATGATCCTCCCTGATCCCCACTGTTTTTTCCCTTGCAAAATTATTTCTCAACTAATCCAGATGGTGCAAAGGAGCTTGATGAAAAGAACGGCCTGGCTCTGAGTGCAGATGTCAGAGGACATGCCCTGCATGTCTGTGAAACTGCAAATGAGGCAGATGTTTGTCATTATTGCCCACTCTTGGAGCACCAGCATTTCTTCCTTGCTAAGCACCCACTTGCAAGCAGCAATCAACCATCACCTTCTCCTCTTCTAATGGCCACTCAGGCGTGTAATAAATTGAATTTCATCTTGCTGATGAATCTTATTTTAGTTGTTGGGCATGACAGGGCATTTCTCTGTTACGAAGTGAATGGGGACATCTGGCTTTGGTAGGGTGACTAAAAATCAGCTGTGTTTGACCAGTGTCTCTCCTGTTTCACCTTAATTTTCTGACACGGGAGCCAGCCAGGCTTGCAGGCTCAGGCAAAAAAGTAGACTGCAGAAGTCAGGCTTTACACCTGCCCTATTTTGCCTTAGACAACTTTATCTCCCGTGGCGTAAAATGCTTTAAAAAGGTGTTCCTTATGTCACTTGAATGGTGCCAGTGCTGTTTCACCCACTAAACCTGTAAGCACAGGGAAGATATTCCCATTACAGCTGCCAGCATTCCTGAGAGCCAAACAAGCACCGAGTCCAGGCCTTTCCTGACCACTTGTCCCAGCTCTGCACTTACGCAGAGAGGCAAGAGAGTGCTCTGATTCAGCATGTGACATAGTTTGCACTTGTTTATAAGTTACTACACCACGTAAAGGACTGAGAATCAGCCTCATAATCTGGGGTTAGTACTGAGAGACTGCTGCTGTTTCATCCACTCTGTAATAGCTTTCTTCCTTCATGATGAGTTATAGCACTCCTATTTTTGGCTGCGTTTCCTTTGGAAAGCTGGCACAGAAATATTGGCTGGCAGACACAGGCCTGCCCTGGCAATATACTGTTTTGGGGGTTGTTCGCTTTTAACTAATTCATTATACTGCTGTACTGCAGCATATATCACTTGTTTTACCCTCCAGCTCAGAGTGTTTATTAGACAACTACTCTCAGGAAGCTTCCCCAAGACAAATACTTAACCCTCAGGCTCCTTGGAAAGCCTGGCAGCCGGTATTACTGAGCACTAGAAAACAAAGGCAGCTCAAGTACAGTAATTCACACAATTATTAATAATAATATTTTGTTTATTAGTGAAAACTTGCACTAACATCAGTGCTTCCACATGGATTCATCCCTGAAGTAACAGGAGCTCATTACAGAGAGATTTTTCAGATTAAGCTTGGGCTTTTCTGGCTTCTCTCTCTCTTACTTCTCTAATGTGATTGTTCTCCATGACCCTAATATGTGACAGTTATTTTAATGCTGGTAACTACCCTTTCCATTGCAGAAAGTAATAAATGCCAAAGGTATTTAAAGATACCACCAGTCAGCTCTGATTCTGGAGCCATGAAGCAGTTCATGTTCCCTAAAATCCAAGTCCAGCAATTTCATGTTGGTGCACTGTTCATCAGGGAGATTTGGTAAGGTCCCCTTGGCATTGCTGTTCCTGTAAGGGGCTACTGCAGATACCATCTACTGATCTCAGAAGAACCCTCAAGTGTTTGTCAGTTCAGGTGCAGGCTGAGGGAAAAATACTCTTCAGAATGCTGGAGAGGCATTAGAGCTTCATCTCCATTAGCTGTCATACAGACTGTGTTCACAAAATTAGTCTAAGTGCAAGGAACTTCCTGCAGCAAGGGGATGGTGATTTATAAAGACATGGCAATACTAAAGATAAAAGAGGCCAAACTCCACCCCACAGCAGAGCACTCACTAATCTTGGAGAAGAGTCCCTGTACAGAAAGAGACACAATGGAAGGCAGCATTTGATATCCTCTCCTGTCTCGGGTGCAGGGTCTGGTGGTACAGGGTGAGCTCCATCCTCCCGCTCATCCAGGAGAAGCTGATCTTGAGCACCCTGGAGAATCACCACTGTGGTGGGAGCCAAACACTGGAGTTCTGAGACTGCCAAATACCAAGTTTCCAAGCTTCCTTTATAATCATGAAATTAAAAGTCTTCCCTGGCACAGAAGACAACTGGCTAACCTCTGTGAGATAAGTGCAGTGGGCTCACATCATCCCTGCTGCTCCCTTAGGACACAGCCACAGACACTGCACAGCAGGACATCACAGACATCTATCACAACAAGTAATTCACTAAAGAACATTCTAGATCAGAAGTTATAAGCTTTGCAAAAGAGAAAACCCCACACTTTCTCTCCTGTGTAGTCCCACTATGGAGTGGCCCTGCTTCCGCTGTGACTTCATGGGTTCTGAAGCTGCAGCTCAGCCCAGTGTTGGTAAAAAGTTAATTTCGGGAACTCAAAGGCTGACTCCTTACTACAGCCTCTGATGCTGCAATGTGATCAGGGCTGATTTTAGTGCCATCTTGCATATCAAATTCTCACCCACAGGACCACAGACCAGCAGAGAAACATGAAAACCAGAAATGCAGTTCATAATTTCCCCAAATCTTGTGCATTGCCTCGGTTTTAAAACCATGCCTTGCAATACTAGCTAATAAAGAGCTGCACAAGAAAACAGAGCTTTCATCTTTGTGCTGGATTCTTGATTTGTAGGAGTTTTGAGTAAATCTGTCTGGATGGCTAAGAAAAGCCTACAGCCAACCATCTGGGCTTGTGCTGCCTCTTGCCTTTTGTTGACACCAGCAGTCGTTGAAATGTTCCCAACAAAGCATAATTTTTTTATTTTCCACACCTGGGTAATTAAAACAGGTATGCGTCAAACACTGGGGCCCATTTTTAAAAGACATCATTTTCTCAACCCGTAAATATAATTTGCTATCAAATTAAGTATTTCCACACCCCATTTCTCTAGCACTTTAGCATTTTAATTTGAAATACAGTTGATGGAAATTACAAGCAGCAGCCAGGTTTGGATACAATTCTGGACTGAGTACTTGCCTTTTTTTTTGCACCTCAGTAGTTTATTGCCTTGGTGTGCAGCAGAGACAGTGAGGAACAGAAAATAAGACAGTAAGAAGGGGAAAGGTGCCTCATAAAATGGAGAGAGGAGGGCAGGAAGACATGATTTGTTTTACAAGAGAGTTACCACTGTAAGCCATTCTTGGTAGAAATACCTATTGTATGAAACTTGATTTTCAGTGCAGCATTTTGAAAGAAAGCCTGGTCAATTCAGAAGAAATAAGACATGATCCCTATAGCAAAGCCATCACCTTAAAAAAATGTCCTAACTTAGAATTCTGCACAGCTTGGTTACCTCAGCTGCATTCACAGATTCTAGCTGAGACCCAAACAGTCAATAATATACCAGTGTCACACAAGACACAATTTCCTCACCAAATTCCAAATAATATACACATCTAGTGTATCTTAATCAGATAGATTGTCCTGGAGACAGAAGTTAATAATTTAGGCAAAAAGGACGACAAAGACTGAATTTTAAGAGCTGATTTTCCCTTTGGGAGTGCAGAATGAAGCAGCACCATACTTGGTGTTAGATCAGTTTCTCTCTAACAATCAAATCAGAACGTGCTGCTGAAATTCAAAATTTCTGTTTCTCTGCTTTAGTGGATTGCAGCCCAACCACAGCTGTAGCTTAATGCATTTTTTTTTCCAAAGCACTAACTTCATTAGATTTATTTATGGTTGTGGTGGAATGGTTACAAGTCACTCTATAATTCACCCATCACTCATGTAATAGGAGCCATTAGCTGCCCCATCAGTGCAGATGAAGCCAGCTTTGAGCAGTGAATTACTGTCACAATAAACTCCACTCCTGCAGATACCAGTATTATTCTTAGGGATGTAGCCTATGTTAATTTGAAGCAAGTATTTTAGTGAGGAACCTGAAAAACTAAAAAGAGTCTGCTACCAATCTTTAGTCTTTCTTAGAGAACTGTACCTCTAATAAACCTATTTTAATATGCAGAAAGTAGTGAGTTGCCCAACAAGGAGAACTGGGAAATAACAGCAAAGGGAAGAACAAATCCTTGCTCGGCAGATGATTTACTGCCAATTATATATTCATGACAAAGAAGCACAAATGCGAGCTACATTTTTGACACTTGTAAAGAAAGCCAGAAAACAAAAAAGGACAAAGAAAATGTAAAGAACAATTGAAGATAATGATGGTAACTTGTTTCCATACTCTGAGATAATTGATCCACACTGAAGACGTAATTGTAGAATGTTAAAGAGATTAAACACAAGTTCTGAGGCACAGAGGGAAGACAAGTGAGTTGAGATACTGAAATTATGACATTTGGGGAGTCATAATATTTTGATGTTGGCCTTTCAAAATTCAGGGACAACGGCAACACAGCGAGCATCATTTCAGTTGTCAGATGCCTGCTATTCCTCTCCCTTCCCTGTGTCTCTGGGCTGCAGGCTGTGACAGAGTGCCTGCTGCCAGCAAGCAGCCAGTTAAATGATGTGACAGTCCATTTGGTGGGGGACGACAGCTCTGCTGCTCGGGTTGTCTTCTTTTGATCACTATCACACTTCAGAAAAGGCAGTTCATTTACTCAAGGGCCTTCTAAACCTTTAAGTCTTTGCCTGTTTGTTTCCAGAGCTCCTTTCTCCCCCCAGATGATCTTGTTTCCTGCCCCCTATGATACAGTTTGGAGCTGTGAATGTTCTACCTGTCAGGTAGGGCAGTATGTGACACACAGGGCTGGGCTGTGGCAGCAGCCAGCAGACTTCAGCCTTCATTATCCTCTTTTGTTACCAGCCTTGGAAGAGCTCCTGGAACAGGGAAGCCCCCCATCCTGCCTAGAACAGCTCTTGATATTGCTTGTTAGTGCACTGCAGATACATGCAATGACAACTGCTTGAACTATTTAAAATACACCTTTCCCTGCTGTCAGTCAAACAGCTCCTTAGGAAGGATAGAAGGAATGACTCAAATATAGAAATTCAAATCCTAGGGAGGAAGGAAGAAGACTCTAATAAATAAATACTAGCTATTTGCTATTAATTCTGTTATTCTGTGCTAGGGTAGTTTTTCTATGTAAGACAACCCCTTTACACTTTATTGAATAAAGAATACAGAATGCCAATTACAGAACACGCCTATATTTGTTCATTTGAAATCTTTTTTGGGGTGGTATCTATATGATACCCTGGTCAAATTGCAAGTTCCTTGTCCCTCATCCATAAACCAGCCCTTAAATATGTCAAAGTGGAAATTGTTCTTTTTCTGAGCCTGAACTTTCCTGGCCAACAAATTTTAAAAGAAGGGTGCAGGCTGAAAGGATATAAAACAACTGCTCAGGAAAAGAGAGTAAAATCTGGCAGATCTCCTGCAGCCAGCACTGACAGATTTGGGTCCCACCAAGCATTTCAGGAGAGATCAAAAGTCTTAAAACACAAATAAATCACAAAGAGATTTAAATGCATTCAACCTACAGTCAGCACTGACAAGTGCAAGGGAGAGGTGAAAGCTCTGGTTGATAATCCAAGTGTTGCAGGAACAACTATGAAACAAACTAGCCTTAAATTCCTGGATCTGTAGCTGCCTCCTACCTGCCCCGTGGATAACTTGGTCCATGAACTAAATTATCTTAGTGAGGCTTTGAGCAGTTGCTCTGCTGATCACCTTGAAGGCAACTTTCATTCATTCCATCAGCTAGCGTGGCCACTAAGTGTGCCCTTGTTAATCTTGGTTCTGATTTCTTCTGTTCCTGCCTTTGGGAACAGCGATAAGGAAAGAGCAGGGGAGGAAGTTTTAAGCTCTTTGCAACATTGTGCTTTGGGCATTTGCAGCTCACGTGATCTCCCCAAGCTTTGGTCTCAGTGGACACAACCAGCCTGTGTTGTGCTCACAAAAACCCTCCTACCACAGAGAAGGAATGGGGACAGACCCAATAATACACAAATATGCACCTCTTTGCTCAAGTTTATCCTCAGGAGGCTGTTACCAACCTGCCAAAACCAACCAACCTTAAAAAGCTTTTAGGAGATGAAGGGGCACTGATACTAATGAGGCTAGACAAATAAGTAATAAAAATATAGCTGAAAAAGAAGCTGAAAATTTACTTGAGGAGACAGGAGAACCAACTAAATTAAAACTCAGATCTGCTGTTATATTTCCTACAGAGTCAGTACAGTAACAACCCTTTAGGATCAATTTTGCCTCCAAACAATCAGGTTGCAGTTGTTTCTGCAACAGCTCGTTCAAATATTTTCTTCCTCCCTTGCCTCACTTAACCTAGGATATCTGAAACTCCCCCAAATTCTCTTTATCTAAGAGTTGCCTAAAACCTATCAAAAAGTCACAATGTTATAAAATCCAATTTGTTAAAAGCAAAGGTTCAGTCCATTGCTCAAGACAGTGAAAATGTTGCACTTAAGAGAGGGAAAAACAGTACTGAAATAGATTAATGGAAGAAAGCAATGAGGGCAAGAAACAGTCCAGAACAAAAGGCCAAATGCTTCATATTAGACAGGAGGAGAAAGAAAACTGTAAGGCCATATATATTCTGGTCAGTTGAAAATTGTAAGCAGTTGCCTAAGTGAAAAGACCAGAGAACAGAATCTTAAAAACTGGCTACCAAAACCCTAAATAAAAAACCTTTTCCATGAGCACTGCAATAAATGAAATCTGTTTTCCAGGCTTTGTGTTCTGTGAGCCTCCCCTGGCTGCTATTGTCCCCAGATCCCTGTCATGGCCACTGTGGCCAGCTGGGTTCTCTTTTAATGCCTCAAACGATGGGTGACAACCTGGCTGAGCTCTGTAAGTGTCACCACGTAATGTACATTAAATCATGCTAATAATGGAAGAACATGGAGTTCATGCTTGGACAGTTTTCAGCTTTGTTTCCAGAAATGTACATCTAAGCTTAAGAACCAAAGGGAAAGATGAGAAGATGGGAATTTCCTCCACCTTCTCTCCTTGCCTTGCTCCTGAAGCTGCAGGTACTGATGGTGAAGATGCTGGTGAGAACTCCATGAGTACAACTAACATTGTTTTAATCCTCAGCAGTGTCAAGAAGCAATATGACACTGAGGAGGAAAATAATCAACATTTGGACTTTGTTGACTTTTATAATCCTGCTCTTAGAGAATTTTTCTCCTTTATTAACTAGGGAGAAGAAAGAAGAATTACTCTTCATTGTACTGCATTGATGGATGGGCGCCCAAACTAACTTTTCTCGTCAACGAGAAGATAATATACCATTTCTTTTGGAGAAATCTCAAAATTCCCTTTGATTTTTATTTTTTAGGGAGAGATAAAATTCCCTGTGCACTGTGTAAGTAGTGAAATGGCTTCGTTTGAAATTCTGAAGAGGATAAAGCCCCTTTGATATCAGGCATGCATTGCCCCTCTTTTTACGTCTCTGCCAGCAGAGCTTACTCTTGTTAACTGACTAAGAACTGTGTAAAGATCTATTAGAATTTTGCCAATTTTTTTTTATCATAGCTGTTCAACCAATCTCAGCAGTATGTGTGTCTCTCAGTTACATGAAGAAAGATGCCACACAAGTTCAAGCAGAGATGCACAAAACATTTTACAGTGTATGGGTGCAATCTCAGGGATGAGGAGACAGAAAGGGAATCACGTGCTGGAGACGTCCCTGCTCCCTGTGTTCAAATATGAGAACAAAAGTTACAGCAACACACATGTGCACTAATTCATCAGGAAACAAGACTGTCCTTTGCTAGGGATCTTCTGGGGCTTGTGGCAGAGATGTGGGGGGCTGATCTCTCTCCCATATTTACAGTTTCAACAGTCTTCACAGTATCTTCCTCAGCATGACCCTGCAGTGAACTGGAATATTTACAGATCAAACTGAGCCCAGCTGGGAGTGCAGAGATTGAGCACAGGTACAACTCCCAGACTGTAGTGCTGGAACTTCCCTCGCCCTACAATATTTAAGGATTTTCTTACTAACAAACTAGGAAACAACAGGTTTGCTTTCCTATGTACCAGACCTGTCTCCATCTTGTGTGAACTGAGTAGTTTGATCTAAACCATCTAAGGACCCACAAATCAGGCTTTGCCATGCCTTACAATTAAAATTACTGGCCCTTAGCAGCACTTTCCTTTCTATAGATACTGGTTGAAACTAGTCTTGAAGTCAAAGACTTTTGATCATATCTATCCTACAAAATTTCAGTATGTTTTTTTCAGAATAAGAGAAAGAAGACGTTAGAGGGACACATTTAGCTTTGGAAGGTGAACTCTCCAACCCTTGAAAACCAAGAGCCAAATTGTATCTCTGGATATTGTGGGATGCTTTCCTGCTCTCTCTTCAGTCCCCTCCACCAGCCAGCAAGCACAGATGCTCGTTATCATTTCCTAATTAAAACCCTGAGGCAGGAAAACAGTTACTGTGTGCTATAAACCACCCTGAAAAGCATTTAAATACGTATTTAAACTTTAGCATGCATTTAAGAAGACTTCTTAACATGGGATGATTCCCTGAACTGGAGTGTTGAGCTGCAGCCCTTTCAATGTCTCCTCAGCACATTTAAAAGGAGCCAAGAAGAGATGATTATTGCCAGAGGTGACAGGATTCTTGTTAAAACAACACTGCACAGAGCAGGGTTGTTGATGTGCCCCAGCTTGCAAAAACACAAAATTATTCTGCCTACTTCATGAACATCAAGGGCTGTCTCATCTCTGGAAGGAATTTCCTCCACCTGTTTTGTCTGAAGCCCAAATTGGTGCTGCAATCCTGCAGAATGCACTGAAATCTGCTGCTGAACTGGTAGACACTTAAAATACTTCTTACAGAAAAATAAAACCTGGCCAACTGTTCTGTGTATCTGCAAGTAGGTCACTAATTAATCTAAAAATATTTATTCTCAGGTCAGGTCTGTATTACTCTCTGCTTTGTGATAAATGCAAGTTCATATTCAAAGGCAATGTTTACATTCATCACATGAGCTAAGCCTGTCTGCAGCAATTAACAGTAATTCGGATGCTGCCCGTTATTACTCCAAATAGTATTTTTTTCTTTATCATTAGCTAGCTAGGTCAGTGAACACAGGGGCAGTGTATATTCTCAGGAAAATTCCCAGGAAAGCAGAGATTAGTTCCAAAACACTTAAAACACCCTAAATCACTGTCAGCTGCATTACAGATTCCCAGATATAAGGAAAGAAGGAAAAGTCATAATGTATGAACTAAGAAACAAATAAGGTAATTGCATTTTTCCCCTCTATCCCTCTCTCTCTCAGCCCTTCAGAGAGATCACAGAGAATAATTATAACTATTTTTTAAATTCTGTCAAATGAACCCAGTTTTGCTTCCAAGAGTCAACTTTGTGCTGCTGCTTTAACATTAATCTAAAGGATTATTTGGATGAGTGAGAATTGTCTCAGTGTCAGGGCAGCCATGCTCTGAATGGGAAGTTTGTTTCTGAGTAGAAGAGGTTGTACTCCAGATTCTGTGACTGATTGCCAGATGATGGGATGGTTTGATTTCCATGTAGATTAAAGACAATCGTATCTTTGGAAAAATAGGAGAAAATATCCCAGGAGTTTGGTACATCCATGTTCTCATCCCAGAGTTCCAAAAGGAGTAGAGGACCTAAGGTGTCCTCAGGGCCCTCATTTTCCACTGCCAGCTCTGGGGTGTGAGGTGTGAGCGGTTTAAGTGTCTGAGGCTCTTTGTGCCAGCTGCTGGTACAGGCATTGTGGGAGATATTGCTTGTTCTACTCTGAACTGCTCTTTTTTTTCTCCTTCGGTTGCAGAAAAAAGAACCCAAATGAGCCACAAGTTTGTGCAGAGGGGAAGAACAAGAAATTTGATTACATTTCCTCCTGTATGAAGCACTTCTTCCATCCTTCCGAATCATATGCAGCTCTGTAACTTCTTCAAAGGGCAGAGGTTTGGGGTTCGCTTTGGACAGGACACCCTGTAGGACTAAAACGCAACTTTTAGTCCTCTCTTCACATCTGTTGTGACACTACAGCCCTTCTTCCCCAACACAAAGCTGCTACATCCTGTTCCACTTTAATTCCTGTACTCAACAGAAGCAAAGGTCAGTCAGGATAAACTCCACTGTCTGTGCTTTTACCTTCACTGTGGGATTATGGGATTTTCCAGGAATTCCAGAGAAACATTCTATCCTATAAGAGCAGGCAGTCTTCTGCCCTGATGTTACTCAAAATCAGGCAACATGGTATTACGAGCACCTTGTAGGAACATGGAAAATAAACTGCCTCAATATAATTTGATCTATTTTTCCAATAACTTTGCTAATGAATATTTTATTTTCTCTAGTGCTGGACTTAATTTGCTTGGAAGACAATTGTCATTACATTAAGGAACAAACAGTTCACTAGACCTGAGGAGTGCAATAATTGATTTTTCAGCTTGGTAGATGAATTAAGAAATTGTTATTTTTATGTTCCAAGTCACATCCAGAAAAAGCTGGTGTGGGATCTAAAATCCTTCACACGGAAAGACCAATTTTGATGTTTTCTGATTCTCCAAGTAATTTTTTTCTGTAGTAAATCTGGATCAATATCTCCCTGCTGTGGTCAATATTGCTTTTCCAAGTCAGGTTGAGGTGTTTGTCACTCCAAGCTTGGGACAGTGGGAAGGCCTGGCTGGGCAAGTTGCTCTCCCAGAGAGCACAGCTACTCCTGATGTCCTTGAAACCATCATATCTGTTACATCATCTGTCTGGACATCCTACCTGGCCACTGAATAAGGCATGGTTTAATTCATCTGGGCTAAGGCAGGTTCAGAGCTCTACGCTTGATCCCTACACATGTAAAACTTTCAGATTTTAACACCACTCACTTATTTTGATCTGATGATTGAATGATCTCCTGTTTAAAAAATGGGAGTTCTAATCTTTCTGAGCCTCCAGTTCCCTGCATATGAAAGCAGAATATTCCATGCAGCTTTTCAAGGATCTTTGATGTCTTCAGATGAAGAGCAATGAGCATTAATATGACTCTATCACAAGCATAAAATTACTGCTGTACCCTCTCTAGCCCTTGAGCTGTGTAAAGGCAATGACACTTGATTCATTTGATGTAACTCTGTAAGAATGATCATATAGATGCAATTAAAAACATAGTTTTTATCAATTATGCAGTAGCATGTCATCTGTACTCTACTAATTAGAAAGGGGAAGAAAAAAGTTACTGGCTGAAAATTAATTATGACAACATTTCTACAGTGTTTAGAACCTAGTTATAAGAATTAAATATTTATGTCATTATGGTTTTCATTATGCATCCTAATGTGATTGCCTGAGTGAAATCACTGCAAGGTGCTCCCACACTCCCGAAGTTCAGAATTTGGATGCCCCCATGAGCTGATAGTGCTGACAAGGTTGTACCTAAGTGTGTCTTCAGATAAGAATCTTCTCTCCACATGAAAACGTGCGCCTCATTTCAAGCTGCTGATGTGTCATATTGATCTCAGCAGATGACTCTCTATTCAACCAAAGAGTGGTGTGAAAAGGCAAAGGCACTCAAATTGTTCCAAATCTAAGTTATGGATCCTGGGCCAAATCCAGAGCTGGATGATTGCTACAGCACTTCAACATAAAAGATGTACTATGTTTAGGAGAATGATGTTACATTTTTTTGAAAGTTTTCCACTCATCTTGTATTCACAGTTTCTTAAACCCCCCTTTCTAGCTTTTATTTGCCTGGATCCACTTCATTCAATCTCTTTCAGCAGCCAGAACACAACTGTAAAATCGAATCCAAACACGGCTGTTCCCTCTCCCAGGTCCAGCCCCGAGTGTTTACGTAAAGCAGGCTCAGCTCTCGGCTGGCAAATGGATGATTGTTATTCAAGGCAAGACAGCTTTGCTCTTTGCAGCTGATTGGTAAAAGGTGAGGTCCTGACCCCACTCCTTACACTATGGGTTATTGTCTGGCCTTCACCCCGAGGGGTTCTTTACCTGCAACTTTTATCACAACTAGCAAATGACTCTGTTGTTGAGTGGGCTCTTCTGCCATTTTTTCCTCCAGAATCTTGCATTCCTCTCTAACTTCCCTGGATTTTTAATCCTCATCCTTGCCCTCACCTGAGTTGAAGCTATTGAGACATGTACAGTTGTCCCAGCTTGGCTGCAGCAGATCACTCCTGGACCCCAAAGGCCATCACACTTTGTAATGAACTCAGGAAAAAAATGAATACGCACAGATATAAAGACTTTCTCATGAAACAAATTTCACTTAAACACTGAGCAATTTAGGCTGCCAAAAAGGCACTCTGTGCTGGTTTGGGCAAATTTGGAAATATATCTCCTGAAGGCAGGTTACAACCACCCCTCCCCCATCAGGTTTGTGAAAAAATAAATTTTCCTTCCTCCCCCACCAGGTTCGGGAAAAAAAAAATTTTTCTCGAAGGAAGGTGAAAGACAAAAAAACTATTTATTTAACAAACACACAGGAAAAGGATAATGATGTTAAATGATAAAACGTCTCTCTCTGCTGAGAGAAACCTGGGAAAATTTCAGAGTCCTTCCATAGTCTCTCTCTCCCCCTCCTTGGAGCTGGGATGGGGTGGTGGGCCCACCTCCAGGGCCAAGGCCTCAGTGGAAAGTCCTCCCAATGTATTCTGATGTTGAAACTGTCCAGCAGAGAAGAAGGGAAAAATCGGAGTCCCAGGAAAACAAAGTTCAACTCTCCAGAGGAAAAGGAGCTGAAAAACTGGCCGAAAGCTGGCTGGAAAGAAAGCAAGCAGAGCGCTTCCTCCTGCTCTCGCTCTCCTGCCGCAGCTGAACGCAGAGACCCGTCTCTGTCTCTGTGTCCTTGAAACATGAAAACAAACTGCAAAACTGCTTTGAAAGCTTTGCTCAGTTCCCTCTCTCTCTCCTCTCAGGCTCAGTTTAAAGGCATAGAAAGGCACGGAATTAATTTCTGGGCATAGAACAGTGATATGGGATACAACATCATGAAGTCACCCCAAGACACACTCGAACACAGGAGTTGAAAAGGAAGGATGGTTTAAGAAATTATTTTAGGCTTCAAGAAAACACAGAAACATATGGTTACTGCTAAATATTTGTATACGTGACACAGCAAATAGAGATGTCTCACGGGTTTTGAATTAGATATTTGGAGAGAAAGAGAAGGAAATAATACAATGTTGGGTCCCATCTTAGTTTAGAAACAGATTTTTTAAAGACATGTTTGTCTTAAAACCTGGCTATTGGAATCCCAGGTGGAAATGGTCAATTTTAGATACAGCAAAATCCAAATTTGTTCTCCCTCAGCCCCCCACTGTAGTGTTACAATACTAAGTGTGTGGAGGAGTCTTAGGTGCAAGGTTAGGAATATAAAGAAAATGGGATGTACTTCTCCATTAATAATTTCACAAAGGTTCAAATAAACAGACCAGTGAAAGCAACAGTCAGCTCAGTATCAAACCAAGAAGGACAGGTTTGTGTGTGTGTGAATGTGCACAAGCACCTGTGTGCATGGGAAATCCTTTCTCTTTAATTCTCAATATCCAACAGTCATAAGGTGCTTAGCAATAGGAGCAGGGAGAAAAATGCTCCACATCAGCGTCACAGAACAAGTCACCTGCCTGTTTATATGTTGTACTCACTGCTGTTTAACTCCTTCAGACAGCTGGAGTTGTACATGGAATGATGTAAATGTTGCTGTGGGTTGACGGGTGCCTTATTAACATAAGTCATTATAATATTAACAGTCATTTCCTTACTGATATCAAATGGGATTTTCCTGGCCAAAATGTCAGGAGAAAAAGGATTGCCTCTTCCTATTATCTTTATATTGTGTCAATATACGTTTACTCACGCATTACAAACAATTGGCCCCATAATAGCACAGAATTAATAAAGAACAGAATGGGCAATGTGATAAAGCAAAAGCTGAGACTGGTGAAAAATGGAACAACACAGAAATGGAAGTGAAATTAGTATTTTGACCATATTTAATCAATCCTGAGAAGCAGGGTATCAATGAAGAGTTCAAGAGGAAGCAGAGATATATTGTATTTCATGCACATGCTCAGTTTGGTTAGTGGGATTTTTTTTGTCACATAAAGGTGTGTAAAACAGCCTGTCTTCACTTTTCCTCTGGAGCTCACTGAGATTCATGTCACTGATTTTTTTTTTGGTGTGAAGTGAAGAAGGCCAGATCTGCCCTGCTGCTGCAGAAGGGCAGTGCCCTGCTGGGAGTATCACACCATGGCAGCTGCCACCAGCCACTTGTACCCAGATCCTCATTTCACTAAATGGGACAGTGAGGACGGTGTGACATTGCCCAGAGTGCCCTTCATCCCCACCTACTTGCTGAGCCACCCTCTTGTACTTCCAGCCCAAGCAAGTTCTGGTATTACATTGTGGAAAGAGGAGTGAATTATTTCTTGGGGGTTGTGGTTTTTCTCCCCCCCTACCTTTTTTATTTTTAAAATTTTATTGAGATACTAATGCTACAGACAGCAAAGAATTTATAATTAAGGGGATGCCCATCAACATTTTTAAAGCAGAGCTTCTATTTGAAAAGCAATGAATATTTTCCCTACTATCTGACTTCAACAGATGTTCTGCCTAATCTACATTCAGTTTACTCCCTGTCTTACCTTTGACCTTTCTTTTGAAGGTATTCAGAGAACAGAATGTCAGTATTTATCTACCTGATGTGCTTCCATCTGCCTGTGCAGAACACGAATAACCACAAATTATATCTTCTTTGTGAAAATTTGAATGACAGAAGCATTTCTAAGACTTCATCTACATGGAATGATCAGATGCTATCTCCTTTCTTGGAGGAATTATGCATCTCATATCTGGACATGCAAACCAAGAACAGCTGCCAAATGTGGATTTATGTTTCCAGTGTCTCCACTGAGACGTCTTTCTTGGATGCTTTTCCAGCACCCTTGTCTTACCCATTTTTCTTGACAGGGAAAATGAAGTAGGAAAGTTCATACCCAAGGCTGCCATGAGGAATGTAGAGCAGCATAAAGCTGTTTTAAAGAGGTGTCCTTTGGGAGGTGTTATCAGAATAATGACCTGCAAACCTGTTAAACTCTACACTTTAAAGCCTTCCTTTAAAGGTCCTTCCTGTGGAACCATATTGAATCATGGCATGGTTTGGCACAATGGTTTTTGCTAAAATGATCTTAAAATTTAAATTCAGAATCTGTTTTCTCCAAAGCAGCAGTGCACAGCTTTAAGGCTGTCAGAAGAAACATCCAGGAAGTGACAATTTAATATATTGGAAATAATTCTGGTGATTGTGGTAGAACTGATCAAGCGTTGGTTTCATCTTCAAGTACTCAATTATTTTTAAATTTAGGCAAATTTACTGCCTGTGCCACACATAACAGGGCTGTGCAGTGTTGATAAGAGCTGCTCCAGCAGAATACACAACAGTGAAGTATAAACAGAGTGGATAACCTGATTCTGGTGCATTTGCTAAAAGGCAGAAGTAATTTAATGTACCCCTTAGTTGGCCCACACTAGTGGAGAACATGTTCCAGTTTAACCTCTGCCTCTGAGAGGTGTTGGATACTGGTTTTACAGGAGGCAACACTTGCTTCTGAAATGAAGTGTGCCCTGCAACATCTGCTGGGGGAAGCCAGGCTCCAGATGAGTGGAGAGAAAAAGCCATTATCACATGTTATCTTTACTGCTCCACAGCACATTCAGTGTAAGCACGGCCATCAATTCCTCACCCTGGCCGAATTCCAGGATTGGCAATTATATCTTCCTGAATGTCTACATTACAGTCTAAAGCATATTCCTGGATGCAGTGGGACTGTGCAAAATTTTACATATCTATTTCTCTCCACTGACTTTTATAAAAGAAGATCCTGGTCTAGTCTGGCTCCCTAACATGCAGACATCTCATTTTTATGTGCAGATATATGGATAAATGAATCTCATCCCAAACTCCTGGGAACAGAAAGGAGGAGAATCATGCCCAACATAATGAAAAAGTTTACCCATAGCTCAGCCTGAAGATTAGAGGGGGAAAATCAGATAGGGGAAACTAGGAAAAGAGAAGATCCCAATGTAGGAAAAAAACCAACTTTGGAACTCAGTTATCTGGTGCTGATTCATTATTTACAAAAATAGGGAAACATGTACAGTGAACTATGCAATCAATGTTTTGCCCAATTAGAACACAAGTACATCTGCTTTTCATCCAATAGTTGCCTAGTTTTACAGGGAAAAAATGCAATTGGTACTAATAAAAGAGCTTGCAAATTAAGGGGTAGGTTAGCCAGTAATTCTGCACTTGATACCACTAAGAGAATTATGGATATTATGCTGAATTTCTTTCTTTAATCCATTAACAATACAGGTTTTTGAAGAAGCTCATTTGTTAGGCTCAGGCATATCACAAGAACAAAATATTCATGATTCAATTATCTGAAGAACTGTTGAAGGTCAGGGTGCCTCTGAAGGATGCACATTAAGGCAGGGAAGTGAGAACCAGCACCTTTCCCACAGTTCTACATACTTTAGGGGTTTTTTTGGATCTATCACAAGACTGAACTGTGCTGCTTAACTGAGCAGGATCTGACACACAAAAAAATGTACAGTTTTCCCTACTGTCCTTCAGGGTTGATTTCAGTCTAATTTTCCATTCACTCTTTTAAAAAAAACAAAAGACTCTCTAACTCCTTGAAGTCTCACTGCCTCCAGGTTTCACAGTGCTTGAAATCTGGCCCTACAGAACAGGAATCCCTTCCATTTGAAATCAGTAAATAAAATGCACCCCCATAAAGTTCACAACTCAGGGATGTATCTGTGTGACACCAAGAAACATATTTTTAACACCTTGGCAGTATTAAAGACTTGGAGGATTTTTAAATAAGTCTAAGGTTGCTTGTGAGAACATTTTGACCAAGACTTGCAGGAAGGATATCAAGGAGAATGCATTAAACTTCTCTGCAGATTAAATCACTATAAAGGAAACTACAACGAAAGACAGTATTTCTAATAAGGGTAGAGTTGGAAACTATGTCAGAAATTAGTCATGATTTTTGAAAATCAGACTTTCATTTCACTTGCTATCTAATACTTGGTGTTAAGTTATCCTCCTAACTGGACTGAATCCTGAAAACCAAGCACTAATGGTGGTCCAAGCCCTCAATGGAAGTGCATTAACAATGGTAATTTCGGTCAGGGATGAGCTCCATAGCTTCTGTTAATTTGGGGCCTGCTTCTGTTTTTGAAGTCAGTAGTTCTCTTGACTCCAGGGAAAATGAAACTGAACTCTTTCCTGGCAACCACATGAATTCAGTTCAAGAGGAAATCAAAGCCCCTGCCAAAAGCTAGTCCAAATTTCTGGAGTAAAACTAAACAGAAGAACATCCTGATGTATGCATGTGTTCTTTGCATATCCTAGTTTCAGGCAGCTCCAGGAAAAAACAGCATTCAATGATTGGGTGTTTATGACCTTTTCATCCTTAGTTAGCGATGACATTCCCTGCCAAGGCCTTGGTCTCAGACTTACCTGTACTGGGCTCTTGGCTTTTCCTTAGCCTCAGGCTAATCCCACTTTCTCTATGCTCATTCCCTGCTTCAGAAAAGGGGTAGAAGAGGCTCTTTCTTATTTAGATTGTATGAGAGCAGAAGAACGTGATGATGTTCACTGCATTATGCTGCACAACAAATACTAACATTTACCAAGGCTGCTCTAGGCACCTTGGGCACAAAAATAAAACCTTCCAGCCAGAGAAGAGAGTTATTAGAAGTCATGTTTGTGCAACTCCAGTTTGATGTAACAGAACAAAAAGCTTGTGAGGTTTGCTCAGATGAGAGAACAGAGCTGGTCAGAGGGTTGGTTGCAGCCACAGCAGCCAGAGGGGAAACACGGCTCTTACAGGCTCATTCCTGTTTTACTCCTCATCCTCTCAGCTCCTGGCTACACACCCCTGCTAAACCCTGCAGCCTGGCCTGACACCTCTGGTACTCCCAGTTTTCTGAGAGTAGAAGAATAAGCCCCCTGCCCACAGAAACAACACACCCCAGCCAAGGAGAGGGGAGAAGCTCATGTGTCTGAGTTCTTTCCACACATCCCAAGCTTGAAGCAGCCCCAGCAACCCGAGCTGAAGGCGTGGATGTGTACTCAGTTCCACGAGAATTTTGCCTCTGAATGACTCCAGAGTCTATGTAGCTACAGGCAAAGCAGCACCTATTTCTGCTGCACAGACACTATTTCTGACAGGATCACGGCAGCATTTATTAGGTTTTCTAAAGGACACATTTCAAAGCCAAAATTGGTCAGACCTGGTACACACAGTACTACCTCTCTCCAAGGTAATGAAACCCCTGCAATTTTATTACACTTGGGAATTCTGGCAGAGTGGTAATTTGGGATGAACTGGATTCATTTCGAGAGAGCAGTCAGCTGGAATTATTTTGTCTAAAAGACTCCAGTCCTCAGGGTAATCAAGGGAGGGACAAGTAGAAGAGGGTGGCATTCTGAGGGTGTATGAAATGTTATCTGTCTGTCTCCACCCTGAAATACACTTTATGCATGGGCTGACATTCCTGTTTATGCCTGGTGCTAAATGGTATGATTCAAGCAAAATGATGCAAGCAAAAAGCTGAGAAGTTACTTGTAGGAAAGCACCTGAATGTCCCATTTTCAACAGGACTCAAAGGTCCCAGGAAGTGTCCAGTGTGGCCCCAAATTAATATTATTTTGCCTTCTGCAGCTCTGAAATTCACTCTTTGCCAGTTTCTCTCTCTTCAGCATCAAAAATGAAATTGCTGCTAGTGCCCAAGACATCCATCCTGATGTAGATATCTCACCTGTAAGGCCACACTTGCCCAGGGCAGAAAGGATTCGGGTGCAGTTGCAGGTTTCTTACAGGGAAGATGCCATCAGCATTATCCCTTCACTCTGAAGACACTTTTCTGCCCCTGAGATCCTCACAGCTGCCCTGAGCAGCCTGTTTTTGCTAGCACAGCCTGGGCAGCACCCCACGGAAGGCAAGCACCCAGAACAGGCATGTCAGGGCTCTGCAGATACGGCATTTCAAAGCCAAGTTTGATGCTAAAATTTTGCTAAATCCTGTATCCTGAATGGTGCCAACAATGAAAAACCGTGAGTGAAGAAACAGAACTAACAGACCTGTTATAAATACAAACAGGGGTTGCTGTTAATGGGTGTTCCCCAAGGAGAGAAACAAGGAGAGGATAAACACAAGAAAGCAGGAAAAGCATCCCAGGGAAATGATTCTATCACAGTCAATCTTCACATCAGGCTGATAAAGAGAGTTCATTTTGGAGTACCTCAGTTTAACTTCAGGTGAGACCTGTCTTGAGGGATTTTCATTAGAGGGTACAGTGCTACGAACACTGCAGGTGTTTTGCAAAGCCCAGATCAGCATTCTCTGTAAGCACATAAGCTGGGAGAAAATTTCACCAGCACTTAAAATGAGTATCAACTTCAGTTTAACCATGTAGAGCTTCAGTAACAAGATATGGAGAAAAGTATTTCTTGTGTTTGGTACAAACAGATTCTCTGCAGCCCTCATCAGCTTTTCCCCCCTACTTTTCTCCTTCAGAACTGCATGGCAAATTTCTACGCCTTATTTCCTAAAAGAAAGTATTAGGTGTATGCCATGGGATAAAAAAAGGAGAGGTGATAATAAAAGAGCTTAATTTTTATAGACTCCACAAGAGATTCTTACTCCATCAATTCTGAGTTTAAGCAACATGAAAATGGACCCAACCCAGGAGTCAATCCCCTCGGAGTGCAGCCTTTTGAGTCCATTTTTCATCTTAGCCTTTCTAGCTGAAGGCAACCCACATAAATAAACATGTGCAAGTCATTGCCAGCATGCTCTACTTTATTAATTTTGTGTAGAGCAAGCTGGCTTTTGGGGAGGTTAATTTCCTGAACTGAGAAGAAAATGGCACTTCACCAATTTGAAAACAAATAATCGCGTGGATACCTCAGTTCATTATTTTTAACTCTGCAGAGTCTTTCCAGACTCCAGGAGCATGCTGACAGCTTGGTCAAACAGAGCTATTTTCACTAGCCAGTTTCCCTGTGTGGGGTGTATTATACCAGGTTACATACAAATTAATGGCTGTTTAAAACCAGCAGCACCTTGTCTAGGTTCTTGTAAACAGACCTCAGATAATCCTGGGAATGTCAATTCCAAAGATGCAGCTACAGTTGGAGTAAAAACCCTCTAAAATACCACATTGCTTTTGAGAAAATATTCTCAAACTCTGGCAACAAGAGCCCCTGGACCTCATGGATATCACATTTTTGCTGCCTCTGTTGCTCTTAAACCCCCTTAGGAATGAGAAGTAGTGACTTGAGTGCTGTTTTTTTCTATTGAACTACCTGTGAATCTGGAACCAGAACACACAGCCCAAGATGTTGATTTTGTCTGAAGTAATGAGAAAGTGACACGAGTCCATATGGTATCGGAAATCCTGGTGCAAACCTGTCTGTTGATTTAAAGGCATACGGAAGCTACAGGGCTTTGACAGTATCACTTGAATGTGGCTATTCCAGAATCCAGGCAAAAACAGATGGCAGCATTTCTGAGGTTTTGGAACATATGCTGGGAAACATAATTTTGAAGTATATTTATTAACAGTAGGGTTAATTTCATTGGCCTAATGATACTGTTGGTACATTTTTTAGAAAACTAGTGATGTGTAAACTTAAGAGTTGTGCAAGTCTATGGCTCCAGAATTGTTTTCCCAGACTAAAAGTTTGATAGGAATTCTAAATTCTAAAATTCTGTATCTTAGAACAAACAAGATTAGAGAAATAATGTAAATTTGAAACCATTTAAAATTCATGTGCCATTTTGAGTTTGCAATGATCTTTTCATCATCTTAACTAATGTCAGGTGATAGTCAAAAAGTACATTAATTTATCTGTCTTACCAAAATGTTTAACATAGATAGTTGATGAAAGAGAAAATATTATCTGGCTGACATGATGCAAAAATGTCATTCTGTTCTTCTCTGTACAGATGGTTTTTCACTTCCCACGGTCTCTCTCTGTGGAAAATCTGTTGTGTTCTTGGTATTTAATTTGCCTTTTCGATGCAGTTTTCTCAATTAAATCTCATGCAGATGATGCAGTCATTTATATTCAGAGGATCAGGCTTCCTGCTCTTACTGGATAAACTTTAATGTAATCCACAGGGTTCAGATTTAGCTGCATGATATTAATTAATTTTAAATTTAGATAAATGTTTCTTTGGTGGAGATCAAAAGGTAAATGTGGTCCCTAGATCTGAAGCCCACAGGGAGGGCACATTTTGGATGACTTGCTTGGATTTTACTGAGCCTAAGAGAATCCAGGTGAGAGAAGTGGCTCAAACAATTAATTGCTCTGTACAACAGGTATTGCCACAGCATTAGCTTCACTTTCTCAGCCGCCACGTGTGAGCCCTGCTCTCTGACCACTCATTAAGGGGAGGCCGAGCACAGTGATGTTTTCATGACAAGGACATTTTCATCTAAAGACTGACTTGTGGCGAGGGCATAGCAGGGGGATTTTTACCTGCTGATGCAGTACATTTGCTGGGTATGAAAATGGTGTGAAAAAGACAAGTAAATTTGTGATAAAACCTTCATTTTCCGTCTTGCAGCTTTTACCTGAATAATTCAGTAACCCCCTTTCCCCCTCCAGGACCTCTCTTCATTCAGGGAAGAGCAGGGAGTAACCAGCAGGCACAACTTAATATGCCTATAGAAACTTAAACATGGTGCCTGACCTTGCAACCTAAAAAATTGTTTTTAACTCCTTTCTATTTAAATTGTCCATGCAACTGCTGTCAGCAGCTAAAGAGAAGCATGAAAGCTGACAATATAATCCTGTATAAAAGCAATAACCCAATTTAACCTTCGTATTCCCTTGATCAGGCTTTAGATGCCAGGGAATTCAGCCCTATGTCCTTCACAGAGCACAGGAAAGGTCTTTGTTAAATGCACAGTCTGGTCCATAGGACCAAGTGATTTTTCTTCCATTTCTCTATAAACCAAGGGAAAATCTGCCAGCTGCCATAGTGCCTGTGATTTCCATAGCCACAGTGAGGACCAGCAGGGCTGGTTCCATCCTCATTAGGATCGTGTATGGGGATGACATAGCGGGTTAAATATCACACTCCTGACTTTCAAGTTGTACCTAATCCCCTTCTGTGCCATATGAAACAAAAAATTCAGTGTGAGGATGGGAAAGGGGAAGGTATCTCTCTCCGTTCATTTTGAGAGTATTTGCAAAATGCCAATCTCCCCCTCTGCCCCTCAAGTACAATGAATTCAAAGAAGATCATCCTAAAAGACATCTTGTAATTTGTTTTATCTATTTACAGAAAGATTTGTTTTTCTGTCTGACTTTGAGTTATTCATAAGATATTCATTTACATGGCTATCTGCATATAAATATTACCACTGGAGAGCAGCGCAGTGGAGAGTGAATATGGATTTCTGAGCCTTATCATTGTACGTCTTTCATATCAGGTGCTCATTTAGACAGAATTCATTGTATATTATTCTCCTGTGACAACATTAACCGGCCTCCAACTTTCCAGTGCTTGTTATCATTTCCAGAGTGTAAAAACCTCAAGGACTTAAAAGGACAGACAGGAAAGTTTGCAGAACATTTCATTAATTTGTGGGAAATTCTACTTACTGTAAGTGTCATGTCTTTGCTGTGAGGACTGAGAACATCTGCCAAATATAATACCACTTTCTTCCCTCACAGTCTGGCTCCTCTTCTGCTTGACATTGAGGGACTCACCCCTAACTCACACTGCCTCAGCCTGAAGAGGCAACTATGTACATAAACCTAAAGCTTAAATTTCAATTTGTATTGGAATGTCAGTCATCAGATAAATCCAGACCCTGAGGAAAGTGAATAATGAATAGCTGTGTGGGCCAAGAGAGAATAGGAAGTGCCAGCAATAACTCCTTTCTAATCTATCCTCAGTCTTATAATGCTCTGGCTGTTACTTCTAGTGGACTTTCCTGTTCCTTGTAGCCAGAAATCAGAATCAGGGGTAGGAATGGCTGAATCTTTCATCTGCCCAGGGGAGTTGTCTCAGAAAAGCATTCAAATATACAGGTGACATTTTTCCAAATAGAATAAGTTCTGGGGTCTGTCAAACTGATGTGGTAATACCATGGGACCTCTCTTGGGCTGACTCATCATCTCCCCTTCGCATTTCAAGCCTCTGTTTGGGTCCCCAAAGACAAATGAAATGTAAAAGTACAGTAGGTGATTGGAAGTTATAACCATCACCTCGATAATGATATACACACATCACCCTTTCATTTGGATAACACCATCCAGCCTAATTTATGCAGCAAACCATTTGAAAAGCATATGTAGCTAACCACAAACAGTATTGCACCATGCAAATTCAGAGAAAAAATACCAGAACTCAGCCCTCCAAAGTAGCTACAGGAAGACCCAGAGAGATCTGGCCACCTTTGCTGTACTTAATAACATCATTTTCTACAGGTTTCCCAGGGATACTTGGACCCTACCTACAAATAATGTGAACTCAGAAAGGTCTCCACTTGGATGGGGATTGAGAAACACAGGATCAGTGTAGAACCACTGCCAATGCTACTGGAAATTGTTGGATGAAATCTCTTGCAGTCCATTTTTTCCTGTTGCAGAACATTACAACATCACCATTTTCTGTTCAGTTGCCTTAAAATAAGTGAATTGCACCATTCTCAGCAATTCTGTTCATGCCTCAGCACTGCCCTGATCCTCTGTGCTCTGTTAGGTTTGAGCCTAAGAGAGATGTTATTTTAAGAATAATTGTATTAAAAAAACACCCCATGACTGATAATGGTCTTTTATCCATTTCATGGCACTCAGAGATTTTTATCTATGGCTTGTTGATTAAATGTGATCAGGTGTGTTGAACTATAACATCTCCTTTAGAATTCATTGCAATAAGAACAATGCAAAAATGTGCTTAAGGTGTCCCAGCCAGTGAATTACGGGTGTGATAGGCTGTAACGTCTTCTTTAAAGTGATAGAGTGAGAGAATTAGCAGGAGTTGTGAACTTTAAGAAAAGAGCAGCTGTATCACTGCCATAGCAGAGTTAATTCAACAACAAAGAAGGTGCCCTGGATTCTTTTTAATTTTCTCTGCTCTTTCCAGTGCTCTTAAAAAAAAAAGAAAAAGAATTTCACCATCTCTTTTGGTGTTTCCTCTCTAATGTCTCTGCTGACATTAGAGAGAGCTTATGGATCAGGCTCAGAGTTTGTGCCTCATTTTCCAACTGTTAACACTGAAGTGTTCATCTACAGTAAGACCATAAAAATCCCACTGAAAATTGGTGAGCATGCTCGAGACAGACCTCAGACCTGTTTTCAGTTCAAAAATATGAATTTAGACTTTGAGCCAGTAACTTCAGAAAAAAAAAGAACTGTCACAGAGATAAAACCCATGATCTGACCTGTTCTTTCCTAAAGCATCCAGGTGCTGCAGAGGAAGACATAGATAAGCTCATCAGACTAGAACTTTGTAGTAATTTTCCCACACTGCTCCTTCCAAGGTTCTTCTATTAGCAATAGCTGTATCACCAGAAAAAAAATTTTAACTGTTTTCCAGCTCTCTGATTCCCCTAATTTTACATAGTGCTGCTGCGTTTTCCAAAATCCATGGAATAGGTATAATTTTTATAAAATACTTTAAGTTCTAAATGTGGGGGAGTTAGAGAATAAAAACACACTTCTGGGCTTGTTCTCCCCGGTTGGGGGTTGACACTAACTAGAAGCCAGGCACCCATGAAAAACTATCCACTTCTTTTCCTCTACTATAGCTGAGCAGAGGAGGGGAAATGAAAACAAAAACTTCGTGAGTTGAGATGAGGATTAGGGGAAAAACACTTCAGGCAAAACAGGTTCAAAACTTAAACAGTATAAAGAAAATTTATTATTAACATAATTAAAAGTAAAAAGGGTAATGAGAACTAAAATAAACCTTTACAACACTTACTTTCTTCCCAGCCGTCTCCCTCTTTCCCACTGACAGTGCAAGGAGACAAAACATGAGGTTTTGGTCTTTCACTTTCTAAGAATCTTTCATCAGTTTGTTCAGGGAAAGGTGTTGTTTTTCTGCTGTGCCGTGGGGTCCTTCCCATGGGAGACAGTGTACTCTGTGAATTTCTCTAGCGTGGTTCTAATTTTCAGGAAATAGCAGTCCCACCTGACCTGCTGTACCGTGAGTCCCTCCCATGGGCCAAGCAGTCTTCCCACAACTGCCCAGCATGGGTCATTTTAGTTCATGGGGTTTAGTCTTTTAAGGGTGACCTGTTCTAGTTTGGAAGCAAGGGTTCTCTTTGTCTATCTCTGGAAGCAAGGGTCCTCTCTCTCTGTTCGAGTTCCTCCCTAGGTTACAGCTTTTTGGCATCCATGCGCTCCAGCATGGGCGCTTTTCTTCACAGGCTGCGAGTGGATCTCTGCATTCCCCCATGCACCTCATGAATTACAGAGAAATAGTTTGTTGTATTAAAGTCCTCACTACGGCTTGTAGAAAAATCTCAGCTCCAACACCCAGAGCACTTCCTCCCTCCCTTCTCCTTCTTTTCACTGACCTTGGTGCCCCCATGTTAGTTCTCCTCGCGTGTCTTCTTCTTTTTCTCTGACTTGGAAGAAAATTGTTGTCTGTAGGTATTATTGTTCTCAAGTTCTATCAATTCAAAAGTTCTTACAAAGCTCCGCTGTGCTGAAAAGGTTGATCTCGTCTGTGCTCGGTGTTGGGGAATTGTTTGCCATGTTTCTCTTGCTGGACGTGCGGTTCCGGCCAGC
This sequence comes from Corvus brachyrhynchos, assembly GCF_000691975.1. NCBI lineage: Eukaryota > Metazoa > Chordata > Aves > Passeriformes > Corvidae > Corvus > Corvus brachyrhynchos. Next base: position 39,431 of record NW_008239056.1, on the reverse strand, counting down.
ACTGCACGGGTGGCCCCGGCCGTGTGGTCCCGGCCTCTAGAGGGCCACGGCCTCGGCCGCTCCCGGCCTCAGGAGGGCGCCTGATAGGATCACCCGCCCCAGCAGCCACCTCACCACCCCTCGGGAGAAGAAAAAGGGCGCTGGTGCTTTTTTTCCCTTCTTCAATATGTCATCACAGAGGTGTTACCAACTTCTCCAATTGGACTAGTAACCTGCCCATCATCAGAGCCTTCAGCGATTGGCTCTGTGCTGAACATGGTAGAAACTTCGAGCAGCTTTCTCCCGCCCACCAAAAACCCAGCTGTGTTAAACTAACACCGCCCGTAACATACTTATTCTGGAGCAACTCACCTTTAAGTAACACTTGTATGTATAATAAAGATCTCAGAAAAAGCTACAAATGCCACAAAGAGGAAAATATACCAGAAATAGGAAAAAATACCAGGGTCAGTCTTCCCTCAAACACTACCACAGGAAGTTTTTAATGAATCTGAGCAGCTGCGAGAGGGAGGTGGAAGCAAATTTGAGCAGAGGACTCAATGCAGTCCCTTTAGCGGTGTCTGACTGAGAGTGGCAAGGGCCCTTTAATTACAATTCTTCATGAGCAACTGTGAAAAGCAGCATTTACCTGACTTCCTCTGAATAAACTCAGTATAACTAATGAATGTTCAAGCTCTAATTATGGCAAAATCACAGCAAATGAATTCCAGACAATGGAGTGTATTTTTGGCATGTTTTCAGAATGATCAGCTCACTTTTATTACATTTATTCCCTCTGTTCTTTTGGATGGTTTGGATTCATGGCCATCAGTTTTGACTGGGTCAAATATTTGGCTAAAAGAATTAAGAATCTGAGGTCTGAGGCACGAGGCTGTACCACCAAAATATCTGTATGCAATTGAGCACTTCCATCTGCTCACATATGACTTGTCTTAGAAGACATATGGTCACCCCCGGGTGCCTGTCCAGGTCAGCAAATGTAGGTGGGTGCTCAAATTCAACATCTACCAGCCTAACACACTCAATAATAACAAGTCAAATATGAGTAATAGACCAAAGTCCTTCTCTTTCCCCACAGATTTTTGTATCTCTGGTTGTGCTAAAAAAATTTCCACTTCTTTTGGGGCCCACATCTACAATTCTACAACCACTCCTCTAAACAACTGGGAAGGGACTGGCCTTGTGTTTTAAAACATGGACAGGTCCTTTTAATAGCTTAAAAATTAGGACATTCATCCTGAGAATGGGGCTGTCACATTGAACATTGTGTGTATGGACACAAAACGATGTATTACTGATACTTCAGGTGTTTGTCAACAGATTTTTATTTCAATTTTACAAAAGAAACAAGGAAAAAAGCACTGTAAGGCTCTTGGCCCAGTCCCTGCCAGTGTGGCTGCTCATGCAACAAGGCAAGGGAAGAGTTTGGAAAGATCCATTAAGATCTTTGCTCTGACATCACCGTATCACCTTCCCACAATCTACATCTGACAGCAAATTAACCAAATGCCACCGACCTTTAATATGGCAGAATAACAGCTGTGAATCCTCTTTACCCATCTATGAGCAATTTGAACAGATTTTCTTTAGAAAAAGCATAACCAACCCCCCTGGACAAGTGTTTTGCTGGCAGATAACACGTGTGATCATCTCTTTAGAACATGCTGTGTTAATGCAGGGTCTGACTTTTCCTACATTGACTACACGAGACTGCTAGGGCCAGCTCTGGCCACTTCTGCTTCTTCCTGAAGGAATTAATACACATGGCCTAGCTTCCTGAATTATTTTTGTTGACGGTTTCACTTTAGGCTGTGAAGAAGCAGGTGATGAAGCCACTACAGCATTATTTTGCAGTTTTCTAGTTTATGTGTTTGTGCAACTTCTGCGTCAGTCTTTTAGCTCACACTTTTGCACATTACAACAGGTGCTAGAAAGCACAAAATGGAGCTTAAGAGAAGAAGAAGAAAAAAAAAAAAGCCAAAACCCCAACAACAACCAACAAGAAATTGTCTCTTTCGTGCATATGTAAAGAATTAATAGTTCTTGGACTTACAGGAATCCTCCCGGCACTGTGAAGAGTTAATGGTTCCTGGACTTGCAGGAATCCTCCTGCTAGTCTATAGTTTCTCCACTGGTGTGCTGTAGTATTACACTTCTTGCAATCATTCAGCTGCCTAATGATCCCTTATATCAGGTGAAAATGAGTTTTCCCACTCTAACCTGACTTTTGTTAAGGCTTTAATGGGAGCAGGTAATGAATGGGATTGCTCTGAGTTTCCTGCTGTGAAAGAAGGGTCCCTCCAACAGGTGACACAGCCAAGCTGGAGTGACCACCCTGCTCTGGTGAGAGCAGAGCTTAAGAAGGGAGAATCTCCCAAGAAAATGAGGGTTGAGGATACCTTAGATCCATCCTGGCATCCTACTCCTCTTGTATGGGCAGAGCTCCATTCATGCCTGGCCAGGAATCTCAGTGGAGCTGTGGGAAAAGAGGCCTGTTTTGTGTGAAACAGCCCAGTTAAAACCATCAGCAGAACTGTTAGCCTGTAACAGGCCAACAGATTTATTCAACAGCAGGAGACAGCACAAGGATGCTCAGATTTATCACTCCAAATGCCATCATTATTTAGTGTGCAGAGAGCCTTCTAGTCTCACAGTTAGCAAAACAAAATTACAAATTAATAGCCATATATTTCTCACCATGTCCTGGATCTATCATCCCATATCCCCTGTGTTGTAATTTTATTTTGGTACTTAGCATATGGGGCTCAGAAAAAGGGCAAACTTCAAAATTACACATATTTTATCCACATTCTCCCACACAGATTTTCACTATGTGTTAATTTATTGAAGAAATACATTTATTTTTTGTAAGAATCAGCAACATTAAAGAAAACAAGGGGCCATTTTTCTTCTACCTTTGAGTCTGGGTTACTTTCTACTTATCCCTTCAGAGAAGCCTTGGATTTGAAGAGGAAGGAACAGCTCCTGTGTGTATTTGTAAAAGGCAGCATTCCCAGCTGGGTAGAAGTGGAGGATACACAAAAAAGCTCCCGTGGGTAGAAGCTTGCCTCCTTTCAGGAACCTGTGGCTAAAAGGTTACCCAGGAAAGCTGGGTAATCTAATAAATAAATGTATCACTATATATATCATTAATGCCAATACTTTAATTTGCTTAAATTAAGATTCAAAGCTTAAGCTCAGGTCCGAACCCCTCTAATGACAGGAATGTAACGGAGAATGAGGTGTAAAATCCCCAGTTCTATCCAGATTCATGTATTCGTCTCAAAGCTATCACCACTAAAAACACTGGAAATCCATCTTAAGAGTAGCTTTCAAAGGTTCAGCAAAACCAGGTTTTGTTGGAGATAAAAAGCCTGATCTCAATCTTTTTAAAATAAAAACAGACTATAAGTCACCTCTCCAAAGCCAATGGAATTACACATTAGAAAACTGAGATAAGAAAGGTGATTTACTTAAAAAATTATCCTCTTTAAGGGTCCACAACATGTGCCAGAGATCTTAGTAAGTAGCTTTGGCAATTAATTCCCAGTTGATGGCTTACAGCCTTTCGAAACCACCTTTCCCTGGGCTCAGTCACAGGTCTGTTGTCTGGAAACTACCCACAAGCAAGGGCTGCTTGTACTAAGAGTAGGCTGACTGTGGTGGAATTACAGGAGTGGAATTGAGGTGACACAGAGAAAGCTTTGCATTTAAATCCAAGCGTGGTGCATGAGGTGACCATGAAGAGATCACCACCTCTCTGCCTGTCATAAAGAGTCTAAATAAGGATGACTCTTGGCTATTTGAAGTGCAAATACCTCTTTTTGATTTGTCAGAAATTAAGAGAACAGTGAGAAAACCTGTGTCTTGCTAGAAAAAGAGCAATAGGAAAATTTCAAAAAAATTATTCAAGAAGTGCACAGTACAGGGAATGCACTCCTGTAGTTGGGCACATTGACACTTTCAACCAGCCTCCTCTATAGCCACATCAAAAGGCAAAATATCAGCTAGACAGAGCCTGTAACGCTGTAAATAATGTTCATTCCTACAGCTCAAAACAGTCTGAACATGAGACTAGCTGCACCAGAGTAGGAGGAAGGTCTGCTTTGCCCAGGATCCTCATTTGGGCAGTGGCCAACATGCAGCAGAGCTGCAGATGGCTCATTACAGCTGTGATGACTCCTCAGGTGGCTCCAGCTCGGAGAACCGTGGTATTTCCAGAGCTAACAGAGGCTTATAAGCACCAGCCTCCAGGGATGGATGCATTAATCATTAGCCAGTGGAAAATGCCTGGGGAAGAGCACATGGACACCAGGAGCACGAAGCATTCCCTGCTCCACTCCTTCAGGAGTCTGGAGCTCCAGGATCTTCTGGTATCTTTTGTGTCTCACAGTCCAGGATGGATTATTCTTCTAGAAACTTGTGCAGGGCTTGAGTTTAACTGAACATGTAAAACACAGGCAAATTCAAACCCAACTTTAGCCTTTTGCTGTAAATCTCTTCAAAAATGATGAGTCCTGCAATGGAGAGGCTGTCACAGACCTTCTCCTTCTCCAGCTTTCAGGCTGCCGTGTCCTGTCCTGCCAGCCAGGGCTGTCAATAGATGTCACAATTGTGCTTTTGTTCCCGGCTCCTGGAGCACATTATGCCAAGGGAGTGCAGGGGAGCAGCACGACACAAATTACTTGAATGCATTGCCCTTATGTAATAAAACCAGATCTGGGAGAGATTTGATCTTCTGTAGATTTTACACTGTGCATTCCCAGAAAGTATGAAACACATCAAGGGGAAGAGGGAGGAGTGATAGCAGGGATCTTCTCTTACAAAGCAAAAGTTCATTTTGCCCTATAGGTTACTAGTTCATAACTGTACATCTGCTTGCTTTGAAGAGCAAATGAATTTTAAATGATTTTTTTGTGTTCTATGGCTAAATGCTTTTTTTTTTTTTTTTTTTTTTTTTGTAAAAAATACAAGGCTGGGGGGAAGCCAAACTATTTGTGTTGAATGAACAAATAGCAACAGATGAAGATATTTGCACTACTTCTTTTCAGGCAGAGAAATACAGAAAAACAACCCCATTTAATGCCTTAGAACAGTAAAAACATGGGGTCTGGCTACAGGTGTCCTAATTTAAAATCTGCATATAGATCGGCAAAGGGTTATGGCATGATTCATGGAAGAAAACCTAGGAAAGGCTTTTTCCTGAGCTGTACCTTTTGCTAATAGTTATGTTAGAAAACCAGAAAGAATGTCTTTAGTCTTATTTTCTATTTGAAAAAAAAAAGAGTTCCCTTTCTACGTATCTGTCTGTCAATGCATATAAATCAACTGGGCATGCAGGAGAAAGTCAGCATTAGCAAGAGTTTGCACGACAGGGAAAAAACATTGGGTTTTAAATTATCCAGTCAGTATTTGTGGCATTTCAGATGGCAGTGTTATTGCTGAATTTTGAAATGTGGCCCTGCCTGTTTAATAGCTGTTGTCACTGGAAGGAGATGTAGTGGAGAGCTCTGGGCAGTGTTTGCAGCAGGAACAGCCAGCTCTGCTGGCCAGGATTCATTTGGACTATTATTAATCCTATTGCTGCAGCGTTCCTTGCTCTGTCTGGAAATCCAAAGCCCCGTGTCATTGCAGTGGATCATACCACTGGGCACAAACACTGATTCCAGTGGGGCTCTGCACAGTCACAGCAAATCACAGGACTCCAGCTTCAGTGGCTGTAGTGCTCATCACTTTTTAATGAGCCAAATTCAGCTACTGAAACACTTCAGTGCAACTTTATTCCATAGGCTGAGTGAGGAATATCTGACTTTTATGCCACGAGAGATCTACCTTATACTGTAAATCCTTTCAGAAACAGAATGGGGCAAAAACATTTCATCTGCTAAAACAGTTTTGAAATCTGGTTTTCAGAAAACTACGAAGTTCCCTCAACACAACAGTTTTGGCTGGTTTTGTTCCTTATCAAGCAATTCCTCTGGGCAGTAAAGCTCCTGGAAAGTTTACTGAACTGATTTCTGATCTGCACTCATCAATAGACTCATTCATTTAGACTAACCATGAATAATTCATCATTACTAGCAGCAACATAGTGTGCAAATCAGGAAAAATTCAGCTTGACTTTCAGATCCCAGGATGAATGAAGAGTCTGGAAAACGAGAAATTGGAAACTTACTGTCTTATTTCATCAAATGCCAGAAATGAACATGGCAGCTGTTTCAAGGACATGTCATGGTTCTTGATGAGCACAAAAACTTGTTCAGAACCTCTGTGTTCCCCAGGAGCAAAACATGATGGATAAGGAGGAGCTGTGCCAGCTGCAATCCTGGTGGGATCTGCTTCCCCCAGCATGGGTTACACAGCGCTGCCTTCTCAAACAAATGCAGGGTTAAAACTCCTGGTGAACCCACCATATCTACAAGTGGGCAGAGGAAAAGCTGTGGAAGACTTCTTCACTGTAATTACATGCAAAATATTAAGTGGGAACACTTCACCCATTACATCTCTGTCTATATCTGTGGAGCAGAGGAAAATCCACTGTTAGGCTACAAGGATTCTTTGACCATAAACATGCTTTCTCTTGCTGATAATGCACAAACCCAAAACATGGCCTGGACTGAAGTGTTCCTGAACTGCCCCACAGGCCAATTTGTACAAAATGTTTGGAGAAACCAAACTCTGCTGTATATTGGAGTAGGAAATACAGACATCTCCATCACATAACATTTCATAACTCAAGCTGAATCTAATTAATATCACCTGAAAAATAATACAAAACTCCTCCAGGCTAGAATGTGACATATTGGAAGGGAGAGAGCTTTGCCTAATTATTCTTCTCTGTGGTGACACAATTTTTCTGGAGGCTAGTATGGGGGAAAACTGCACTTTTCTGGCTATTTCTATTGCCTTTGATCCTTTCAGCACCAAGGCAGGACTGCCACGAGCCCTCCCAGGCCTCTGTCACCTGCTTGAGCTGAACTGTCTCTGGTCACAGGGACATTCCTTCTCTTTCACACACCACACTAAAGAAAACATCAGAGCTTGGGAAACAAGTTACTGCAATGTTTCAGTCCCCTGGAATATTTCTGGCCCTTCTTATTAAATGTTATGGAGAAGGGAGAGCAAACCAGGCTCTGGAGGAGGTCATGCCTTGCTGCAGGGTGCTCCACAGTTTTTGGAGGACCACCAGTGGCATTACACTCTAATTTTTAGCAGTTTTAGAAGCCATGATCTGTACATCAGCGAAGGCAAAACTTTCAATATAACATCCTAAATTCCCTTCCCTCTAGGTACTCACACCACATGTCACTGTGGGGGAGGAAAAACTTGATATTTCAAAGAAAAACAACAGGAGATGGGTGACTTAATGAGAGTTTTGCTGCCTAGTGCTCTGGACTCACACACAGTGTGGCTTATATGATGACCAGGGATGTCAAAGTATGAAAAGAAACTGAATTCTGCAAGTCGGAAGCTTCCATTCACTCTGTGCTTTATGGGCAGCTGTCTGTAGCTTTCTAATTTTTTTCTTTGTTATTTACCCATTTAGAATATTTCATTAGTTAACACTTTTTACAACTGTCAGCCAGAGGCAAAATTGCAAAGCAGAGTTCTGACTTGCCCTCATGCGTGTTCTTGGGGCTGCTGTGTCTCACCAAGCTGATTTAACACAACTCACACTCAGAAAGGTCAACTGAAGGAAATGCTGAACTGCTGGATCCAGGGCTTGTGTGTTATAACTTGCTTTTGCCTCTCCTTTGAATAACTGTTAGGATCACCAGAGCAGTTGCACCAACCTCTTAGAGCTGGAGTGCCTCTGCTCCTCAAACAGATTCAATGCAGCTTCCCAGGGCCAGTGGGAAGGAGCTGGGGATGCTGCAAATCCAGCATGGGCTTGACAACCTCTCTCCATCACACTAGATGAAACATTCTCTGGATTACAGAATTTTCTGGAATTTGGCAGGTGGCTGGGACTGAGTAATGTTTTCCTCCAGAAAAGAGGTTTTAAAAAAGGGGGAAAAAAATCAGCAATACTGAAATGCATCCGTTGACAAACTGAATCCTGTAGAAATAAAATTTTGTTTGGGAAAAGAGAAAACTCTAGAGAAAATTCTCTCCTATCAAACCATGGGGAGGATGTCAGTGAAGAAGCAGCAAGTAAAGCTCTCTTCTAGAAGCAATACCTCTCTTGCTACTACTTGAGCAGTATCAGGGAACATAAAAATTATGGGACAGATACAACACAGAAAGAAGGATGAGAGGAAGTTCTCTGCACCCCATCAGGTCTCTGCTTCCTCTGCTGCCATTTATGGCTGCTACAAAATTAACTGAACTCCCTGTTTTTCTGGTGGCACAGGGACATCTGCACCACGTGCACCAGAATGCTCCTGAAGTATGCTGGTGGGAATGAGTGAGAAATCAGATCTGCCAGTATCTGCCAGTCATGTGGTCTTAGACCTGGAACAGCTCAAATTACATTTTTCTATGCAAAATATTCTGCAAAGGAAATGGCACAGAAGCCAAATTTAACAGAAAGAGGGGACAGTAATTTATTCCAAGAGCCAGGAAACATCAGGTACTTCGAGTCTTACAGTGAGCTCGGTATTTTTGAAGCTAATGGATTTTTCAGAGAAGAAACAAAGAGCCTCCTTTATGAAACTTCAGAATAAGAGTATAGCCCTCACACACCTCCAAATGACAAATCTGTGTCCCTGAAATAGCATCTTTTTAGGTTTAATTTATTTTCTTTAGCCCCATGGAGGCCTTTCAAATTTATATACTTCAGCTTTAAGGACTAATAAATTACTTTCTTTGGCCTCAAGAAGGTCTTCTTCATTTATTTTCAACCTCCTTTGGAGTGAACTTTAAGTACAGCATGTTGCAGCACTGCCTACAAAATAGGGATAAAAAAGTTAAAGACAGTGACTAGCAGGAAAAAGAGGGAAACCCAGTATCTTTATGAATTTACCACTGTCTCATTACCTTATCACACATTTAACACAATCTGCAATCACAAAAAACATGTTTCCTTTTCCAGGAAGGGAATCTGGCAAGTTTTACAGGCAACTGAAAAGGGCAGAAGCTGGAAAATGGAAAGAATGAGGCAGTCATTTGTTTTCCAGGGCTTCCTCTGGCTCTAAGGCTACTGATGGAACTGCTGGTTCTGTCTTCTGTTGGGTTCTTTCTCCCTTCTCTTTCTTATAAGAGTAACCTGTGAATTCCTGATTGCCAAATCCCTAGAAAACTTAGGAGTAGAGATTCATTTGCCTTTACTACTATGGTTTAGATTGGACTGTTTTGTTTGGAAAAGTAAAATTAAATGAAACAAAAACTAAACAAAAGGACAAGGAGTAAAAGCAGTCATGCTGGACACAGTTATGAAGATACCATTTATAAATCTAGAGATATTTATGGGATCAAGGTTCTTTACAAAGACTAATAGAAAAGCCCATTAATTTATGAAATCAAAGAGTATTCCTTCATTTCCAGGGATGCCATTAAAATACATTATTGAAAGAACATAAGGCACCAGGGCAGAACATTTTATAGTCTAATGGGTAAATCTCAACATCTCTTTCACATTGACAGCCCTCAAACTTAATGGGAATTTTGCCTTTCTTAAAAATTGAATAAGGATTACATCATGTGGCTTAAGGTCACTGCAAGCCATAACTATTAAATATATGCATTTCTAATGGAAAGTGCATAATGGAGATACAAACTCTTTATTCTCTCTCTGCCAGTCAGACAGCAAAATGATATGAATGTTCCAGGCAAGAGAAAAAAAAAAGAAAAAAAAGGTATAGAAATGCCAGTAACTCTGCTTTGAATCCTCAACACTTCAACCCACCCTAGCCAAACTCAAAAACCAGAGTGAAGGCTGGATGGGTGAGAAGAAGACCTGAGGAAGTGCAGTGCTTTGCTCCAAGGAACAGCAGAGCTGAGAATGCAGCTGGAGTTTCCAAGAGGAGCCCCGGGAGTAAGCCTGGCTCCACTCCCTGGCTTCAACCCCACTTGTGAATGATGCAGTCTTTTCAAAACACACTAATAAAAGCATTATTGCTGTTGCTCCATCTCCGCGTATGGATTAGGAAGTCTTTATTTTAAGAGATCTTTTCTTCCTAATCTATACTTTGTTCCAATTATAAATTATTTTACCAGCAGTTTTCTTTCTTTGTTTCCTCTCCTCAAAGCACAATTACAGAATAATTGTTTTCAAATAATAACCACTACTTTTCCATTTAATTCTTTTTTAACACTAGTGGTGTCTCCCAGCTGACTCACTCAGCATTAGATGAGGGTTTAGAAGCACTACAAAACAGAGAAACAGCTGTTTCTTTGAGCATTATAAGTTTTATTAATCCCTTCTTGCCTATAAAACATAATCATCCCCTTTATTTCTAGAGGTACTACGTACACTTTCCAAATAACCAACAATCAGGAAAAAAAGGTTTCCAACCCTTCTATAAAAAACCTTGTTAGAACATAACATATATATGACCCTGCAGAGTGCATGCTCCCTCTGATTTATCTTGGTTAGTTGATAAATCAGAATACTCAACAAAAACAAACATGTCTAAAAGCTGGGCTTTAGTAAAATCTCTTTTTGATTAACACCTTAGTAAGAGATATTATCCACAGCAAACAGGAGGATGTTAATGGATTATACTGAAAAAGACTATTTCATGGTGGGAAAACTGCTTTTTTAAAAATATCACTGACGCTTTTGCTCCAGGCTGGAGTACCATCTCACAGATCTGCTTCCCTGCACTTTTGATCCCTGTTTTGAGTCTTGAGCCCATCTCTTCTTGCTCCTTTCCCTCCCTCTCACTATTACAGAACCTTTGAAGCTACTGCAGCATCTCTGAAGCAGTCCCTGGCAAACACCAAATGAATTGTCTGTATGCATGAACAGATTCTTTTATTATTCACTCATTTTGTAGGCCTCCAATGCAATATCCATATTCTTTACTCACCACCTGAATAAGATATAAATGCTCTATGTTTGTGCTGGGAGAAAGTCACAAGGAGGAAAGTGGGAGAGGGAACTTGCATGTGCCTTATGGAACAGAAAGCCTTCACAAGGCAGCATAGGGAAGCCCCTGGTAGAAAGCAGATTTGGCTTTGATGGAGGTGAATTTTATTTATTTGGATAATTTTATTGTAGATGTTTTAGTAACCAAAAAAATCAAAAATACCAACAAATCCTGCCCCTCCATTCGACTGTGCTCAGGTGCTGCTCCCAAAGGTGGAGCACTGTGGGACTGACCAGGAACAGGACTTGGGGGAGGATGTCACCAGCTCCCTGTCACACTTTCTGGCCACTCTGCTCCCAGCAAAAGCACAGAATCCAAGACACTAAAGCTCCCTGCAACAGATCATGAAAATAAATAAACCTTCGTAAGGGCAGCAGCCTTTTCTAGCAGTAAACAACTACAGCCTGTGGCTTTCAGCGCATTGGAACAAACTTCATTAAGGGAAAGTTTCATGAATTCAAAAGAGAAATCTATTGTTATTCCATCCAAATTTTCTCTGTTGCTGATGCCCTGAGCTGAAGTAGAGCTTTGTGAATAAAGAAACCAAAGAGGTTTCTGTTTGTTTACATGACTTCAAGAGTCAAAAGGATCTATTCAGACTAAATTGCTGAGAGGAGAGGGATATATTGGCTGGGGAGTTTGTGTTTGTGGCCCAATGTCTCGGTTTTGAAAGACAGGTGTCTGCTAAGGAAGGCAGAGGCCCCCCCTTGAAGTGGCAGATATAACCCCTTTTCCCTCTAAGTTATTATATTTTGAAAATCAAGGGCCTTTAGGCGAAGATGTGGGAAATAGGAATAACAGTTCTTTACTCTATATATATATGTATATAACCAGTCAAACAAAACAACAACAACTATGGCAGTAACAGCAATCTCAAACCCAGTCCCAGCCTTCTCGGCTGTCGGGCCCTTTCCCCTCGGGTGCAGTTCCGCTCGCAGCCGGCAGGGGCGCTGGCGGCTCCCGGTGAGCAGGGCAGGTGCGATGGTTCCCCCGCGGCTGCAGGGGGCGCTCCGGAGCGAGCTCGGGGAGCACGCGGCTCTCAGGCAGGGCGAGCAGGGCTACAGCGTAGCGAAAGCTTGAAGCAGCAGCGGGGCAGGGCAGCCACAGCCCGGTCTCCAGCAGGGCAGGGAAAGCGGCTTTTGGGGTCCCGGCGTTGTTTCCAGCAGGAAGAAAGAACGGCCAAAAAGAAAGAAGCAGCAGCTCCTTTCTCTGCAGCTTCTCTCTCCGGACGCTCAGAGCGAACTGACCCCACACCCAGGTGTAGACAAAGGAGTAGCCAGGCCCGCCCCACTTCCCTTTTTGTCTTTCTTAAGTACAGCTATTTGTCCCCTAGCAACATGCATATGGGAGAAAATTCCTTTAACAGGAAAAAACTAAGACTAAACTAAAACCCCAACACCCAAGCACGTGTGGATGAGATGCTGAGAGATGGGGTGGGATAACTCAGGTGTATAACCACGTGGGGTGAAAATTCCCACTGGGAATTTTTTCCTTTTCCCTGATTTCACAGTAACTTACTCATTCACCTTTGCTGCTCAAATGACCTCAGTTTTATCCATTTGGAACAGAAATCTAGTCTCTCTTTCCATGCAGTTAAATTGGCCCAAACAGGAATAAATTCCTTATGATTTCATTTTAGAGATTGTATTTAATAAGCTTGTTATTTGTTAGAAGTAAGTTGGGAACAATTTTTCTCGTACTGTCACCTATTTCTACACTCTGCTGATTTTTAAACAAACTGACTTAAAAAACCAGACCTGGTAAAATGAAACATAATGAATGAGCAAATTGAAAGTAAGTAATTTCTATGAACAGGTGTTCCTGTGTGTCTCATTTTTATTTATTGATTTTACACACACTATCTATCATTTTACTAGAAAATGCACACATTGCCTTTTAAGGGAAAAAAATCATGTGAAAATACAGATGATTTTACAGAAATTCAATTAATGTATTGAAAAGTTATTGCAAGGAAATCTCTATTCCACCATTCCATAGTTTCCAAAGCACAAAAAAGCCTTGTTAGGACTGAATTTAATATCTTTATACATATTCATATATGGTATTAGTTTTAGTCTTGGTTTCATGCTGCCAACATTGCTAAATCTCCTGTTGCAGCTGGTCAGAAAGTCAGATGAGGTGTGACCACGAACCATTTAATAACATGTTCTGACAAAGAGCAGATCCGAGGATTGAAGGACCAAGGAAATCAATGCAGTGTTTGGCTTTCATCCTGGTAGTGTAAATGTATGGTAAATATATGTATTTAAATGCAAATAGAGTATGAGGAGCTTTCCTGGGTTCTGGCAGGAGATAATTCTAATGACATCACTCAGTGCATCCACCACCTTCATAGTCATGCCTCTGCCTTGTCCTCATTTTGCCTTCTTCCCACAGTGGCAGCAGCACTTAACCATCAGTAAGAAATGCCATAGAAATTCAAGAGGGGAAAACCACCCTACACCCTACAGCTTCATAGCATTTCAGTTGGTCCTATTAATTTGGGGGTGAATTTCAAAAGTTTTAGATTTTCACATAAACCACCCGGAGAAAGGTCACAACCCAACAGTGCTTTGAATTTGAAGAAAATTCAGTCATTCTAGTGATGTATGTTTTTTTTAATTTTTAAATTAATTTGACAAAATCTCACATCTATCTTGTACCTCTGTGAAGCAAAGCCTTCACCCAAGAATAGCTGCAAATGCAAGTTTAGTGAAAAAAAAGGATACTTTCTGGACATCAGCATGACACTTATTCAGAATCATTATTATTTTTAAATAATTTATATTCAAGGTACAGTAAAATGATCAGCTTTACATGAGGCCATTAGAAGTAACACGAAGAGAAATAGCTATAGAAAAACACAGCAGCGATGTTGCCAGAAACAGTCTGAGCAGCTCTTTGAAGAACATAATGTACATTATATTACATTAAGGATGCATGCCAATCAATGGCTTCTGTTTTGAGGGCATGTTTCCGGTTTGGAGGGTTTAAAATTAGAAGTCTTTTCTGTCATACTGAGCTTTAAAAGAGAGTGCTCTATGGGATACAGAGGTGCTCTTAAACCTCAGCAAACAGGAAGCCCAGTTCCTAACAATGTGGTTAAAAGCTGGACATGCTACTGTTTAAAACATTAGAGGCAGTTCAATACGAGAGAAAATGATTGGAAAATCCAAACAAATTAAAGGGAGAGATGATTCATCCCTCAATCTCAATTTAACAGGAATCTCAAGAGAAATCACTGTGACCACTCTCCTGTGAGAGGTAACAGACTTGTAGGACAATATTTGTTGCAAATGGATCATCTATTTAACAACATAAATGAAGTTTGTCTTATGAGGAGACAAACTTCCATGCAGCCAGATTGATATCCAATGTCAATCACTTAACAAAATGTTACCAGAATGGTTTGTGTTTATTTTTCCCTATACAGGACAGTTAAACATCATTAGAGCTCTGGCCTGCAGGCAGTGTGTGCACCTAAAATTAGCCTCAATGGATTAAACTTGTCAGACAGACACTGATTACAAAACATACAATTAAAGGCATCCACAGGCCTTGAGATTTGATTCAGTTACAAGTCTAGCTTTCAAAACTGAGCCAAGAATTTATGCTGATGTCTGGTGACATCAGTGGACAATTGAAAATGAAAATAAATGTTCCCTTCTCCCTGGGATGGTGTTTAGGTTGTGTTGCTATTTGTCTTTATTTTTATTCATCCAATGACTGGTGGGACTTTAACACTGACAAGAGCTTCGTTTTTTCTGCCATGATCATGATGTGATGTGATGAGCATGGGTGTGGTTATTGCTTATTCCTCTCACTGTCCCTTTCTCTCATGTAATGCTTTTCCTAAAAAATGACCACTCAGTGTTGATGCTTCACTCTCTCCTTCCAGTTCCCGTTTCTGAGCCATTCTGAGAATTCCCATCAAACATAATTCTTCCTGCCCTAACAATGTCACTGTAGCACAGAAGAGACAGACACTCTGCTGGCTCTTACCTGGATACTCCAACAGACAGTTCAGATTTATTTTCTTGGCATCTGCAACATTATCCCATGAGCTGGCAATGAGGGAGTCCTGATAGGATGAACACATCTGTTTGCCAGGCTGTTTCTTGCCAATGCAAGTGCATAATTACTGCTCTAGAAACATCTCAGACCTGGGAGATTTGGCACCTCTTCCTCTCCTTCACAGCACAGCAGTTTTTCCTGCAGCAGCAAAACTGTGCTAACCTGGGCAATGGTGGCTGCACACCAGGGCTTTTGCCCTCTGGATTTTATGAGCACAAGGCAGAGAAGGGCTGGTCTCGATAGATAAAGTGCTTGTCTTGCATAAATTACCACATTTAGATGCCTAATAGGGGCAGAATTTTCTCTAGAATGGATGTCTTAAAACTAAAAGCCAGCACAGAGCTATAGAGAAACAAGATTCCCTGCCAGTGCTAATCTGCAACATCCAGTTATGGAGATTAAAGAACAAGACTCAGAAGCCAGAAAGGACTTTGTTCTGCTCTGTTAGTACCAAATTCACTATGTTTTCCATGATTCAATGTGACATAACTGCTAATGACCATCATGAGGGACGTGACATGGCATTTGATGGTACATAATTTTGAAACTGCTGCAGGAATTATGCCATGTACTACAGTTTAAGATGATCATCTTTTTTTATGATACAGAGCAATTTCTTCAGAGCTTCGTTCCCTCAAGCCAGAGCTGAAGCTAATTGCAGTAGTTTAATCCTACAGAGCTCAAACCCACAGCAAGACAGACTTCAGAAAGTCAGAGAAAAGTAAAGACATGCTAAGACAGAGATACCTACCTGTGGGTTAAGAAACCTGTGCAAGGATGAAGTGGACCTTATTTTCTTTGCAATCTCACAGTGACAGGTGACTCTCTATGTCATTGCTTTTCTGGGCAATTTATTCTCCTCACTCAGCCTCCTGTGCTGCTGAAGGTGCCAGAGCAGTTTCTTTGCAGTTCTAACAAATGTTTTACCCATGTTAAGCCGTTAAACAAAGGAAGGATAAAAGAGGGGGTTTTTTTACAAAATTCTTCTGTGAATTTGTTATTTAAATTACTAGAATTGAAAACAGCAATTTTAAAGTTTCTATCATTATGATTATTATTTCCATCTGAAAAAGTGATGTTTAGATAACTATTAAATAAAACTAAAAGAAGCATGACAGGAGATAAAACCTTCCCCTGTATAAAACATATAATTCAAGTATAATCTCTACACAAAGATACTCAGTAGCTCAAGTTTTTTATAGTGATCCACAAAAACAGTGATTGAAACTTTACACGCCCTGCTCCATTTATCTGATTCTAAACAAACCAAGGAGCATGAGGAGCATGAGATCCCCACTAAAGATCAAGATCAGGTTAGCATATAAATACTGATTTTTCTAAACTATTGCATAGACCCCCTTTTCATTGATACTGTTAGTTTTTCCTGCTCTTTCACCACATTGTAGCTCTCAGGACACTCTGATTTAATTTGCAACTCGGAAACACAGCACAACAACTGTGATTTATATGCTCTCACTCCACACGTGTGTAGGGATCAGCAATCATTTAGGGCTCATTCGTTTTAAATTACAGGCTCATGACACACACCTCTGCAGCACTTCTAAGACAAAGCTGGTGTCACTCGTGTGCCTGGGGCTCAGAAGTCTGGATGGCTGCAAATGATGTCGTGAATAAGGTGACTGCGTCCAAGCTGACTGGGTTGAAAGCTGTAATGCAGCTCTAATGTATCTTTTATGCTGCCTTTTCAGTACACACCCTGGACCCATCTACAACCCTTCAGAATCCTTCCTACACGAGGAGTTTGAGATGGTGAGTGATCCAAATGGGTCAGGGAGTCTCAATTAAGGCAAAATAACTTCTACCACTTCACCTATCTATCACCTCTGATGTGGGTACTGAATGCTTGTAAATCTCCTCTCAGTGGGCTCTATCATTTGGCTTATATTTAGTCTTCTTTGTGAAAATTTCCCCACCCTTTGAAGGTAACTAAGATTCATCTCCTTTGCCTGTTCTTTGCACCTCAATGCAGAAATTGATGCTTGAGATAAGATAGCTGGATAATGATCACAAATAGTTTCCAAGAGCTTCTTTGGTGTTAAAGTAACTTATTTTAAGGTACTTTCTTTTCTGCCTGCTTGGTTTAAAAACTTCCCATGGCACACACAACACATAGAACTGCAAATTCTTGTTGCATAGTTTGAAAAACGGCTTTTTAAAGCATCAGTGCTATTAAAAATCTTTATCAAGCACGTTAGAAGTTGTTAAAATGATGCAGGAACAGACATCTCCATCACCAGGTACCAACATCCTCTGCACTGTCAGTTGAACAGTGACTACAGGGTAGGTTTGGCAGGCACCAAACAAAGGTCACCTAATTAAAACCATGACAAATGTTTTGTGCCTCTTCAAATTATATCTTGTAGTAACTTGCTGCTTGTTTACTTTTTGGGGTATAAATAGTCCTTGGGAATCCAACTACTTGAAACAATATATAACTGTAAGCTTAATAGTTATAAGAGCTTTTCACTGCACCAGAAGTTAATTCATCACATCTAAAAGTTTCCCTGACCCTCACAGTGTGGAACAGGGGAACCCCAGTTCCCTGACATGAGGGGTGACAGTCTTGGTGGGGGTTTTTTATACACAACAACCCCCTTGCTCCCAATCTGGCTGAGCTAAGGGTGTGCGAGTGCTTGGTCAGCACAGCTAAGTCCAAACCTGTGAGTTTGGCAGACGTTTTCAGAGTGTGTGGGGATCAGTGGTGCTTTCTCTGCAATTGCTCTTTTCAGTGCAGCAGGAGAGGACAAGGGAGCCAGTGGAGAGAAAGGAACAGGCAGAAAGGATGCTGAGTCAGGCTTAGGGGAAAAAATTCAAACTCAGTGCATGGGAGGGAAAGTGAAGAACATTAAAGGTATCCGGAAAACATTTTGATTGAGTTTCAAGGACTTAACTGCATTTTAAGTAAGAGAGAAGGGCATTTCAAAATGAGAAGGTATAAGAAAGACTATCCAAAGATTTTGTGCTGGTGTATTAAATTTTGCTACTGCTGTGTTTCCCAATAAGAAGATTTCATCAAAATTGATCCAATTTTGTGAGACATTTTGATGTCCCTGGATCCACAAACAAAAGTGCTTCAGGTGAAAGCTGCTTCCATGCACTATGCTCTTGTTACCTGAGATGCTGCATTGCCCTAAAGAACAAGGCCTTTTATTCTGCAGTTCTTCCCATTTGGCTCTGAAAGATTTCTATGTCTTACATATATATAATGCGTCTCCTGCTCCATGTCAACAAGGATTCATTACAGGAAGGCTCCAGTGCCACTTGCTTTATCAGAACCTACAGTAATTACTACAGCAAGGATGCTGGCCTGCACTTATCTTGTTTGGGAACATATCTATTGATAGGGAAACAAACAGTCACCCTTCCTAATGAACACAATCAATCATAGCACACACACGCCACAGCCAAGGCCAAAGTGTTAAGACATCCTGCAGCCCTGCAGAAAAGAAGCCTCCAACAGTGGCAGAGCAGAAATACTGGAGGAAAAGACCAAAGCCAAACAATACCACATTGAAATCAACAACTGTGGATTGTTTTGTAAAATTAGAGGGCTGCTGTCCTTGTGACAGCTTTCTGAGGCATGAGCTTTGGTAGAAAGACAGGATGAAAGGGAAAGCAGAGCAATTGAGATCTCTAATGCTGCCTGTGCTGAGCATACCTCTCTTTTAATTTCTCCATGTCATTTTCATGTTCAATAGCTAAAAATATATTAATGAAATATCTGAATTGATCTGCACAGAACACTGTGCCATGGAAGAAAGCTGTGAGAGTGTGGTGCTCTCTCCCTGCTTTCCTGAATCCTGTGTTTCTTTCCAAAGTGTCTGCTGCTGGTCTCTGTCAAAGTTTGAGTACCTACAATACTGAAACCTCTGCTCTGACCCAAGAAAACACTTATGTTCTTACACATTGTCAATCAGGTAAATAGGGATTGAAGTTAAACACATTGGCTGAAACTTCTGAAGATGGAAAGAGCCAGCGGACAGTTTTATGTCCTGCTCCATTTCCCAAAGCAGGCATTAACTGGAGGTTAAACAGGGCAGTGGCACCTCATTGTCCTCTGCTCCAACATGCTTTTCCTTTCAGGCTAGGAAAGGAATGAATCTCCTTGTCTCAACGCTTCTCTTCCTTTTCCTCCAAGCAGGAGAGGGAATGACTGGCTCATCAGGTCACCCAGACATTCAGAGCAATTTCAGTGTGTGTTTGAGAGCCCAAATCATCTCCAGCCCTCACTGATCCAAATTCTCATCTTCTTTCTGCAAACAATCTGGCACTTCAAAGCTCACAGTAATTCCTCCTCTCCTTAAGTACCCTTAATTACATGTTGTTAATTATGCTTATAAACACAGCCACGTGGTCCAATGCATTTCCCATCACATTTATATCAATAACCCAGATAAGGAACTTCTTCCTTCTGCTCTCAGCAGCCACTCCACCACCCAAGCCAGACAAACTTCCACTCCTCTCTGCAGAAAGTCCCTCTGTGAGACAGCTGAAGACAATATAGAGCCACAAGATCTAACCTGAATCATATGCAGGCAGGAGGCTTTTGAGGTTTTGAAGATGAAAAATACACCAGGTTCTGGGCTTTATGTCACTGTGACCATAATATTAAATTTTCTGTTGACTCTGTGCTGTTGTGCTCCATAAAATATTAACTTATTATGGAAGGAGGGGAATGAGGCTGCTGTCCTCATGGACATGGACATTCAGAGTCAAGTACCAGTATGTAGGCTGAAGCTTAGGGCTTTATTCCATCCTTGCATTTATTAAAGTGAGAGAGCATCAATTAATTTTAAAGGCTTACCGTATCAATTCAATTTAGTCAGTCCTAAAACATTAAATATAATTAAACAGTGAGAAATATCTTAATGGCTCGAGACTGCCAGGAAGTTCTGGGAAAAGACTGAAATTTTCGGCTCTCACTCCAAATTTTATGCCATTCAGTAACAAAAATGAAAAATTGCAGTAATCTACATTTAGGCATAAGTCTAGTCATTTCTTTTCCAATTAAACTGCTTTTATTGGTTTTGCCCAGGGTAATTTAAAAAAAAACCTCTTAAAATTCTATAATTCACATTGCTGGAATTTTGAAAAATAAAATAGAGCATGTGCATGAATGTACATGTGTATATACTCACTTATTCCTATATACGCAGAATGAAAATGTAAAACACAAATATAAAAACTATATGAGTTTATGTGTGGAGTGGATATGAACATTTACACATAGGTACATTCTGAATTTTCATTTGACAGTTTCCTTTTAAAAGGAAAACTGACTGATGGGTAGATCGAGTTAGGTTTAGCTTATTTTCACAGCATGTATTTTAAAGATTGTAGGCAGTTTTAATAACTTCATTATTATTGTAAGACCTAGAAATCCCAGCCAACATAATCAGCAATGGGCAAGTGTAACTACACAGGAGGGATTTTATCCCCCAGAAAAGGTGTTTATTGCACCTAGGCCTGTATTGGTGTGACCTGAGTTTGATTCATCCCCAGTCCAGCACTGCCATCCTCATCTCTGCAGGTTCCTAGGGTACAATAACAGCCCAGAACATTCACTGGATAACCTGATGGTCTCTTTGGCTTTAAAAATTTCCTATGCCAGTAAAACAGAAGGCATTATTGTTGGCTGTGTTGGTTCCTAGAAGTTTGGGACAGGGATAAGAGCCCCACTGTGCTGTGATCAACCTATGCAAAGTCATCATATCCAAACTCTAAGGGTTTATAAGATGTGTTCATGTGTCCAATATCCACTGTCCTATCAGGTCAAAGCAGTTTGATGGAAACCCAGCCCACTTAATGTCTCATGTCAGAGGGAGTGCACGTGGAGCAGTGGGGAAGCAGAAGCCAAGTTTGCAAGGTGGAGAAAATTGTGCTCTGCATCCTAAATTAGCATCAGTTGCAAATACTTCTGACTGCATGTTTGGTTTTTTTAACAAGATGACTTTTAAAATCCATCTCTGCTTCCTTTATCTTATGTTCATGAGCTCACTACACAGATCTCACTGCTACCAAACACCTAAACTCACTTTGGGTCCCATCTACGAAAAACCCCCACTTATTCCCTTGTACACTGCTCCATAATAAATACTATTCAGTAGTAACTAAGGGACTCATAAAAGGGAATTGGCATCCTAGCAACAGAATATTTGCACTCCTCACAGATTTGTGACTTTAATATTGAAGAGATACGTTTCTCCTTATAAAATACTCCCCAGGCTGCTTCCTTCCTTCATCTGAGGACTGAGCAAACACATCAGGGTTTGAAGAGCCACCACAAAACAGCAGCAAGTAGCATCCTATTTAGAAACAGCATCACTGGCCAAACAAGCAAGGGAGGAGGATTTACAGGGATACATTCCTGAGAGCCTGCTGTTGAAATGTGTCAGCAAATCATCCCCATGCTTAAATAGATTTGGCAGGAACACCGAGATTCAAACTATATTTTATTTGTGGCTTAAACAGGCATGGGGATACACTAGACATGATCATGACTGAGATTTAGTAGGAAATCAGCCCACACTTATCAAGGGAATCAATGCAGAGGTTGTCATACCTTGATCAAGAAGGAAAATTCATTATTCCCTTGGTGAGAAACCATTAGAAGAAAATCGCTACCTACCCAAACACACTCCCATCAAAGAGGGCTACTTTCTATTAAGAGGTGTCTGTCAACTTCTAAATACTCATATGTGCATGTCCACTTAAATATAGGACGAGCCAAAATATTACACCACTGTTAAGACCAGTTCAGCATGTTCTAGATTCAAACTTGATAAACTGGAAGTACCTCCTGACCCAGCAAATCTCCCAACCACTCCACACTAAACACTTCTCAGCCGTCATCCTTTCTAAAACCCTGATTAAGTATAAATTCCTCTTGAACTGTTTGACACATTCAAAAAGATCAGGCTATTTTGGCCCAGCTGGATTCCTAATTTGTGGGCTCTCTACAGAGAGTTTCACTCTTGAGTATCTTGCCTGGAAAATGTCACTCATTCTCATGCCTTGGTGCTGATCACCAGTCCAGCAGATTCACTGAAAGGCATCTCACACAGCTCCCAAACCTCTAAGAACTTCACAGACCAATAACCAACAACTTGAACTCTCTCTAAAAATTAATAGGCAGCCTGAGGATGGACAACAGTGAAATGTGTTCAGAGTATGAAGCACCACTCAACCAGCACCTGACTAAATTATCCACCAGAGCCTACTGGCTAGGAAAAAACCCTATTTGTGACTTTCAGAGCCTTGGATTGTGTCCCTGGCT
>NW_008239056.1:3468-16998 GCF_000691975.1 Corvus brachyrhynchos | reverse complement strand
GCAAATGGAAAGACAGCTATGTTATTGCCAAGGAGAGATTAAAAAGGGAACTCAATCTCTAGAAAACTCACATTAAAAAGTAGCAAAGATTTTCCAAAAAGGGCTTGCCAAACCTCACCAAATCTACTGATAAATTATACTGAATAGAGATTCTCTTAATATAAAAATGAAAGTGTCCACATTATATATTATATCTAATTACATTAACTTTTTATTTAAAAGGAAATGCACATCTTTGAGTAAAGGAGATAGGGAGCTCTTTCTTCACACCCAGTTGCTGCTTAAATCAGCTCCCTTAAATCAGGAGCATCTCCTTACACTTCTGTAATCAGTTAAACAAAAGCCTTTTCTGTTTGAAATCAGTAGGGGAGAAATGAACTCTATACCAAAGACTGCTTAAGCTGCAACGGATTTGATAAGAGAATCTGTTCTGTCAGTGTCCCTCAGGAAGACCTTGCCATGCTCTTGCACAGGACACCAGGCTGTCCAAGACATCTTTAATCCCTCCAATCTCAAGTGATTTAGTGAATTTTTAGTCTTTTCTTCTTAGGAGTCCCCTGAAGAAATTCAGCGCCTCACAAAATAAGAACAGAGATTGCACTACCACTGAGAGGCTGATTTCACCCACTTGCAGTTATAATAAAACTTTAAAATTGTGCTAAACTGACTTGAGTACCACATAGGTGCAGCAGAAAAAACTGTTATAGGTTGAAAAGATGAATAAGGTCTTAAATTTTGCCTAACCTAGCTCTAACAACCTGCTGGTATCTAATGAAAAGAACCAGAGGCAATCATGTTGGACTTTTTGAGATGCTTGGAGCCTTCCTGTGTCTGTGCATGAGTTGCAGACTTAATTTGTGTAAATGGGGATCAAGCCTGCACACCTGACTGTTTCAAAGTATTATGCTAATTTGGCGATCATCAGCTTCTTCAAAGCTTAAATTCACTTCATCCTCTCCTTATTTTACAGGTTTTGACCATATTTTATTATAAAGCCAATACCAATAGAGAAAAAATAATATTTAAAACTCAAATTGGCTTAGAAAGGATTATAAAAAATGCGGATTTTTTTCATTTAAAATGCAAATTTTTATGTCAGTTATCTGGAACCAGGATAAAAGACTCCTGTGATGATTCAGACTGTAGGATGCATTTAGTAAGAGATGACAAGAGTACCCTTTCTGCACAGCTGGATGGACTCCTCCCATGCTGGACTACTACATTCCTAGCCAAAACTTTATAATCTCTCTTCCACCTCCCAAGATTCAAACCCCCTGGGTCAGGCTGGACCAAGCATTTTTGCTGCTAAGTGCATCATTGAACTTAGAGGGTTTTGCTGTTTAGTCTCTCCTATATGAACATGGGACAGGCAGAAGAATTGTGGCTTTCACACCAGCCTGTGTTATCCACCACAGCTTAATTTTTTCATTATTATTGTTGTTGTTGTTATTATTATTATTATTTCTTCAATTGTGTTTTCTTGCTGCCAATAAAGCTTGGGAGCAGAGTCAGTGGTATAACATCCATCACAGCTCCTTGTGCTTGCATAGCTGGCAGGCTGAAGCCAGTCCATTATTTTGGAAGTAAATGCATTTTGATTGAACTTTGACTGTTACCAATGCTCTGTTTCCCCATCTCCCACCAAAGAGAATTAACATTCAATCAACATTTCTCAAAGAATGTGACAAAAGCACATGAATGAGCTTGATTAAAATTCTGATAGAGTCTGAACTATGATATCAACATCATAGATCAATAAGATCCAGACAGAAAGGGATTACAGACGAACATTAGTCCCTCTATATAGATCTGTTATATATATAGGCAGTACTATTATTTGTATTGCAGTTCAAAGCAAAATGCATGACTAATGGTGGAAAAAGCAAAGCCTTTATGTTTGGGAAATGGCAGAGCAAGAAGAGTCAAAACTAAAGAAAATGCAGTCTTGAAACAAGTTAATTAACTAAAAAATAAATAATGAACTCAAGTAGAGTTCATGCTTGATAAGGCACTGGATAAAAAACCAAAAAACAATCCTTGGGATGGGGCTATTTCACTATTTCTCTAAATGACTTTGGCAAAGTCATGCAGGAAAACAAGGCAGCGCCATCATTTAAGTTTTGCCCCAGGGAATATCTGTTCAGAGTGGATAGAACCTCCTGGGGTACACAGGAGCTCAGGGAAGTCCCCTTTCGCAGAATCACCAGCTGAAAGAAGAAGAAAAACAACAAAAACATAACAAAGAGCCAGCATTAGGGCAGTCACCAGTCCTGGCCAGCTTTGCTGTGGGAAGGAGCACAGTAAGTTGTTTGCTCAGACTTGTCCTGGCTTTTTATGAGCTCAGGGTAACACCATCCAACACCACACAGCAGTGACTGTGCAGCACAACTTGCCTTTCCTTTATTCCATCCATCATTTCCAGCTCCCAGCAATAAGCCCACAAAGCCAGCAGAGGCTTTAAAAAGTTAATGAGAAAGATGTAAGGAAAAATCTATGACTGTTCCAGAGCCCTGCAATGCTGGTGGTTCATGCTCTGAGCTGCTGTGTCAGTTCCACACCAAGGGGTTTTACTGCTCCAGAAGGAATCCAGTGTATCATTAATAACCAAATCTTTGTGTCCCCAGTGCTGCTTTTGACAATAATGATGCCTGAGAGGTTCAGGACTGGCTCTAGTTTCAGTTTTCCAGCACAAACTAAGATCCATAACAAAAGCTATTAATACAGTTTGAGTTTCAAATAAAGCTTTGCTTATTATGCAGGTTCTGGTCTCATGACTCTTCTGTGCTTCTGAGTTCATCAAATGAAGAACAAAACCAGAAACATTAAGAATGGTTATCATTTCAGTATTAAAGATCCAATGTCCTTTCAAAAGGAACTGTCACAGAACTGGGTGAATGTGAAAATCTGGAAAACAATTTTCATTTATCCAAACCACTGTGCTTGTACTCAGAAATTTACCTTGATCGCTGACACAAACCACTCCTAAGGAAAAAAGTCTCCATAGATTTAGCCTCCCCAGATAAAAGGTATTATTGAAATACACTTTGGGAGTAATGAGTTTTGGTCACCACAGATAAGCATTCTCTACCACCCTCACCCTACACTTTCAGTTCCTTTACTCAAAGCCCTCTGCTCCTTTAGTATGAAATCAAGAGTATTCAGTTTTAATACATCCTGTGCTTTTCCTTAAATATTTCAATAACATTTATACCGTACCTTACCCAACCCAAAATTTTTCTTAGAGCAACATACAACATGCAGGATATCTTTAAATATAGAAATGTTGGGATTTCTCCCTTAACATATGGAAAACTTGGCTAAGGTAAGCATGCAGCAACCAGACAGCTCACATCAGACATGCCAGAGATTTATGTGCTTCATATCAAAATATTAAAACATGTTTAATTCTTTGTCTTTCAGACAGTGAAAAGATTTCAGAGTAAAAATGAATTAGGCTTGTAAATCCACTGTGATTACTCTGCAATCTATTTGACGACAATACGTAAGTAAAGATGTTACCCTATTTCTGATTTTATTAAATTAATATAAATAATAGATATACTGATATACCACCACTTAATAGCATTTTACATCACCAGGGAAAAAGTAAGATCCATGAACACCAGAAGAGGGGCCTGCTTTCACACACTTCCAAGTATGTCCCTGTTGTTTGGGGTGCTCGTTATTAATCTCGACTGCTTTGGTTTTTATTGTAGTGTGTTATTCCTCTTCCCTTTCCATCAAAAATGAATAATGGGCTGTTCCTGCTACTACTGATTTCAATGAATGTCTTTGTGCTCTGTGTCACACCTCACTGATGCAGCTTTGATTCATACAAATAACAACAGGCATATTTTATACCAGTTTTCCAAAAGATGAAAAAAATTATTTTTCATTTCTAGAGGAATATATTTAAACATGAACTTCGTAACAGAGCTCAAAAAGAATTACAAGATGAAGCAGAGCAGATATTTATTTTGCTGTAAAGTCCAGTGAATTTAATTCACAGACTCCTGCTGGTTTAGAGGTTTTGCATCTGGACCTGGCTGAGATGAAGATTGTGATTTTATTGCTTTCATGGCAACCAATGACTTTGAATCCCTCTGTTGCTGACATTGAACAGATAAATGAGATGTCTCAATTTTGTTTAAAAATACCTATAATTTAGTTCAAGTTTTTCCTACCAAAAGAGAGGCCCAAACACTACTTAAATAATTAGGAAAAATATAAATAAAGAAATGTATATATATATATATGTATATATATATACATATATATATAGTAAATAGATAGATCAATCGATTGATCGATAACACTGTGGGATTTGATTGGGTTGTTTTGAGTTTTAAATACTAATTTGAAAGGGCTCAATACATAGCTACTCCTATGTAGGACCCAATTTTTATATAGATCACAATACAAAGTGAAGATGACAGAGGATGATGCACGGTCCGTAACAGTGTCCCCATAAAGCTCCCTGTCTGTACAGCAGTGAGACTGTCACCCCAGATAATGACAACTGTAGGCCTGGGAGATTTTCAACCAGCCTTCGTGTGCTCTGTATCATGATCTAGTGACGTTTTTACTTGTAGGGCGTGGCCACAGTAAATCATGCACTATGTCTGCACACATATGTCACAGGGGAAAGCTAACACAAAGCAGTCCTTTTCTCAGGTGACAGACACTTGCTGAACAGACACAGGGATGCCAAGGACCATGTAGAAACCCCCCCCCGCCCCCAGTGCTGCTCTATCCTGAAGTGCTTGTGCAGGGGCTCAGGGAGAGGCTCTCTCCTGAAAAGGCTTGTCCCTACTCCCCCAAATATGTTCCTCCAAGAATGCAGCACCCCAGCCTCCCTCTTTGTCCAGGAGGAACTAAAGCCCAACTCCTCACACACGAAGAGGATTCAGGTGACATGATCTGAGTTCACAGAATGGCTTTTTTTGTGCTGTGCAACAATCTGATGCTGAGTTTCTTTAGGAAATGTTTTAATCCTGTCACCTCTAGCTTCCACCAGGTGTGATGGTTGTTGTGGCAAGGCCTTTTTGTTGAATGACAAAGTACTGAACACATGATGCCTTGAACAGGCACACCAGCACCTCCCTTTTTTCTTTATTGAAGCCAATTTTCTTTTCTCTCTCTTTTCTAATTTATGCTTATCTATGCAAGGTATAATACATGAGATTTGTCTTTTAAAACCAACATGGTTTCACTTCAACTTTTCCCTCACCCGCAATGCAAGTTCATCCTACACAACCAATGGGAGATACAGGATTGGGGGATTTTTCATATGTATAAGGAATTTATGATCTTGTAACACATACAGAAATTCACTGAAAAAAAATTCCATCTCTTTGATTTCACCCATGAAAATGTACTAAAATCTGAATATATTTAACTTCCTTCTATCCATGTTCTTTCTACTGCTGTGGATTTACTCATGCACAAAACCAAGGTTGCAGTTGGGTACAACTGCTTTACAGGACCATAGTCTGTTTTAGAATGAGTATTCTTCTTCTTCTGTGCTGTATCTTCCATTTTCATTATGCCTCAATTAATGCACTGAAATATGCCAAGCGGTTTCACATGGAATATGTTTCTCATTTTAATTAGTTTAGCATCAAAGGGTTGAGGCTGGCATTTTCTAGGTTAGTGCGTAGGGTGTTTATTAATTTGTCTGTGATGCCTTCTCTCATTAGTGTTTAATGGAATTTCAAGCAATCCCAGCAGCTAGTAGATAATGTATTTTTAAACACATTTTTATCACTGTATTAAACAATCAGACTCTATTGTTTCTGAATAATCTGGAGTGCTTCTTTCATCTGCAGATTGGAGAGCTGCTGCACTCTGAGCCCTGACTGCACAGGGCTGAAAAAGAACCATTTTTTATTTGAATTTAGTGTGACTGAAAAGCAGCTGCCCAACAAGCCCTGGGATTTGGATCCTCCAATATTCCCTTTACAAAGAGCGTGGCCAAAGCAAATGTTACCCAGTCCTGATCCAGTTAATCCATTTACTGGCAGAAAGGCTCCTGCCACACCCTTAACAAAGCACAGGACCTTTGTGTGCTGGAAACCTGCTCCACCATCAAGCTCAAACCAACATCAGTTCTCACCTCCTCTGCTGCCAACGGCTCTCCCCTCTCACCTTATTCTAAGGAGGCCTATTCCTGACTATGCAAATACTCATCAGCTAAGAATATATCAATGTCTACTAACCATTGACCCAGGATATTGAGTTTAGACTCTCAAGAGTTTCAGAAGCCATTAAAAATGTCCAAAATTTAAAAAGAAATCAAGTATTCATATCAAGTAAAGCAATATTTTAAACATGAGCTTGTGATCCAAAAAGGTTTTTAAAGAATCTCATCATAATCCAAATAGACTTTTCATTACTTTCTGAATGTTTAAATTATGTATTTGTGTCCTGGGGTGATGTTACAAAGCCGCTTTATTCCTTAAGCATCTGCTCAGTGCCCAAGGACGCTGTGCCTTTAAGATGGACCCGGGGGCGGGGCCGGAGCCCGGACCCGCGGGGCGGTTGAACGGCTCAGCCCAAGGGCTCCAGGGTCTGGGCAGGGCTTGCCAGGGAGTGCGCCGGGAGCGCTGTGCTGCTTTTCTGGGTTTTCTTTGTGTTCCAGCTAGCTGGGAAAAGGTTCTGTTGCTTTTTTTTCTTGTTCTTTTCCCCCTTCCCTTCCCCTTGCCTCACTGCCTCCCTTCCCTCCTCACCAGTCCAGGGAGCCTGCGGGTGTGGCCCCGGCTGGTCCGAGCCCGTGTGTTTGTTCCCTCTCTGGGAACTTGTTGTATTTTGAGGTTTTTTTCCCGTTCTGTTTGGTTTTGTGCTAATAAACAGTTTGTTTTGTTTTTTTCCACTTTCACTTGCTGTGACCCATTTGTCTCATTGGCAGAGGAAATCCCCTTCGTTTCTTCCTGAAGTTTTGTCTCAAAAACCGAGACAATTCGAAAACAAGGGACATACTTAGCACTATAATGAATGGTGAGAGCATAATTTCAAACAGAAAGTTTTTAAATCTAGTAATAATCACTATGGGGAAAACAAAACCAGAGATTTTCTATTTTTACAAGGGTGAATAAAACTCAAGAAAACAGAATAGGTTTTCCATGGAAATGGACAATCTGCAGTAATCACAAGGCATGGTTTGGAATATGAAATATGAATTCCAATGTTTGATGGAAGTGAAAAATAACTATGCAAACAGATCTGAAGTTGGTTTTGTTTTTATTCCTCTGACATCCTCTTCTCTCAAGCCTATATGAATAAAGAACTATGTCTTCTTGATCACACTGACATGAAATCACATTTACATTCTCATTCCCAGCTCATGTTCTTGTTTCACTTCATTTTGTGTGCCAGACGAGTCAAAAACTGACTGCAGCCACAGGTGTTGAAACAAGGCTCAATAGGCATTAAACAAGGTCTCACAGGTCTGTCAGTATTCCATGTGCTGCTGAAGTTCTGCTAAAGAAGAGAGCTCAGCATTTCATGTGTCCTCTTGATTCATCCCTCCTGCTCCAGAACAGACAGGATGCAAAAACAATGGGGTTGCTGTTGTCCAGACGAGATATTTAACATGTCCCTGATATTTACAGTGCTCGCTAGCCTCTGCTTTCCTCTTTGTCCCTTCTGCTCCTCTTTTTTGGAAAGGGATTCTCTTGCTTTCCCCTACTAGCACATAATTTGCACAGTTCTCAGAGATGCTTTTCCCTGGGTTATCAGTTTTCTCTTCTTGGGGGTACCAAAAATAGAAAACCTCTGTAAAGGCAGTTTCCAGGGGTACAAACTCCGCTGTCCCCTGTAGATAACCCAGGTGCAGAGCTCCTCAAGTGGATGGTTTTGTATCTCTGGGTGTCAGAGAGTTTGAGATCCTTGTCACAGGGAAAGCCCTTCTGTCTTTAGAAGCTTTGAAATCAAAACCAGAAATCACATCGACCCTCACAGAGCTCTGTGCCATGGAGGGGAACCAGCTCCTGTCAGTGGGATGCTCTTAAAAGCATAAATGGTGAGGATAAAGAGATCCAGTACAATACTCTGGCAAAAAACACCCTAATCTGAACATTTACTGTAATTTTTACATGATCAAACACTCAACAAGGATGAGCAGTGAGGACAGTATGACAGGAAAGAAGAAGAAAATCTATCACTCGACCACCTGCGTCGCTGTTTCTCAGGAAAGTTGTTATTTTCTGTAACAACAATTCAGGAAGTGTTAAAAATCTTTTTGAAAAGTAACTGTAGCCGATTAACTAGCTCATTGCTTTCACTACATTTTGCCCCTTCTCCTGGTGCTGGGCATCCCTGAAAAGAGCCTGGCCCCATCCTCTTCACACCCAAACACTGCTGTCAAATGCCCAATGATTTGCACCTGCCTCACCCCATGTTCTTTTGGGAAAAAAAAAAAAGAAAAGCAGTTTTGCTCTCCCTCATTTTGTGATGCTCTTCATCTAAAATAAAACCAATTCTGTGGGAATGTAACTTGTGTTGTATGGGAGAAATGCAGCATTATCAGTGCAGAAAATATGTCCTTCGGCATGGAGTCCTTGAGTTTTTCCTTCAAGGAAAACAGCAGCAGGGAAAACAATGAGGCTTGGCACTCAAGGAAGGCTCTTGAAAGGCTAACAAATACCAGCTTGCATAATTAAAATTACCTTTCTGTTAAACATCAAGATCACATGAATATGAAGTAATGCCACTTTTATATGCTCAATTACAGAATTCAGTTTTCTTCAGAATACAGGCTGTTAAAAGCAGCAAGGAAAAAATTCAGCATAATGGTAATATATGTTAATTTTTGCTAATTGTATGAACTGTTGGGATCATACTTTATGTAAAGCCCTTCCACGCCTCCCAGATTTGCTTGCAAGCTAAAGTACTAAAATTGAAAATGTTCCTGTACATGTTTTCACAGGGAAGTTACTAATTGCTATGCATTTTGTTCTGCTTTCTTCTATTCTACCAATGCAAACGGAGCAGGAGTGTGGGTTTACCTGATTAAAGAGAACATCCTCCTGAAGGAGTGCTCTTGGAGCAGAAGCTACAAACTGAAATTGTTGTTCTTTCAGAAGGAACAATACAATTTATCCTGTAGTTCAGTAACACCCCAGACAGATGATACTCCCAGCATGCCCAAATCTCAGGTGGCAATTTAGGGAGCCCACACTCCAGAGCTGCCAAATCCTGATCTATCCCTGCTCCCTGAGTTGCTCCTGCTTTGCAGCTGTGCCCAAGTTTACCAGCCCAAGGATTATGTTCATGGGGGGATAAGAGATTCTTCCTCTGGCAGCACTAGGAAAAAATCTCTCATTTTCTCTAAGCTCAACTTTGATTTAAGGAGTCTGATATAAGAACTGCTGAAATAGAGGACTTAACTCAAGAAACAGGATCTTTTAAAGCCTATGTGAGGCAAAATTCCTCATTTCTGCAGAAAATCTTTGCAGCATCTTAGCAGGCTTATATTGGTTGGTGGGTTTCTGGGAGCAGTCACTGTGCTGTAGATCAAGCTTCCTCAGGATAAAGTTTGAGCGCACAGAAATGGAGAACAGACTTAGAAATCCAGACCACAAGAAACTAGAACTTCCATCCCAGTAGAAATAGAAATAAACTTTGCTGTGTGGCAGATCTGAACAGAACACTGAGTTTCCACATTTTCAGGTGAGCAGAAGGTCTCAGTGAAAAATTCCCAGGAGCATGGAAACATTTCATTGAAAGGATAACAACAAGGGACAATGTGTAAGAGTCCAAATGGAATGAGATGAAATACAATGACAAAGTTGAATCTCATACCAACTTACACATTTTTCCACCTATTATTTTTAAGAAGTCCCGGTATCCCTGAGAAACACATTTTGATTCATCTGTATTTTCTGACAGGACACTGTTGTGTCAAGAATTTTTACCCATGCTAGTCATTACGTTTTAAAGACTTTGTGACAGTCATAGAAATGTTCCCTACAGTGAGTCAATTCCCTCAGAATACAAGAGACAGAAGATGATTTCACTAGAATGAGACAAATTGAGTGCATTGCAAACTTCCTAGGATTTCTGAATTTAAATATTAACTCCAGAGATCCTTTTAAAACCTCTTGAATTTCTAGGCATTTAAAGTACATTACTTTTATGATCAGGGATAAAATTCTATAGACAGGAAATAGGGGATCCTCAGTTAATACCTTTCAATGCCTCATTTTTCATCAAAATCTATTTCAAAATACGTGATCAAGACAGAATCTTCATCTGAGTTTTTTTACAAGACAAGTACATTTAATTGCCTTTTGCCATGATCAAAGTTGAGTCAACTTGATTTTGCCAATAATTTATGAGCTTTCATGAATATGCATAAATTTTTTGTACAGGTTGGCATTATTAAATTTGACTTTTCCCAAGAGCAGGGAAATTACTGAATGAAAGGGGAATTAAGAAGAAGAACAGGTGATAAACAAATGGATATAAAGAGAATCCTGTCACTAAAGCTGGTTTGGCACAAATATTCCCTTCCTGCCTCAAGATTCACTCACTGTCAGGTCCCAAGTTGCTGTTTGCTCTGATGTCTTTTGGTTTTGTGAATATCTTGATGAAAGCCTTTCCAGCCAACACTAATGTGAAGCAATTTATGACAGCAGTAGCATTCAATTCTACTGTGCCAAAATGCCCTGACCCTCATCATTTTAAAATAATTCCTTTTTGCTTTCATCAGCTGAAGATCACCATAAGTTTGCAGCTCACTGGAAAGTAAAACACTGACTATGCACTTTGTTTCCTTCAAAGAGAAAGCCTATCTGTCATTCATGTCATACATAGTTGTACCACAAAAGACTAATTTTCTTCCCTGAGTAATTCTGACACATTTGATGCTAGCATCTGCCTTGGTTTACATGCAGCATATGCATTAGGGACCTGATAACCCATGTCCAAATTGTGCTGAAGCATGTCTGAAGGAATGGATGGGTTCCTCATCCATTAAAAATTATGACAAACCCCCCTGAACAGCCCCTGATTCACTTCAAGTGAGGCACCCATCCTCTGCCATGTCTGGGATTTTAGTCTGGACATGTGTCTCCATTGAAAATTTCAGCCTCCAGACTCTAGTCCCAAGCAGGGTAGCAGGCTGTGAAAGCACCCAGCACCCTCAGCTTGGCTTTCCTGGGAACACTCAGCTATGCTCAGTCTCTAACCTGGGATTCTCAAAAAAAGGAATCTTTTCAATAGGGAACATCTTTATCCAGGATTCAAATCAAATAGATCAATCAGAACATTCCCCACCCCACTACACACACCCCCATCCCTGAAATCTATAATAGAGAAATGATATTAGCTGAATTTTTCAGGTTTATGATACTGAAGAGAATTGAAGTTCTGTGTTTCAGACACGTGGAAGGATAGAAGTCAGAGTTCTGATAAGTCTTCAGGAAAGTGAATTGTACACTAGGTGAATAAAGTAGGAAACTAATGCTTGAGAAGAGCAGCAAAAGAAACAACAACAAAAAAAGGCTGTCAAACATTCAGAATACCAAAAAAACCCATTCAGAATACCAAACCACTCCCTGCACCCCTCACTCTTGAGCTGGCACCAGACACAGGGGGTACAAAGAGAAATATCCAACACAAAAATGCAGTTTTCTCTTCAGGGAAACCAATAACCTTAATAGAAGGAAAATGAGGAGGAAATACTACATCTAAAAATCTAGTGGCTCACTTGGAAATAACTCTCCCTGGTTTTCTTTTGAAATCTCCCCCATACATATGCAGTACTATGAATTATATTGAAATGGATGAGCTCTTGTCATCTATTATTTGAAATGGGAGTTGAGGTTCACTTTAAATCATTCCTTTGTCAGAAAACAGATAAAAAAAGAGGATTCAATAGTTTCTACCCTGAAAGCCATTTCACCATAAATACATGTCTCCTGTCGACAATATATTGGATGAGCTTGTTTACTGTTCCTATGGTCTTAGATAGTCCCCAGCCACTAAGCTTTATTCTCACACAATATGTATTTTAGGTCATCATGTATAGTAAAGTAATTATGGTTTTAGAAATACTTGTACTTTCCCTTGATGAATTAAGAAAAACTAAAAGAGAGCAGATAGCATATGATACAGAACTCTGCTTCACAAGTGTTTTTGGCAAATAGTGTTGCTGCACAGACTCTGCTCTGGACACTGCCTGTGCTTGCAGGGGGACAAAAGTCATGTTTAATGTGTATTTTTTCCCAGTAAGCTTGTTACATAAAAATAAACCCTGTTCATGGAGGACTAGACATGATAAGGCACTCAGAATAACAGCAACCTAATTTCAGCTAATTTGCTTTCTCCCTCCCTTTGTACAGGACAGGTTATGCCTCCTAAATATGCAAACAGTGGCAGCATTATCTTATTACTTTCCCTGCCATTTCAAAAGTCAGGCCATGTTCATGGTCACCTGTGTAACAACCTTGAGAACTGGTGCTTCCCTTTCACAAAGATATGAGCAGTGGAAGACTTGATAACTCAGAACTGTACTCAATAGCCATCAATCCCCATTTTCCTAATAATGATAAATACATTATGTGTCCAACTGATGGATGGCTCAGGCACTGGCTGCTTCCTGGTTTTAGCATCACTATGACAAATAAATATGGATGTGCTGCAGGTGAGCTTGGTACTTGTGCTTTTTGTTTGGGTTTTTTGAAGAGAAATATTCAGTCTTCTTCAGTCTTCCTCACAGATATGATCTGATAAAATTAACTTCAAGCAATATCCGTGAATAAACAGTCAAATAACCTAGCAACAGTTTCTCTAGCAAAGCTAGAAAATTATCTTCCCTGCCGGCAAACTGCCGACATTTCTTGCAACAGTGAACGCACATATTGGTGAGAAACAATAGAAATTGTTTGCCTGAATTTTCAGATCCCAAGTACTCCATTCAAACTATAAAGTACATACTAAATATGACTAAATAGATATGTGGGGAAAGCAATGGTTGTGTATGAAATTGTGTTAGAACAAGGATTAGTATTTTGCAGGGTAGAACATGAACATTTAATAGACTCTCTTCATCGATATTTGAAGGATTATTATATACACACATGTACATAAATACACACAGACATGCTAATTTCTAAATTAAACACTTTTGCCTACCATACTATGAGCAAAATGATCATTTTCCCTCTGAAAGCACAACACCGTATTGAAAGTCCATCATGCTTTGGAAGAACTCGGCCGCTGTGAATTTTGAGGCACACTTGCTGTGGAGCATTTCAGTTGTGAGGTTTGAATAAAGGTTTAAAAGGAGCCCTAAATTCAGGAAAGAATTTAATACTGAAATAATTTGCATCAAGTCATACCTCTAAATAGCATATTTATATGACAATAGCTCCCGAGAGTGCTTGCCAGAGAGTAGGACCCTAATTTCCAAGGCTGTCCAAACACACAGACTTCAGCTACACCCAAAAGTTTAGAAGGAAAAAATAAATTTCAAGCAATTTTCTGTACATCTTTCCAGAGCTACTGCTTGAATCTGCAGTTCTCCTG
>NW_008239056.1:0-3429 GCF_000691975.1 Corvus brachyrhynchos | reverse complement strand
GCTGAATTCTGAGTTCCTTGTAATTAGATTAGACATATTTCTGCCACACATTTGCTTTAAAACGCTGAATGCCTGTTGGATTACAAATTACTTGTTCCAACATATGTTAAGCATTCCATAGCTCTTTGAGCATAAAACAAACAGCTGTAGTTCTAACAACACTTATTTTCAGTGACAGGTTTTAATGACATAGAACTGGAACTCAGAGCACTGTTCAGTCCAGTAAAACTATTAATAGCCATGGATCATGGATATAATTCCTACAAATGCAATTGGAAATACTGGTATGTACAATTTTAATATTATTATGCTTCACTGTGGGCTGTTAAACAGATCTCTCTCAATACTGTTTTACTGTTTCAAATCAACCCTAATTAAAATCTCTAAAGCATTTGATCATGCAAGACATTATGTGAATGCCAAGGATTTCTGCTGCAATGCAACTTTTACAAGTGCTCCTATTATTTATGAATCATGAAAAGGTGTTTGATACTTCACAGACGTACAAAATGACAGATTTTTTTGTCCTTGTATGCTTTATAAAATAGAGGAATATAAAAATAAGTGTAATGGTTTGCTTTTTGTCAGTTTATCTTGACATAACATCATCCTAAAGATTTGCATCATCAGAACAACTTGGTGGATCTAAAGAGAATCTTAAAACTCTTTTGATTTGAAGTGAGCTGTATTTTGATGCCAAGTACAGAGTCAGCCACTTGATACTTTAAAAGACGTTTAAAGGCTTAGGAGAAACAATTTAGAACACTCCAGCTAGTTGCAGCAGAAAATATGAGACTTGCTTTAGAGAATCATCTTTTATTTTTCCAAAGACAGTAATTCTAGAATTTCTCAGAGGGAGTTTTTCTTCCTTTAGGTATGCAAATCAATTTTATACATATCACTAATTAGATTTATAATGAATATGCATTTGGAGGAGATGTTGGCCTATTTG
Source organism: Corvus brachyrhynchos (assembly GCF_000691975.1). Lineage (NCBI taxonomy): Eukaryota > Metazoa > Chordata > Aves > Passeriformes > Corvidae > Corvus > Corvus brachyrhynchos. Next base: position 2,477 of record NW_008239056.1, on the reverse strand, counting down.
CTCATTAACTGAAGGGTGAAGAGGCTGCCTTGTGATTTGCTCTCTTGGTTCAGCACATTGCACTCAACCACATACTGCCTACTCTGGTACTTTCTGTGGGGTATGAGTCTGAGGGGCAAATGTTATTTTCATGCTGGAGAGGAGTTGAACTCCCCACTGCTGTGGTGGAGGTTGCAGACAACCACTGTGTGGGGTTCAATCTTCGAAATACTTAGAAAATCTCTACACAAAGCTCAAGTCACCATTTGGGATCTGAGATATAGTGGCTCCTATAGCTTACCTTCTACTGTTTTTCATAATTAGAGATTGTAAATCTAGCACTCGTTTCGCACACTTGTCAAAGTCCTCCTTGTCCAGTATATTTTATTAGAAGATACTCCCACATAAGACAGATTATTTATAGGCACTTCATGTGAATGCTAAGTTGTCTGCTAAATAATAAAAACACTAGGAGACAGACACTGAAAGAAAATATTAAGGGGAAAGAACATGCATGGAAGCAATTGGCCAAAATCAAGAACAGAGGCTACAGCTTCAAGAAGATTCAGGAGATTCTTACGAGAAGTTGTTAATTTAAAGCACTTGAGTGTACCCCCCACATGTGCCTCACCAAACCAGGCTGGAAATGGACCTGGTAGGTTAATAAATGACAGGTTAGAAATAACTGACAAGTGCAATCACCAAATAGCCTCATGACAGGTTGCACACAGGCTAAGAATGTATATTGCATGTTCCAACTCAAAGAATGGAAATCAGCATTCCTTGCCTGAGGGTGTAACTTGTTCTTGGGGCTGCCTTCAACTCCATCTTCTCCAGAATGCCCAGCTCATCCCAGCCTTAATTCTTTCCCAAAATCCACTGCTACACAAGATCTTTCCCATACAGCACAACTATACCCTCTCTGAATAACTGAGGACCTGGTTTGCACTGTAAATACCTGCACCTGCAGTTTAAAAGCAATCCCCCAATGAGCTGCAAACTGAGAAAAAGAAATCCTCATGCAAAACTATGCACAAAGAGAAGAAATCTTGAACTTCATTACATCTGCTTTTACAGTCGCTTGATGGGAAAGGTACATCTTATCACCTCATCAAAATATAGGCATATTATGATTACTGTTTTATAAAACAAACCCATGTTTGCATCTTGCCAGGTAGGGGCATTAATGCTCTACTCTTTTACGCAGCTTCTCAAGTCTCTTTAGCAAGGAAGGTGTTGTTATATTCATACTCCCCATGCAGAGCATAAGGTCATTTGTCCATGGCACAGCTTGGAGCAGAGTCAGATGCTCATTTCTTCTTCATTTATGTACCGCACTCGACTGCCAATGCAAAGAACTCCTGTAATGCACACTGTGACACTGGGAATACAGATATGAAGCTCTTATTGCAGCTCTATTCCTTAGCATTTATAATACGGATGGAATTGATGGTGAATAGGTCAGACCTTTCTCTATCAGTATTCCTTTAGGAAACAGCCTTTGCTGGTGGTAACAGCACATCATCACACCACTTCCCAGAGCATCTATTAGGGAAACACAGAACACAGCCCCCTCACTGACATCCCACACTGAGCTATTTGCTGCCTTCAGGTGTTTGTGGAAGGGCTGTTTAGCATAACGAGAGCCAGGTATGCTTGCTACGAATTTCACAGCAACCTCCAAGAAAATCTATGGGGAAACTATTGGCTGGAGTGGTGTGGCAAGCAGAGTTTTGGCTGCACTCATGTGCATCATGACTTGCAGACGTGAGCATATTTGGGACCCAACTGACCTCAGCAACAAAAGAGGGAGGAATAAACAGTTTGGTTGATTCAGTATTGGATAAGTAGTACTGGTCACTTAGCAACCTTCATTTCTTGGAGAGATACAGATGGTTAAACACCCGCAGCAGTCTTCAAATCACAAATTAAAGATTTTTCTTTCATGCCTGTTTGGCACTCCAAAAGCTTCTTCCATTTTACACAGCTTCCATCCCTGCAAAAGGGAGGAGAGTCACCAATTGATTGCTGAGAGCAAGGCTGGAGTAACCTATTCAGTCACAAGAGAGAGTTAAAATGAATGTGGACACAGTCTTGGGCACTGAGAATTTTCTTGGCAAAATTTTTTTGTTTGACTTCATTTTATGTAAATATGTTGCCAGGAAATATCAATCTGTGATTCAGTACAACAATCATGTTTAGGCAGCTAGAAAGACCGTGAATAAAAAAAGATACTCCCTTGACTCTCCCTAGTTACATTTGTTAGGTATGATACATATTGATTATTAGCAATCTATCAGCATCATATTAACTGCTTTTCCTCCTTCTGTTAATTTCATACACAGTATAAAAATCAGAGATTAAAAAACCAAAATGCGGTCATTTATTGCTGCACACTACTGGACAAGTTGTATTTTTTGTAATGTTTCTCACATGGCAGAGACCTGGGTGTAATGGTGTCTTGATTTGAGAGACAGGTGTCTGCTAAGGAAGGCAGG
>NW_008239055.1:166510-171862 GCF_000691975.1 Corvus brachyrhynchos | reverse complement strand
GGGCACCCTGTGCCAGGGCCTCACCACCCTCATGGTAAAAAATTTCTTCCCAGTATCTAAATCTCCCCCCTTGTAGTTATAAACCATCACCTCATGTCTTATCCTAACAGGCCCTGGTCCATTGAGGTCCATGCCACCATTTCTGTCCTGGCCACCCTCTGAATCCAGACAAGCTGAAATAATTTTTACAAATCAGCCCTTTTGATTGCTCTCTGAGTTATCCTGAACAGGCAGGAGCACATTGAGGCATCTCACAGCTTCCCTTCCTACGTCTCTGCCCTGGCTGTGGGTATCAGCCATGGTCTGGTGCACGTTGGTCAGTGGTGCCCAATAACCCAGCTGGGGGCCCCTGTTTTGGCATTCACAGATGAGCCACCACTCCCAAAGGCAGCAGTTTCCGTGGCTCTTCGCTCACCTCTGTCCTTCCCGTCTCACCCACAGGCCGTGACGTGCAGCTGCTTCGTCCCGCTGTATTTTGGGTTTTGCCCTCCAACGTACCGTGGGGTGGTGAGTAGCGCTGTGGGCTGGAGACCCTGTCCCAGCTCCAGCCCAGGGCCCCTCCAGCCTCTGGCCTTTCTCCAGTGGTGGCATTAAGGATGTTTCTACTTGGCTTTGCCACCAGCATAGCTCGAGGCTGAGTTCCCACAGTGTCTGCAGAGGGAAGAACAGGGCCCCAAAATCTGACCTCACTGCAAGACAGGACCCAGCTTCTCACAGAACTGTCCATCTTCCCCTGTCCCTGGGGTTGCCTCAGCTGCCTTCTGCTGCACCTTCCTCCCGCTTCCATTGCAGCAGTTCTTTGGCTGGAAGGGAGGATCAGGGTGTGGACCTGGAGCAGGGGAGCAGTGGCTGGGGCAGTTGCCTGGAAGGGGATCTCTGCAGCCCCAGAACCTCAGGCTGCTGTGGGCCTGGCTGGGGAACAAGCCCCACGTGTTTGCCCGTGTGAACAGCACTGCTCTCTCTGCCCAGGGGAAGGCTCAGGGCTCCCTGTTTTGCCTCCTAGCGCTACGTGGACGGCGAGGTGGCCATGTGGACGGCCGACTTCGTGTCCCGCACCACCATCACCATCTCTGCCTTCGCCGGAGAATACGACATCTGCCCCAAGGACGGCCCAGCTGCCTTCTTGACCTTCCAGCTCGCTGACTCTATCTTACAGATCTCAAAAATGAACATCTGCCGCTTACAGCACGTTTTTCAGCTTCCCACACGTGAGGTGAGCTGCTCCTCCAGGTAGCCAGAGCCACGAGCCCCCTGCAGCAGCCCAGCTGCCCTGACTGCCACCTCCCCCCGCAGGCCATGGACCGCTATTATATCCAGGGCTACCAGGACACGGTCTCCTTCCTGAAAAGACTGAGTAAGTGACTGGGAGTGAGGACAGGTAGGTTGGGTGCTTCCCTTACTTCATTGGTTTGCTGACACAAGGTAAGAGATGCTGCCCCAGAGTGGCTGGGGCAGAGCAATGCCTGTATTCCTGGCACTGCCAGCATTACTTGAGCCCTGGCCTCTCCAGAAGCTCCCTCAGGAGCCACACTCCCCTCTTCTCTGCCACACTGGGCATGACACAGCTTTATCCCAGGGAACACAGGTGCCAGCACCTCTAGACGGAAGCGCAGGCTCGGGTGCCCTGTGTGGTGTTTGATAACCCCCTGAGGCACAGAGCAGCAGTGTTTGGTGATCCCTGAGCGCTGGGGTCAGCAGTATCTCTGGTTTCCAGTCAACCCAGGTCATGCCTCGCACTGCTGCACACCTGGCAGTTGAGCAACAAGCAGTGAGAGCTGGCTTCTCTTCCCACCAGGGGATTTCCAGGTGAATTACTTCGAGGGCTTCACGCTTTCCTTGGCCAATGAATCACGTCAGAAAGGTGAGGAGACCCCGCACCTGAAGCCACAACTGAGAGTTCTGCACTCCAGAGCCACAGATCATGAGGATGACACCAAAGAGAACCCAGGAATCGGCCAGGCAGCCGATGAATATGAATAGGAAGGCCCACACCACCTTCTCCACCCCCAGGAAGGTAAAGAACCAGCACTTGCTTTACCCCATCCGTTTCCAAGTGACACTTGCCCAGGGCTGTCAGTGCCCAAAGAGGCTCTGGGGCAGGTGAGAACATCGGGAATGGGAGAAAGTTCCCTCTCAGCTCAGGGCTTACGAGTGAGGCCTCACACTGAGCCCTCACCCTCGATCTGGCTGAGGACTGAGGACTTCATTTTGGCTGTGTCAGAAGGGCTCCATGGACAAGGAGCCCTTCCCATGGAGAAGGCCACGTATTTACTCACCTTGTGAGGTAATAACCGGTTCTGCCCATGCATCCCTTCAGCAGGGGTGTCTCAAGGGTTCAAGCTGCCTTTGCTGTGCCAGCCAAATCCAGGCTTCTTAGGAACTCTGGCTGCAGCCACAGAAAGACTCAGGGCAAGGAAAGCATATTCCAGCTGCAGGTAAACCTCTACCTGTGCCATTCTGAAGCAACACAAGGCAGGTTTAAATCCAAAACTTAGAGTTTTCTGCAATCCTATGCAAAATAATGCCCGCTCCCCTTTTAGTTTTGCATGGAAAACCTGTGAAACCTCAGTGCTTCAGTTTCCAGTTTGTTGTTACTAAAAAATACAAAGAAGCATCTGCTGAAATGCCAAGTTTCTTTCAATTTTACTCTTTATTTTCTTTTTCTTTCTGAGTCTTTCAATAGTTCAGAATTTATCAGCTTAGGAAAAATTACACAGCTTTTTCAACCTGGGGATTATTTAAAATGTAGCCACATCAATTAAATTAAAAGTGAAAAAAGACACAATCTGCTATATCTAGGAGGCCCACAACAAATGAGGAATACAAAGGGGAAGGAATAGGATTGTTACCATTCCAGACCTAAACAGAAAAGCTTGGGAAACATAAAATGGGAGCAAGAAAGAGATTTCCTTTGAAAACAAACTAACTCTAGACCCACTAAGAAATGCAGGACACAGTGTTAGGCTGTAGAAGTTGCTTCCCTGGTTGCTTTTTTAAAGGCTCCATCAGTCTGAGCATTCGTGGAGCTTTTGGAAGCAACACGGTGGGCATGAGGTTTCTTTGGATGTTGGGCAGCTCTGGGCTATCAGGAATCTCTGTCTCTGGTTTGCAGCTGGGCTGCAAAATTTTTGACCAGCCCCAGGTGAAAAATTCCTCCTGTGGGAGGAATCAGACTCATTTGTCAGGCCAGAGAGCAACCAAGGGGTGAGCCCAGGCTCTTGATGTCCAGAGGAGAAGCACATCAGATTTTCCAGTTCTGGGAAGGAAAAGCCCTACTGATCAAGGCCAGGCAAAGGCTCTTTCACTGTTTGTCTGTGCAATGCTAGGATATCATTGATGCTACCAAAGCAGCAGGGGGATAAACTTGTGAACAACTTGTACCTGATTTCTTGAACAAGTGATATTTCCAGAGGACAAGTGTCTGGAGCCTGCAATCCCACGAGGCTCAGGCTGGATTAGCAGGTTCTCCACATGGACTTGCCTCTCATCCGTGTGCCCAGCAGGACAACTGCACAAGGAACTGCACCCTCCTTAGTACCCAGACTGGAGGCAGAGTCTGGCATAAAGCGCCTGCAGCCAACAGCCAGAGGCACAGGCAGGACTGGGCACGTGCTTGGCTTTGTTGGGCTCCGTTTCATGGATCAGACTCAAGGACTCTTCCCTCTAGACCTGCAGAGGGATCCAGCTCCAGAGGGAGCTCCTGCTGTCTTGGGTTGCCTCCAGACTCTCATCCCATCCACCTCAGGCTTCACATTTCTGCTGAGTTCAAAGCAGAATGAGACGAGCAACAGGACAGGGGTACAAGGGTAATATTTTGAGGCTACCAAAACCTGCTGCCCTTTAGACAACAGGAGGAAGGGAAGCAGCTCTGACCAGGCACCTGAATCCAGCTTGTCCCACAGGAAATGCCAGAGGTGTCTGTCAGACTGACCAGTGTGGTTTTATTCCCTTTAGGGCCAGGTCAGCCACAGAAGAGCATTTGTGACCCCGCTGCTGCCTTTGGCCCCAGTTTACGCTCTAAAGAGGCAATGAGCAACTTGGAACCCAGCCTGAAGGCAGAGCCCGACCTGTCCTGAGGAGCACATGGACTGTGACAGCAATGCCACAGCACAGACAGGGCCACAGCCCCGGATGATTCCCATGGTCCACCCCTAGAGGAGACATTGCAGGCTGGTTCTATCCCCACTGGGTGCAGCTGGGGGTCCCACTTTGCTTCCTTGGGGTGAAACAAGCTCCTGCACAAGATGATTCCAATCAATGCCAAACTTTGCCTCTATCCATTGCCTCTGGCAAAGCCTCCTGTTGCCATTAGCTCCAAGCTCATGTCTCCAAGAGGAGACGGCGCCAGCTCTGCTTGCTTGAAAAGATCAGGGGTTAATAAAGCAAAACCCAGCTCATTTCAATACTGAATTGTTAAATACTTCTTTCTTGCTCATTTGCTTGCTTTCTTGCAGCTTTGGAGCAGCAGAGTTCTGTGCTGAGACCATTTTAGTTTGGGGCTTCCTTGCTGATTGTTTTTTGTTAAAGTTCTCAAAGTTTTACCAACTTTCTATGATCAAGCCCCACATGGGGCAGGTGGGATACACCGGGCAGCTCAAACTGTTTGTGGCTGAGGTTTGCAGATGCATTTAATGGATTTGGAGGTCCAATTCCTGGATGAGAATTTTCTTTGGGGGATTCTAATCCCCATTTCAATAGGGTAACTGCCCCAGGCTGACTGAGATGGTAATATCCTCCTGCCTGGAGGCGGGCATGGTGCTTGCAGCAGCTTGGAGAAGGAGCTGGTGGATAAGTGGGAGGGAGCAGAGGTGCAGAAGCAAATGCTGGGCTGATTGTCCCTGCCTGGGGTGGGCTGGCTGTCTCTGAGCCTTCCACTTTGCCCTGTGGCAGCAACAGCTGGATTTGAGCAGCCTGGCTTTGGCTGCAGTGGTTGAGAGATGTAAATCCATCTGGGATGCATGGAAGACAGGAGCAGACAGGATCCAATGCAAACGGGATCCATCAAAATGGGCCAGAAAGTTCTAAGGGGACTGGAGCACCTTCCCGGTGGAAACAGGCTGAGAAACTTGGGGCCGTTCAGCCTGGAGAAGAGAAGGTTGTGTGGAGACCTCACAGCCCCTTCAAGGATCTGAAGGGGCTACAGGGAAGCTGGACAGGGACCCCTCATCAGGAAAGGGAGGGACAGGACAAGGGTCAATGGCTTCCCACTGCCAGGGGGCAGGGTTAGATGGGATATTGGGAAGGAATCCTTCCCTGGGAGGGGGCTGAGGCCCTGGCACAGGGTGCCCAGAGCAGCTGTGGCTGCCCCTGGATCCCTGGCAATGCCCAAGGCCAGGCTGGATGGGGCTTGGA
>NW_008239055.1:137355-166415 GCF_000691975.1 Corvus brachyrhynchos | reverse complement strand
CCTGGGACCCCTGGGAGTGCCCAAGGCCAGGCTGGACATTGGGGCTTGGAGCAGCCTGGCACAGTGGGAGGTGTCCCTGCCATGGCAGGGTTGGAACTGGGTTATCTTTAAGCTCTCTTTTAACCCAAACTGTTCCATGATTCTATGAAATAAGCATCCCGGTTTCTTTTAGCAAAATCATTCCAGAGAAAATATTCCCAGGTCACTGATTTCAACCAAAGACAGAAGAACACAGGATATTGATCTTTCACAGAGCACTCATAGTTAACTTTGAGTCTGGTTACATCAAAGCTGCCTTCAGCTACTCCCCACATTCATTCCTGCAGTCTCCAGGGCCCTTTGGATGAAACTTCCCTCTGTTCCCCTTCCCGTTGTGCAATTAAACAGGCTATATATATATATATACTCCAATAAACAGCTGCTGCTGTTGGGATCCATTTGTTGCCTGTCTGGAACCAACAAAAGCAGGAGACTCAGCTGGGGCAAAGCCAATCCACAGCCTCTGATGTGCAGCATGGATTGGGGATAATTAAGAGTGCTGCCAATTAATTCTGTGTGCGGACCAGTGGCACAGGGTGTGTTTGCCTGGGCCATGCTCTGTGTGTGGCCGTGAGTTACAGACAATTGCAGGCAAAGAACTCATTTCCTTTTGAAATGTCCGGACATGCAGCCTGCAGGACTCGGAAGTAGGGGGAAGTTAATCTTTATGTTTCTCCATCCATCTGCACAACTGCATGTTCCAGGGGGATCCAAATGCACTCCCACCTCCACAGACAGGAGAAGCAGGGCTATGGGGAGATGTGAAGCTCAAGAATTGGTAATTGGTAAAAAAACTTCAGGGAACTGTAGAAAAATTAGTTCCTGCCCAGTGTTATGCTCCCTAAAGCTTCTCCATCTCTCCCTCTGTCTCTCTCTCTCTCTCTCTCTCTCTGAGAAGTCTCTCTGAAAGTTTTTGAGTGGGAGGAAAACACTAAAACATGGCATTTCCTGGCAAATGCCCACCCTGTAATCTGCATTAAAGCAGGGAAGGGATGCTGCTGGTGGGGGGGAGGTGGAGTGGGCAGGGAAAGGTCTGGGCTGTGAGGTCTGCAGGTGAAGCTGCCCAGTGGTCCCTGCAGCCTGGGGTGGGTCCCAGGAGCAGCACCGAAGCTTTGCCTCGGCCATCATGGAAAAGCAGGTCAGGCCTGAGCAGGGGCACTGCAGTGGCAGCACTGGAGACAGAACCAGACAGGTTCTGAAGGAAAAAACACTCCCCAGAAATTGCCTCGAGAACCAGCAGCCGTGCTGGTGTGTGCTGGTGTTGCCCACCACATCCCGAGGCAGCGCTGGAGACCCCCAGGGCCCCGCCAGGATGATCCTTGTTACCTGTGGGAACAAGGTGAGAGCTGAGGCTAGGTCAATGTCCTGACAGGGATGAGCAGCTTCAGGAATGTTTGACCCCAAAGGGTTTTCTCACAGCTGCTTCAGGGTGAAATCATTGCGAGTCTCTTGGGCAGCTGCACAGGAGGGAACTCGCAAGCAGATTTGGGGGGGATATGCCTTAAATCCCTAGAGCCTAGTTCCAGAACATCTCTCAGGATCTTGGAGAATGTGCCTGGTGTCCTGCCAGGACAGAGTCCAGCAGATAAATATCTGGAACACGAATGTATTGCACTAGGGAAGTGGCACTAAGCTGGTTTGTAGCTCCTTTGAGATATCAAAATAATATCACAGGGATAAAAAAAATAGCTACTTTTAATGTGGGCTACTCCAGATTTAGAGTTTTTAGCCATGCTCAGCATCAGTGACCCACGGGTGAGGTTCTCAAAGGTTTCCCTGCTCTGCACCCTGCTCTCTCTATGCTGAGGGTCTGCAGCCCCCCAGCCCCTCACCTCCTGTCCATGACTCTCTTGGGCAAACCGGGCACCAGGGTTTGGAGCAGTCTGTGGAGTCGTTGTACCAGGGAGCTGACACCTTCCAGCAGCCCCCACACTGTCTTCACCCTGCAAAAGCAAAGTAAACAGGCTGAGTTTAATGATGGCTAAAGGCAGCAAAAGGGGAGGGTGTTCATGGTAAATGCACACTGTAATAATCTTTTCCATAACCAAGAGATCCTATGGAACACCATACCCAGCCATACCCACTCTCCCTTGGATCTTGCCTTCAGGGAACATCGAATCCCTTCGTGTGTCCCTTCAGCTGCCCTGCTGCTGCTGAAGGCACAGCCCCTGGTTTGTGTGTCATTCCCTAATGCCTCTGTTGGGATGTTCTTACCCCTTCCTGAATAAGGCTGGAAGCCTGTAGGGCTGCAGCAGGACCATCGCCAGTGGGTCCTGCAGTCCATGCACCTGCTCCTTCTTCCACAAGCCTGCACCCAGGAATGACAGCATAGAAGGAAATAAAGACCAGTAATTACAAGCAATGAAATAAATGCAATCATTCCTCTTGTCCAGCTCAGACAGGTACTGAAGCCCAAGCCAGAGTCCAGCTTGAGCCACTCTTACAAAGTCTCTTTGTGATAGAAATATTTACTGTGAGAAATAACTCAATAATGTCTTAAATATAACAGTGCCCCTCTTGAAGGCTGCAGCAGCCCTAAACACAAGCTGAGCACCCCAAATCCTCTACCTGGCAGGAAGTAAGGGGTCAGGCACTGAGGGACCCTTTTGTACAGGCCGGGGTATGTCCCATTGGATTGTCCAGAGTCGTTCTTCCCACAGGTGCTGCCGAAGCGGAAATTGCCATCAAAGTAGTTAAAGCCAAAGGCATCTGGGAGACACGGAGAGAAAGGGATGATGTGTGTCTGTGTCACACTTGGAGGTGCCCCTCGGGTGCTGGGGTGCCACTTACTGTTCCTGTACAGGAAAAGGGCAGTGTCCTGGTACCCCTGGGAGAAAATGTCGTTCAAGACCTGCAAGGAGAAACACTTGAGGTCGCTAAGGAGCCCTGATCCCAGTACTACAGGATCTATCTAAAGCTGTTTGACTGTGGAGGGTTGGGATGGCCTATTTGGGAAGGCAGCAAGCACTGGTTGGTTTCCAACCACCACAGCACCAGTCAGAGAAACACAGAATGGTTTGGGTTGGAAGGGACCTTAGAGATCACCTGGTTTTGTCTGGTCTTTTGCAGGTTGTGGACCCCATCCCAAGATGGCCACCCATCAGCAGTGTCCCGCCCAAAAATGTACTGCAGAAACAGTGGGGCTGCCCCCTCCCTTTGAAACCCCATTAATTAACAGTGGAGATTGAGCTGAATCTTCAATCCTGAGAAGGCAGAAGCTGCATTAATCTTTTAACCAAAGCTAAGCTGGGACAAGTCCTGGTGGGCTCACCATGGTGCTGGGTGGAAAGAGAGCGTAGCTGATCCTGCACAGGTTCTCTATGGAGATCTGGATGCTGCCATTGAAGATCTGGAAGCAGAAGAAGATGGCGGGGCAGTCGCGGGGGCAGATGTCCAGCTCGCCGGTGAATGGGGACACGGTGATCACGGGCTCCTCCAGGCTGGACACGGGCTGCAGGCCCGTGAAGCCTCCGTCCACGTAGCGCTGGGGGAGGAGCAGAGGGAGGGTTTGCTTTGAGGACCTTTGCAGTGTCACCGAGTTGGGAACCAGTAGCTGAACTGGTGACACTCCTGCCACAACCCCGTCCCAGCTTGTCCTCCCTTCCCACTTCCAACAGCATCTCATCCCACCTGTGCTCTTTATCCCATTGCCAGCTCCTTCCCCAGCCCTGCCTGTGGCACCCAGCCAGCTCCTTCACCAGGTGCTATAATCCACAGCAGTTATTAAAACAGAAATATAATTCTTTTCCTTCACAAAACTTTGTACAACAATTTTTGGCAGTCAAGAGCCAATTCAGACATCACCGAATGCACAGCATTGTATAACTTTCAAGTCCTTGGCTTGAGCAGTAGGGCCCCCACATTTAATAATTGCCTGCAGATCGCTGGGGGATTCCTCACTGTTCAAGGAAAATATCAACTGCTCTATTCCAAAAGTAATCTGGATTTACCACCCATCTCAGGGGTATTGGAAGTGGCAGCTGATGGAATTAAGTGTTCATGAAATAGCAGTGCAGAGGGGCCTCACACAGGAATGACAGACCCGGGGATGGGTTGGGTTGGAAGGGACCTTAAAGCCCATCCAGTGCCACCCCCTGCCCTGGGCAGGGACACCTTCCACTGTCCCAGGTTGCTCCAAGCCCCGTCCAACCTGGCCTTGAACATTTCCCGGGACCTTAGAGACCCTTCCAGTGCCTCAAGGGGCTCCAAGAGAGTTCAAGAGAGACTTTGGACAATGGATGGAGTGACAGGACAAGGGGCCATGGCTTCCCACTGCCATTAGGGATAGATGGGATATTGGGAAGAAATCCTTCCCTGTGAGGGTGGGGAGGCCCTGGCACAGGGTGCCCAGAGCAGCTGTGGCTGCCCCAGCCCTGGAAGTGGATGCACTGGAAAACACTGCTGAGCTCCTCCCTCCCTCCGATAAGCAGAGCATGGAAATGCACAGGGCTGGGGGAGGATCGTCCCACGAACTCTCGATGTCTCAGCCATGAAAGTCAGCACCTGAGCCAAGGATGAACCTGCACTGCAGAGGGCCCTGCGTGGGATAACTGGATTGTGCCTCAAGGTCCCCACTGTGGGCGTCATCTTATCTTAGACGTCTGCAAGGTCAGCCACACTCTGTCCATGGGCAAAGCAGGAGGGGGCTCTCCAGATGGCAATTCCACCCAGCTATCATCTTGGGATGCAGTGAAGAAAAAGCTGAGGGGCTTTATCATCCTCCATCAACTAAAGAAAAAGGCCTGGACACACCTATCCCTCCCTGCTCAGAGGAATGTAAAGTTCAAACCCAAGAGCTCCTGCTGAGAGCGTGTTTTAGTGGAAATGTCACTCACCACTCCTCGGTAGGATGGAGGGATGAATCCACAGTAAATAGGAAGAAAGCAGCTGCAAAGGAGAGCCTGGGGAGGAGAGGGAATGCAGAAGTCAATGCTCCTGTCAAAGTTCTGGACAAAAACTGTTGACTTGGTGTCTGAAAATTCAGCCTTGACAAAGTCTGGAGCCAGGCTGTTGGTGCCACCTGGACTTTTCTGGGGACTGTGGCAAGAAAGGCTTCAAGAAAGTGGAAACACTTCTCTGGAGCAGGGCACAACTGCATTTTTTAATTTTATAGCTGCCAGAATTAATAGTTGTAAATCTACATATCTGTGTCCAACACTGCCCTTTGATGGTGGCAAGCTGAAGCTTTGGGGCCAATTTGCATCTTTGCAGATTTTTGGACAAAACCAAGACACCCTCACAAAGGCATCCTCACCCTGCTGGGATTTGTCAGTGGTAAAGCCACTGCTGGGGCGTTGGCAACCATTTCCCACCAGTCTCATCAGCTGGGAATGAGCACCCCAGGCTCCTGGGTTACCTGGAGGAGGCACCACGGGGTGAACTCTGACTTCTCCATGGAGTTGCCATCCTCTACTGTCTCCCTGGGACAAGGGACCAGGACCTCACAGTCAGCTCTGTTAGGGCTTTACCCTGGGATTCTCCCCTCAGCAGCTAATTTACTGGTTAATGAGCTGCTTGCTGTTCAGCAGCAGCTTTGTCCAGCTCCTTCCTCCCAGGAAAGTGCTGAGGCAACAAGGAAAACTATTGCCAGAGGGACTCTGCTGAGGAGTGACCTCTGGGGAGAGCTGAGAGGTCTCACCAGCACTGACAGGGCTCTTTGCAAAGTCATTACTAGAGCCCCAACATCAGCTGGATGAGGCTGGAAACAAACCTGCTGCATTTTTATCATGATTTGTTCCATCTGATGCTGGAACTCAAATCTTCCTCCCTGTCCCCAAGCTCATGGAGCCCATTGTGGTGGGACCACAGCTCTGGCAGAGCCTCCTGACTCTCTGCCCATCTTGGGTAGAAAACAGTGCAGTTAAAGCCACCCACACTTGGGGTACCTCCACCCCAGGCGGGTGGTGGAGACCTTCCTACGGCACCAGAGGAAGGTCTCCATACCTGAATGAGCTGCTCTTTGGAGCTGAACTCTGAGGCCATGACGTTCTGGCCGTCCACCACCCGCGTCAGCGAGATGTGCAGCCGGCCCGAGGCCAGCAGGTAGGAATCCTCCGGCAGCAGCTGCTGCAGGACAGCCTTGAGATTGGCCAGCAGGCTGCACTTGGGAGAGAGGGGGCCCAGGATGGTTTTCCTGACTTCCGTTGCCAGTGCAAAGAAAAACTCCTTTAGGTCATCTGAAACAGAGGCAGGGGGAAAGATGGAGAGAAAGTCAATCCCTGCTGCACTGATAGTTATATTTTAAATTCTATTTTTTAACATTCCTCACAAATACAGCTTCTTGCAGCCTCTCTGTGTGACCCCAGGATTATACTGCTCCTACAGTGGGGGATGTTGTGGCAGGGCAGAATGGGAGGTATCACCCCCATAATGTCCTCAAAGGACATCCTATCGTTGTGTGACCCCACTGGTGAAATCCCCATCTGCACCAGAGATGGGGCCTCAAGATGTTCCTGGTGGGGATTAGGGAAAGGTTCCAGAGAGCCCCAGGAAGGGGGACACTGAGTTATCCATGGCAGTGTGACTTGCACAACACATTCCTGCCTTCCACCTCCGGTTTTCCAGGTGGGCAGCCCCAGGCTTTACAGGGAGCTGGGCTGGCAGAGGACGAGGAGCTGGGTTAAAGGAGCAGAGCCCCGGAGCCCCAGCTGAGGGCTCAGGAGACTCCGGGTTCTAAAGGTTCTGCAGTGATGGGGAGGAAGAGGAATGCAGCAAACCCTGCAGGAAGCCTGATCCCATAGAGGGAATTCGGACCCTTTGCTGACATGGGGAGCTCACCTGGGGGAATATCCCACCTGGGGGGTTAAACTCTTGCGGTGTAAGTTTATCCAGCACCGATGTGAGCTGTCCTTGCATCCAGGTGGGCTCCCCGGGACCCTGCACCGGCCCGAGGCCACGAGCCTGGCTCAGCACCAAGGCCTTGTAGGGGCAGAGGTTTCCGTGCAGTCTCATGGGATTGTGTGGATGGACAGATGGATTAGGTGGAGTGTCCTGAAGGCAACTGGAGCAACCCAGGCATTAAGAGGGGTTAATGTGTGTTTGAGCAGATGCTGAGGCCACGCGGGGCGATTAACGCTGGCTGGGTTTGCACGGAGGGCATGCCAAAAGAGCCAGACCTCCAGGGAAGTGGGGCAGCCCCAGGGCACTGTCTGGCTGCTCTGTGTCCTGGAAATGGGGGGAAACATGGATAAACTGCCCACAAGCTGCTGGGTAAGAGGTGAGAGCCGAGCCCAGCTTTGGGGGCTTTGGGTCTAGACAGGGCTTTGACTCGGAGCGAGTGAAGGATGACCCTGGCAGCAATGTGACTGTCCCTGCCTGCACTAGCCTGGTGACAAGCATGTCCCCATGAGGTGACCGGGGAGGTCACAGAGGACAGCCTGGCTCTGGGAGCTCGGAGCTCCTCACCCAGCCCGGGGCAGGGGACGGGCACCTGACTGCAGCCACCCTGTGGGACACCAAACACACCTTTCACCTTCTTTTTGCCCCTATCATCCCCAATATTAATATGACAGAGCTTGCGCCACATTCATTTTCCTTGTTAGAAACATAACTAGAGCCATCACTATCCAAAATGTCTTTTCTTCCTCTGGGCAAGATATTTTGGGCACAAAATCATCTCAGCCCCTTTAAGTGGATGGTGCCTTCCACCCCAGGGAAGAAGATGCCCGGTTCAGAACCGGTGCCCTCAGCAAGAGCAGGTGCTGAATGTATTTGTACTGCTGGACAGCCTCAGCTCCATCCATTACAGCAGCAGGAGGAATCAGAAATTTTGGGGCCCTTGCTTATTTGTGGAGGAGTTCATCCCCATGTGGGCAGAAATGTTCCCTTCTGCCTTGTCTATACATATCTGCCAATGTTTTGAATTATTTTTAGCTGCAGCAGAACAGTTCCAGCATCCACCAGAGGTTTCAGGAACTGTGTGTTCCCTCCCGGCTTCCTCCATCATTATTTGGTCCCTAAAACTCTCTGCTCCTCCTGAATGTCCCCATTGCTTGAAGCAGAACTTGGATCAGCCTTCAGAGCCTTGTGTACACTTGTTTACACATGGGCACTAATTGGAAATATGGGAGGATGTGATTATTAAAATTGGATTAACTACTCTGAATTAATTCTACACATGGAGGATCTTGTTGCTAGAGAGGCCTGTTTACACGTTGTTGAAAGAGCATCAGAGGAAAACCTCTTTAGCAGCAATAAGAGGAATCCCAGCCCCGGGTTGGAGCAGACTGCTGTTCCTTCAGGAATATCCTGCTGACAAGCCCTTGAGCTTCAGCCACAGGGAAGGCGCACCTGGAGATGGGAATCACACGACATCTCCCCTTGTCCTGGGAAGGTTGAGTGGGATAAGCCAAAGTGACATGCAAACAAGGCTGTCAGCTCTGTCACCTGTGCGACAGCCACTCGTGTCCCTTTGTAGCTAAGGATCCCAAGAAACCTGATCCATAGGGAAAAGAGGGCTTTCCATGGGCAAATCCAGCCCCTGTGGCTGCACAGACTGGCTTTGGGACATCTCAGCACTCCTCAGACCTCAGAGCAGAAGAGCAGGAGATCTGCTCCTCCAGCAGGAGCAGGAAAGGAGCCAAAGGAGTACAGTTATATCCGGATTTCCCCCTGTAATTTCTGCCCACCAGCTGAGCCAGAGAACGCTCAGACTGTGAGAACCGCCTTTTTCAGCTCACACCACCCAAAACTGCACTGCGCTGGCTGCCAAACGTGCCAACACCTTGGGTTTCTGTAATGCCTTGAGTGAGGAGAGCTCCACCAGCCCCACCAGCCCCCCGAGGCATCGCCCCTGGGTTTATGGAACAAAAGCGCTCCCGTAAGGCCTCGAGGCCGTGGTTTTCTTACCGAGGCCGACGCCGCACACGACGGCAGCAGCGATGAGCGACCCGGCCCGGGAGCCGTAGACCTTGCGGGCGGACTTGAGGAGCTCGGGAGCCAACTCCAGCAGGGACTGCACCACCCCAACCTGGTACAGGGCCAGGAAGCCGCTGCCCGAAAAGGAGAGTGAGAAAGGGGTGCTAGAAGCCCGGAGATCCTCCACAGCCATCTTGGGATCAAAGCAGTGAATCTGGCTCGAGGTCTTGGGTTGTCCTTTTTCACCAGGTGAACCTCAGGCTCTCTTCTCTCCTGCTCCATCCAGGCTCATCTCTGGCTGCAGACGAGTCCACAGGATGGATTTTCTGCCTCCTTTTATGACAGCTCCCCGAGGCGTTGAGATCCGCGAGCTATTTTAATTGCTGCCTGTGCTAAAAACAGAAATTTTCCCCTGATCAAAACAGCTCTTATAATCCTCAACCACAGCCAGCTCGGATGCTCAGGGCTGAATCAGGACCGCCCTCTCATGCCAAGGAGTCTGCAGTGCCCCAGGAGCCCTCCTGGAGTGGGTCCCGGTGTTACTGGGCCTGTCACACTCAGAAACATCTGTGCAAAAATTCCTCTTTGCCTCATGCTTTCTTCATCCACGGGTGTTTTCCTAAATAGGATTCTCCATCAATCCCAGCTTAGGCACAGCTCAGTACTGAGTGAGTAAAGGCTTGTATAAGACACTTAAAGCCAGAGGATGTTACACAAGGGGTGGATGCAGGGCATTACGTTGGGTTAGGTTTGGAAATACTCCTTATATTTTCTCTCTGCTGGAAGGGTTTTGCTCTTGCCTGACTCTTGGATATTGTTTGCAGGGGGCAAAAACCAAAGAGCTGGATTTGTTTTTCTCTCCCCTCTCAATAAGGCCCTACAGCAGCACCATGTTCCCCAAACCTGTGGTTATTGAACCAAAATCAAACTGCCTTTGGACTGTCTGCATTGCCTGGGGGATAGTTAAAAAACTAGGGAGAAATGCAGTGGATCTCTTGTCTTTTCAGTCTTAATGATCCAATGCTGCTGCCAACATACAGAATAAAAATTGCCATTTCAACAGATGTATTTATTAAGTACTGGTAAATATTGCGTAGTTTCAGTTGTCCAAGTCCTTAGAGCTGCTCATGAGAGGAAACATTCCATGCGTTAGAATTAGGGCTGTGTGTATAACGCAATGTGGGCATGAGGGTAAGGAGCAAGGCTCTCCCTCCCTGTGTCCATGGCCAGGACAGTACAGGGAACCACAGTCCCAGCATCCTGATACCCCCTTTGCAGTGCTGTTTCACCCCAAATTTTCATACATTTTTCCCTGCCTTCTCCAGCCATCACTGTGTCCCCATGACAGGAACTGGAGCAGAGTCCCCCACGTTGACATGCAAAGTGTCCCTGGGCTGAAGTGTCGCCAGGAGCTGCCCATCAGCAGCTGGACATTGCATGGAACCCCCCAGGTAAAGGTCACAGCATGGCCAGGGCTGGTCTCTGGTGCTCCCTGCATGTCAGGACACACAGGAGGGAGTTGCCAGCTCCAAGATATATCTAATAATTAGTGGGATTATCCTGGAAGTGAACACCTGCCTGAATCAGGGCTTTTAGATCCACAGCCTTACTGGAGCCCCTAATTTCTTGTCTTTCCTGTGTCTGATATTTCACATTATCCCCTCGCTGGGTGAGTCTCTCACCTGCCCCAGCCTCTCCGAGCCTCCTGGAGATATCAAAACTTTGATCTATGTGATTCATGCCACTGGCTCCTCCAGCCCTTGGGAAAGCAAATCTCTTCATTTACATGTCTTTCTTTCAGTACTGACAAGTTCATGAACGACAAAAGTATCACCTGTTGCCGTGACTGGTCCAGACAGGCCGGGGCAGTGGAAGTGCACGAGGGTTTGTAGGCTGGAATGGGCTGTTCCCATTTTCCCTGTGCATTAACTGTTCCTGTTGTTTAGCCCAGGCCCCAGGGGATCCAGCAGGCTCTGCATGAAGAGGTGCAGGATGCTCCTGCTTCACTTAGTGCTTGCACCTCCTCAGCCGTGCCCAGCCCTGGCAGCCAAGGTTTGGGAAAGGTGTAAATGATCCCATGGGAGCTGTGGGAACACCCTCCTCTGTCCACACATGGCTCTGTGCTGCGCTGAGTGCCGGGGACTTCTCCAGAACAGCCAAGGTGCCAAATCTCCCCTGCACCCTCAGCAGCTGCCAACACCATGGCCTGGGACAGCATCCAGGAGGTATCATCCTGCCTGGCTCAGTTCCATGCTCCCGTGAGATGAAACCTTGTCATCATCCTCTTAGTGACAGCAAATTTTGCATTAATTGGCTCATTAAGTGCCGGGGTGATTTTCTAAGCTGCCCTCCCCCCCCAGCACTCCAAAGCAGGATTAGTGGGGACTGACGACTTTGGAGACACAGGATCCCAGCAGCAGCCTGGGATGGGTTCGGGAGAAAGCCTCTGGGTGGACTGGGGGCTGTGCAGGGCTGTGCTTTGCCCGGGCAGGATCAGAGCCCAGATGGCCGGTGTCCGTGAGCCGGGGATTTTCGTGCAAGGCAATTGTCTGTGCTGTGGGAAGCCACAACAGGGTGTTTAGGGAAGGATGAAGGTAATGCCGAGAGCTGGAAACGGCTCAAGCCGCCAGGACTAATAGCTTGCCCTTCTTTAAAACCTTCTTAGTATCTTCAGCGGCCACAGGCAATCAGGTCCCAATTTTATAACCCAGAGATTAATCCAAGGTGCTGGAATTGCTCACGGGATGGGACCTGGGCTCCAAAAGCCACGAGGCCTGGGGTGCTGCTCTAAGGCACCTGTGGTTGCTCCTGACCTCATCCCACCATGCCCAGCTGGAGCAGCATCCCTGCACATTGGGTTGGGTTTTTCGGGAGCAGGAGCCCCTTGTGCAAGGGCCTGGGCAGGTCTGGCTCCTTGTTCCCCTGGCACGGCTGCCCCGATGGGTGGGAAAAGGTCCCGTGACCAGAGAAGGAGAGTATTTGGTTCAGCTGTGGTGTTGGGAATAGTGCAGGAGGAGGGAATGGGAGTTTTCCTCTCTGGTGTTTCACCTGGCAGGTGCATCCCACGTGCTGATGGAAGATGATATCCTCTGGGACAGAGGGTATTTGTCTTTCCACTGGGAAGTCAGTGAGGAGACAGAGCCCTTTTCTGCTCCATGCAAAACCCAGCCCATCCCTGGCACTGCATGAGCTCAGATGCAAAACAAATTGGGGCATCCTGTGACCCTCTAGCCACATCCCCACCAGCAGCTCGCCCAGCCCTGGCCCCAGCCCGGCACAGGACCCCGGGCTCTGGGCAGGGAACGGGAATGTCGGGACTGTTGCAAACAGAGGAGGGCGGCTCCAGTTTCTCCCACAGTAAAATCTCCCGAGCTGGTTCCCAGCGAGAAGGAATCGCGGTGCTGACGCTGCGCTTGTTGTTGGTAGGACCCAGCAGTGGGATTTGATGTTTTCCACACTCCTAATTACACCGGGCTGAATTAGATGGAGCCCCTGCAAAGTGTCCCCCCTCCCTCGGCAGCTGGTGACTCCACCCTGTGTCTGTCAAACACAGCCCTGAAGGCTTTGGGGACGTGGATCTGGGTGGGGAAGGGCTGCTTCTGTCCTTCGAGGGCTCTGCTTCCCCATTTTCATTTACTTCAGGTTTTACAAGGACCAAGAAGGTCAGATCCTCCCAGAGAGGAGGCGCTGGGCAGACCTGGACAGTCATCCATGGCCCATGGGGGAATTGTCACCTCACACATGGCAGTGACACAAACCCACACGTTTGTTTGCCACCAGCATCACCTTCAACCCACTAGAACATCCCTCCTGCACAATGCAAACTTCATCTCCTTCACCTCAGGCCAGGTCCAACCTTGCAGAGGAAGATGCTCCTGCTGGTGCCACCACACCGAGCCCTGGCAACCCCCCCCCCACCAGCCCCAAGCTGCCTTAATCCGCGGCCCTACTTAGGGATCTGGGCAAAGATTAGCTGGAAACATTCCCAGTGTTTAGGGCTTAAATCGCTTTGACATTTCACATCTTCTTAGAGCTCATAGGTGAGACCCCGGCAGCTGTAAATCCCCTCAGTCCTTGAGGATGTTACAGCTCCTGCGCCGCTCGGGAATGAGCTTTACCCAGTTCTTGGTGTCAGATCAAGCTGCTTGGGGTAGTAAATCTCCTTCTGTTGGGAAGGGAAGGCCTATAAATCGTAAAGATGGCAGGACAACACCATGTATCTGCTCTGAGAGTCCCTTGTGCCACTCAGAATTTGGCTGGAAAGGAGCAGCCCACAGCAGCTGGAGCAAAGCAAACATTATTCCATCTATAACACAACACCCAGCAGACAAGCCTGGCTGGCATTTAGGCACCAATTTATTTGAGTTTCAGATTTTTTTTCCGAACTGGATTCTTGGCTGGTAGCAGAAACTACAAAAATTATGTTGTACGTTCACAAATACATTTAGAAAAGCAGGCAAATAAATACATGTACACAAACAGCAACAACCCGTGAGGTTCAACACAAGCACTTGGCAGGAGCTAGAATACAAATACAGGGTGAAATCTGGGCTCTGTTTGATTTACAGACTCTTTGCCCCCATCCAGGTGGGGTTTAAGCATTTCACAATGCTGGCACTGTCATGGGGGTTTTCCTTAAAATTAAGATTTTAAATCCACAGCTCAGAAGTTCCCCCCACATCCAGGTCACCATCAGGGATTGTCCTCCCACCACTAAATCTTCATTCTTGGGTTCCCAGGCGCCACAGGCCCTTCGCAGCAGCTGCTGTCAGTCTGGGCTGTCACAGTGGTCTGTCCTGAGCTTTTCTCTCTTCTGCTGAGACAGAAGGAAACATTTTTAGAATCATGGAATACTTTGGATTGAAAGGGACCTTTAAAGCCCATCCCGTTCCACCCCCTGCCACGGGCACGGACCCCTTCCACTACCCCAGGTTGCTCCAAGCCCTGCCCAGCCTGGCCTGGAACACTTCCACAAATGGGCAGCTGCAGCTTCCCTGGGCACTTGCCCTAACTTGCTGCGGGGAGCTCAGCCCCAGGCTCACCCTCCTCCTTACCTGGATCATTTTGCCATAGGGCACAAAGGAATCCTCCAGGTAGCGGGTGCCGAAGCCCATGATCCTGTTCACTGCCTGGCTGCAGATCCCGGCCACCGTGGCGGTGAGATGGACCGTGTAGGCAAACTGGATCTCCTGGGGGTTGATGTTGGGCCTGCTGGCCGTCAGCTCCCTCTGCACGTAGGCGTCGGCCAGGTTCTTGAAGGAGCTGTAGGACATGTCCCTGAAGAACAGCTGCAGCCGCGCGTCCTCCCGCACCTGGGTGGGAGACAAGTGAGTGCACATCGTGAGGGAATGACTCCATGTGTCACCCTCGTGCTGACGCCTTCACTCCTCACCAGGACTGCAGCTGGTGGAGGGCAGCCAGCCAGCCACGATCACACCCAGGCAAGGAATTAAAAGGTGCCATTTCCTTGATTTTACTGAGTGTTTCCCTGCCCTGGGGAAATCGACAGTGTTGCTGTATTTATTTTGCATCAGTGCAGAGCTTGGCCCAGATTCCCTCAGCCACATCCAGCTTCACAGCTCTCCTCTCACCTCTCTGTCCAGCTCATCTCCTACACTCCGGAGCAGGGCAACAATTTTCCTGATGGCTTCATCTGTAGAGAGAGACACCAGGTTATCTCCAGCCCTTTCTCCAAGCCTCACACATCCAGATGTGCTGTTTAGTCCCCAGGAAAATTTCCTTGAGCAATGATTATCCACCTCCATCCTTCCAAAACCCATTTCAACCTATTGCCAAGTGCCTTGTTACCCTTGTTACCCTCAGCCAGCAAAAATACTCTCCTGCCTCTGAATTTTGTCTTTTGTGTGGTCTAGTGGGAGGTGTCTCTGCCCATGGCAGGGCGGCTGGAATGTGATGTTCCTTAAAGTCCTTTCCAACCCAAAAACTATTCTGGGATTCTGTGAATTTCCTTCTCCCCCAATTAAACCCTGATGCTGAAAATCTCCCACAAAGTCTTCGTCCCGCTCTCGGGATCAGGGTTGAAGCAGGGTTGGATCCCATGCAGGCTCTGCAGGGGACAAGTCTCGTGCACGTTTGTTTTCAAGGCCAACACTCACCGACGCCGTCGGTGCCGGGGGGCTGTGGTGGCTCCCCACATCCTCCAGCTGTGCCCCCCCGGCTCTCGCCACCCTGCACGATCAGCCCAATCTCCTCGGACACTTGTGTGTAGTACCCATCGGGCCTCTCCGCCTCTGTTGGGACACAAACACAGATCCAGAAGTGAGGATTGGGTTTGTTGGCAATTGACCAGCAGGGCACAGCAGCCACAGCAGCAACCAATGCCAGTGCCCAGCCCGGATCAGCGCATTCCGAGGTGAAGGCTGCGCTCCCTGAACCGCGACAGAGCTGCTGCGACCTGCCCCGAATCTGCCAAAGCGCCTCAGAAATCTCCTCGGCAGCATTTTGGAACGGGAAGGGCTGGGGTGGGGACGGGTGTCCCACAGGCTCTGCCGCGCCAGCTGCCCCCACTCGTCCCCAAGGTAAATCTCAAGCAGCTTAATGTTGGCCCTAGAGTGGCTTAGGATCTGATCTCAGGTCTCAAATGCAGGTTTAAACTAAAACACCCTCGGTTGCCAGAGGAGGAAATCTTGTGCTTGGGTGATTACTGCCAACAGCTGACTTGAGGTGACTGTGCTCAAAGCACGGGCAGAACGATCCTTCCTGGAGCAGCAGGTTGGGACTGGAATCTCCAAACCTATCCCAGGCTGAAGAAAACCCTGGGAGGGGTTAGAAAGCAGCACTAAACACGACGACTTTCCCCAAAGAAGCCCAGTGGAGTCGTGCTGGCAGCAGGGGTGGTTCAGGGCTGGGGTGGGGGTGAGGGTGAGGTCCCACCTGGCTGGGCTGGGGTCAGGACGTGCCGCAGGGGAAGGCAGCTGGGGTGCTTGCTCCTCGCCCCAGATCCTGGCTCTCCCCGCTCCTCCTCCCCATGCTTCTTCAGGGAGAAAACCTTCTTGAGACTGGGTTTCTTCTTCAGGGCCCTGCCTGACGTTGGGGATGTGCTTGAGTCTACTCTGTGTTTTCTGGCTCCTTCTGGTTTGGAGCCCTGAGGAGCTTTGACATCTTTCTCCTTTGCTTTTTTCCCTGCATTTTCCTTCTGGTCCTCAGGGCTCTTCTTGAAGAAGAGATTTAAGAAAGTTTTCAGCCAGGCTGGTTTTGAACCCGAATGTTGTGTTTTGCCCTGGGAAGAGTTTTTTGTGCTTTTCCTCTCGGGCTTCAGCCCCTCTTTAGGCACCTCCTGGGGAGCTTTGCTGTCATCATCCAAAGAGACCTCTTCCAGGTCTGGTGCTTTGAGTCTCTCCTCCTGCTCCTTCCTGGGGCTGGGTTTGGCACATGAGTACGTGCAGAAATCACTTTCTGACCGCTGTAGCCCATCCAGTTTCCTTCCTTGCCCTCTGTCTTTCTCCTGAAGGGTTTTTTTGCCCACCAGTGAGTTTTCACGGCAGCTCAGCGAGCGCTTGACGTAAATCTCCAGCACCTTCTTGGCCTCTCGCCTGTCCAGTGAGAGGATCTTGCCCGACGGCTGCATCCCCACATCCCACCGAGGCATCTCCGCCGCCGGAGCCCGCGTGTTGCTGTGGAGAAAAACAACATTTTCAGTCTGGTTTTTGCCTTCCCCAGGCCACTGCGCAGTCGGGTCAGGCCTGATGGAAACCTCCCCCATTCTGGCACCCAGGGGTGCTGTGGGTATCTGGGGATGTTTATGCTCCTGGTTAATGATCAGTCACTTTTATGGTCGTTATCTGAGTGCTCCTGATGCAAACGGCCCACGTGGGGTTTTACAACCACAGACTCATCGATAAAGGAACCGAAACTGTGGAGAGGGGAGAGATGGGCTGGGCACGTCCCACAGGGGGAGCCTGGTCATCACCCAAGGGGTTTCATCCAGCAAGGACATCACCCAGACACCATCCCATTATCCCAGGGCAGCGTGTTCCCACCCTACGATGAAAAACAACACCCCAGGAGCACCCGATGAGCCACACAACCCAGAATTTAGAGTATTTCCCCTTAAAGCATTGGCTGCTAAAAATCATTCCAGCCCCTGGAGAGGCCAAGGGATGTGGGCTCTTGCAAACGGTCTTGGTCACCTTGTGAGGACGCAGCTCTTCTGTGAGCTCCTACCAGCGCAGGGCTGTGAACGGAGCTCGGAGTGCCAATCCCTGCCTTTCCCATCACCCTTTTTCTCTACATTTACAAGCAAAATTCAACCAAAGACGCTGCTATTGGAAAACCAGAGGGCCATGATGGTGCCTCGTGCTGGTTTTACCTCCAAAACCAATTTCACCCTTCAAAGAACCAGACCCAAACCAGACTTCTCCACCACTGAACAGCACACGGGGAACCGGCACCGAAATCTGGCACACTTGGCTGTACAAAGCACCCTGGAGCTGCGAATCAGCCTCTGCTCAGACCCAAAGATCATCATCACAACACACAGCACCCCCACCCACCCCACCTCGACCTGCTTTTGGGATCAGAAAGGCAAGTTCCCTTCATCCAAGCCAACACCAAAGCCCACCAAACACTCAATAATAAATCATTCCACTAAATTAAATCAAGGCAAAGCCACAACCCTCATCCTGCTTCGATTGATTCCAGTACATTGAGCACAACACTGGTTATTTGCTGGTTTGGTTTTTACCTTTCCATCAGTTTTTCTGCCCCTTTGGACATAGGTCAAGATGAGCTCCTGGGCCACGGGTGCTGAGGGATCTCAGGCTCTCCTGGGAGGTGCCTTTTTATACCTGAGGCTGAGTTAAGTCCTATTTTTAGCAGCCATTCAGGTAGGAGAGCAACCAACGCTTCCGCCTGGGATCCCCGCTATCACCGCCCTCGTGGCGTGAGTTTCACTGGAGGAGAAAACAATTTCCTTATGACAAGTAGCAGCAAAACAACATAAAATCACCTGTCACCTGGTGTAAGCACTGCCCTTTGAGACCGGCTATCTCAGGCAGCTGTTTGGCTTTGGGTTTGGTTTGGTTTGTTGTTTTTTACCGAGTGTGATGCCCTAAATGGGCTCTTCTGGGTAATTTTTCTGAGGGGAAGTCACAACTTCTTCAGACAAGTGGGGTTTCAATGCAGGAAGCAGTGTCCTGCTTGCATCCCAGGAGCTCCCAGGCAGCTCTTGTGGGACCACAGACACTCTGGGACACGGCCCTGTCAGGTTGTTGCATCACACTGGGCACGGCTGGGCTGAAACATCCTGGAAACCCACCCTGGGGTCCCTCAGACAGCCCGTGCTTCCACCCTAAAACATGAACCAGCTCCTGCCCCAAACCGTTCCCACTCCCGCGGCTCCCACTCAGCCTCACCCAGGGATGGAAAATCTTCCACCAGGCAGATCTGCCCATCCCGACACCTACAAACTGCACCCGGGCCGGGCAAATCCGACGCCAAAGCTCCGTTTGGCCCACGGGCACCGCAGTGCCCCTCCCGGGGCTGTGGCATCCTCCGGCAGGTGCTTCCCACTGTTCCCCATCGCTGCTTTGCCACCTGATGGCGAAATTCCGCGCTGCAGCTCGCAGGGATGGGGCCGGACGCGGAGCTGCAGACGCGCAGGCTTTGGAAAACCCCTTTTTGGAAAACCCCTCGGGGAGATTTCCACCCGAGCAGCGCTGCACAGGCTGTGTTCAGCTGGAATGGTGTGCAGCCAAGGTGTCTCCTGGATAAAAATGCTCTTTTCCTGGTACAGAGTTCAGCTTGCAATCAGAACACGCCAGGATTATTTTCTTTCTCTTTCTATAAACTCTCTGTGCTGTAATTTCCTATGACTGGGGGAGATTCAGACCACGTCCCTCCCTTTCTCTGGAGCCCACACGGCTGAATCAGGAATTACCTGGCTCCGTTTTTCAGCATCCCCATCTACTGATAAATAATTAAACCCTCAGTGAGGAGCTCCAGGCTCCTTCCCAGCTCCTGTCCACATCCTTCCACAAGCAAGTCTATTCCAGGGGGTGAGGAGGAGTTTCACAATCGATTTGGTTGGTTTTTCCCTCTGCAACATCCATAAAACAAAAAGCCACATCCACTCCGGCCATGGGGGGCAGTTTGGCCGTCTCCAGTTTGGAGCTCTTGCTACTGGAGATTACCCAAGGCTGAGTCCAAACACCATCCCTGCTCACAGAGGGCTCCTCATGATTCAGGTGGGAATCAGCACTGATTTATGGCCTCTTCCCAGAAGATGGGAGAGCCTAACTCCAGGAAAAATCTTCACCTGAAATGTGATTCAGGGCTGAGGTCTTTATCCGAGCTCAGATCCCTCCTAGGATTTGGGACATATTCAAACCTAATGGGAGAGAGGCACAAGAAAAAGATGGAAGAGACTGAGATAAACCAAAAGCCCATGACCAGAGTGGGGGCAAGAGATCTGGATCCAAACTTTTCATCCACTTTTCTTATCAGTGCTGGGAGAGAATGAGGAAGCTGGCAGGAAATGCAGTCAGGGGGAGGGAGCACACAGTGCTGGGGTTGGCATCTTCAGGCCAGTGATGTCAGGGGGAAAAGCAGAACTAAACCCATGGGAACACAGCAGGGGATAACCAGCTTCTGTGCCGGAAATTGCTTCAGAAGATGGAAAAAACCAAGGAGAGGCATTCCCCACATGGAGCTGCAAGGTGCAGAGGGCGACAGCAGGTCCAGAAGAAGGCAGGGGTCAAAGCACCCTAATTTCTCGGGAAAACACAGGCTGAGACTGGACATCAGGAAAACTCTGCAGGAGGCTGGGACAATCTCACACAGGTGTCTAGAGGGGTTGGGAATCACCACCCTTGGAGGTCTTCTAGGCTTCACCAGCCAAAGCCACAGCCAACCTGACCTGCTGTAGGAGGCCACTGTGTTTTATGTGGACCACAAAGGTCCCTTCGAGCCATCAACCAGCCACAAGCCATCAACAGCTACCTGGGCACAACAATACAGCAGTTGCAGACCTGATCCATGATGGGGGTGTTGAGGGGAACACCTGAACCATGGCAGGGGTGTTGAGGGCAGCCACTGCTCCCTGCACCAGCCAACACATGGCCTCAGAGGAAACCTCTCAGCCCAGCTGTGCAGGTCCTCTGATCCAAAAGGGGGGTGGGCATCAGCCCCCAAAGCAAATCCTCTTTTTCCTCCAGGCCTGGGCATGGTTTTAGCTGCTTCTCCCAGCAGATGAGCCATGTGCAATGCCCTGCCCCAAACACCAGCAGATGTGGGGCTGCTGAAGGGTGGCTGATGTTCTCCAGGGAATGAAGCACCTGGAAACCTTTGGGAAAGCCCACATGAGACACCTGTTTGCATTTCACAGCCCCTGAACTCCAGCCATGCCGAAAGTCACAGGCAGCCGTGTGCTGTCCCTCCCACACCCCCACACCAAGCTCCCTGGCACAAGCAGCAGTTACTCCGTTGTTTACTGACAGGGATGGGTCTGTGTTCCAGGAAAGCCACAGCTTTACAGCCCTCCTGCCTCTGTTTGTCACAGGGAAAGACACATATTTCTCCAGGAGGTGCATGAAAGCTTCCTAGGAGAGTGGACAAAGCTCCTTATTCCAGCCCATCCTTGCAAAGGTGCCCTTGGACTGTCTCCCTCCAAGACCTCTCTGGAGCTTCTCAGGGCAGCACAAGGGGGGTTGAGGGCTTTTGGCAGCTTCCCAGCCAGGAAAGGAAATCCCCAGCCAAGCCCAGAGTGATCTTTAGTCATCACGGGAAAAACAGGTAAAGAGAGGTCGCCTCGCACACTCCCTGTGAGCACGGCACAAGGACCAGGGCCACCAACTGTCACCTGCTCCAACAGAGCAAACACACAGGTGGAAGAAGCGATGGGATCCTCAGGAGCTATCAGGGCTGTTTCTGTGGCAAGAAAGTGGAGTGGAAAGAGGAGATCAGGAAAAAGGCACCCCATGGGTGCCTATCCCAGGAGTGGCATGGGGCCAGGATTTTACAGTTCCCAAGGGGAGCTGCAGTCCCACCAAAGCTGAAGGATTTCACCCCCAGAAAGATTTGGTTTGGCTTTTCCCTGGGACAAAAAGTACCCTTTGTGGAGGGAAGGATGAGGTTTGGGTGCTTCACTGCACCTTCCTGCTGTGGTGCATCCCCAGGCTGCACTAGGTGGGTGCTGGGGAACCTTTACCCTGCTCTCCTAGCAGGGATTGTTGGCCTCCCTTCCTAGCCAGGATCTCCCTCAGGCTGTGACCTTACACTCATTTGCCCCACCGGATCTTCTCATTTCCTTCTCCTCCACCACTCGAATTTTCAAGTACCTCTGTTTTGCCAGTGAGCTGGTGATTTTTTCTGGAAGTGAATCTCCTCAGCCATTTTCCAGAGATGTTGTACTGCTGCAGCTTTGCCCACCAGCCACCACCCATCCCACCACTGTCTCTTACTGGCTACTGCCCACTAGCATCTCCAGGCTGCAGCTGTGAAGCAGTTTTGCAGGAGCAAGGCCAGTTACAGCCAAAGGGACTGTAGTTTCAGGTTGGCAGTAACCAATTTTGGTGGGAACCTCATGGTGCAACCATGTGTTTGTGCTGTGCTCACCCATCAGCTGCTGAGCAGCTCAGACTGGTGACCTCTGGCTTAGGAGCTGCCAAAAGATGCTGGGGACAAGATCTGGGTGCCCACAGGAGCTGGTTTTAAATGAGGAAAGCTTGGATTTCCCAGTTTCAGACCTTCAAACAGCAAGAAGTAAGATTTTCAACCTTCCAGTCACAGCATTTTATTTCCTCTGTGGAAAGCAAAGTGAAAATAGTAGTGGGTATTTTCTGTTTTCACACACACACACACACACACACACACAGACACTCTGCTCACTTCAGGTATTCCTGCTTCAAACTCAAAGCAAATAACCCCATATCTGACCGTGAGTGGGGTCATATTCATTACTGGCTTTGTTTCTTTTCACATTATTTAATCAGCTAATTACAAAAATCGTTACCTGGAGGGAAAGGAGTTAAAGTGAATACCAGCTTAGGGCAACCATGGAGCCTGGAGCTTCAGCCAGGCCTGATCCAGGCAGGTGTTTCAGCAACTCCTAACCTTAATCCCAAGAGCAACCTCCCAGGAGCAACCTCCCAGGAGGCAGTGAGGTTCCAACGTGCACCATATCTGCAGCAGCAGTCCGTGTTCAAGTCGGGGCAATGGCTCAGGTTCAGAGCAGCACATTCACACCTGGGGACAGCGCTCGCTGCCAAAGCAGCGCAGCCGATGCTCGGCCCGGAGCACGAGCTCTGCTCTGCTCAGCACATCTCACTGTAAGAACAGAGGGATCTTTTCCACAAGTTTAAACCTTAAAGGCAAGCATCAACATTTCAGAGCAAAAATAGCACATTCCCTCCCCAAGGGCAGGAGAGAAACCAGCAGAAGACCAGCCCACGCGTTCACCTGCACTTTTGGGGCTGGGGCACAGCTTCTGGGTGTGTTTTGCTAAGGAAGCCCCAGAGATGTCCCAGCTATGGCTCACGGCAGGGTGTGAAATCCAGGCCAGCCCTGTGGCCTTCAGTCCAGGAGAGGGAAGAGACACCAGCACTTCCCAGCAAAGCACAAGTCTCTCTGTGATGCACTGAAGTGAAACCTCCTAAGTTTTATTATGGTGAAACCTCCAGTGGGTCTTCCTTCGAATCTTCATGGTCCTCATTCTCCAGCTGCTCCAGTTTGCTGGATTTCTCATGGACAACCTCCCCAGGAGTCTTCAAAAACCTGAAATACGTTTTTGTGATGACTTTAAGGGCACGTCCAAACCCAGCCCCAAACCGGGCTGTAAATGCCCTCAACGAGGCCGGGTTGGACAGGGCTTGGAGCAACATGGGAGAGTGGAAGGTGTCCCTGCCCGTGGCAGGGGGTGGAATGGGATGAGTTTAAGGTGCCTCCAACCCAAACCATTCCAGGATTCTGTGATCAGCTGAGCTCTGGAGCTCAGAGGGGATTTGCCACCCTCAGGCTTTGCTGAGGATCCCAGGAAGCGCTGAGGTCCCAGCTGGCACAGGACAGAGCCTGGACACAAACTCACTGGGGTATGTGCAGGGGAGGATGTTGCTGGATGAAGCAGCTGCCAACATCTGGAGCTCATCATCTTCCCATGCCCCATCCATGCTGTCCCAGGCAGCTCCTTTCTCTGTTCTTCTTCACCTCACCTGAACAACAGCTTCTGCCCTGGCTCCTTTTTGATGATGTTGAGTTTGTAGTAGTGTCTGAGCGCTCGTGACATCTTCTCATAGGTCATGTTCATCCGGTTCTGGAAGGACAAAAGAATTGTGGGGTGTTGAGCAAAAGCAAGCAACAACACTTGGTTTGGGTCCGTGTGCAGCAGGACCACACATGGGACATTTGAGGTGGCTTGGGGCATTGTGGGTCTGTAGTATGGGTCTCTAACTCAGACTGGCTTCATGGTTTGCTTTCCAGAGGATGAGAAAGTCCCTCTTTAACCACCAGGCTGGCATCTCTCACTAACCCTCCACCCACTGTGTCCCCCTCCCCAGTCCCTGAGCCATCAGCTCTGGGGAACAGGTCATGGAAGGGACATGCAGAAGCCCAGGGATGACAAATTTCGTTCTCAGGGATGACAAATTCGCTCTCAAATGCACTCACCTTGTGGTTGCCCCAGAGCTGGGCAAGCCCGTTTGGGTTGACGACCCGGAAGACCTTGGCGTCCTTGTCCTCCCACCTGATGTAGGGCTCGTAGCGGCGGTCGGACAGGAGCTGGTACACGTATTCCCACAGCAGCCTGCAGTCTGGGCAGGGGGGGATTAATGGCCACAGAGCTCCCACTGTGCTCCAGCGAGGGGGGCTCAGCAGCAGGATTGCACATTTAGCAGTGACAATAAATATGAGAAGAACCCAGAGCTCACGCACAGCACTTTCAGTGCGAGATCTCGGAACAATTACAATTTTTCAGGTGGGGAAACTGAGGTGGAAAAGCGTGGAATGAAGGTAAGGGAGACAGATGGGCAGACAGGACAAAGCACCATCTCATTTCCCCAGGGAACAAGGCTATAAATTCATAATTACCTGCAATTTTCCCATCCACTGGGGCCGACAGAGTTGCAGGAAAAGAGCAGATGGCACCTGGCCTGCAGCTACTCTCTGAGCTGTGGTGGGAGAGGTTCAGCGGCTGCGTGTGGCTGTGGAACGGGGGCTGCTCTGCACAGCCCAGCCATGAGGAAACAACTGGGGCAGCCTCAGCACTACGGTCTGTACCTGCAAAAAAACCCCTAATAAACACCCTGTGGCACATTAGGGCAGGTCCCAGACCTTGCAAAGCCCTGAAACAGGAGGGGAGGGACAGCCCAGGGTGGTTCTCAGCCTGGTACCAGCCCAGGCAGAGGAGGAAGCTGCTGAGGAAAGCCTGGGATTTTCCTAAGGCAGGAGCAGCAGAAAGTCCAGGAGGGTTAGAGGAGATGCCAGGTAGGGTAAGGGTCAGATGCAGAAGAAAAACCGGAACAGGAAAATGCCCCAGAGCAGAGGCACCCCCTGGTAAACTGTTGTGGGGAGTTAATGTACTAATTACCTTACACATGAACCAGCAGAAGAGCCCAGGAAAGTGCTGCCAGATCCACTTCCACACACATCCAGCCCCTGACACCAATCCAGCCCCACCCTAACTCCTACCTGGGCCTCCCAAGGGCACCAAGAAGCCTCACTGGCCCCCACCAGCCTCACTTGGGGCCTCTCCCCACCCCACCCACTGATGTATCTGGGGACATGGAAGAGTGTCAGGGGACATGGATGAGGAGGCCGTGGGGCTGGGGGTGTGTCTGGGAGTCACAGGGGACTCTCTTGTTGTGGATGTGCTTTGGAGGGGTCTGGGGAGCTTTGGGGACAGCACATTGTGTGCACCGACGGGAGGCATCTGTGGCAGGGGGGGTGCTGCCACCTTTTTAGTGTTTCCTTAGAAAGGGGGTCTTTGGGGTGTCTCCTACACTCTGTGTTTGGCAGGGGGCTGAGGCTGTTATCCCTAGGTTAGCACTGCATCCTTGTGTCCCTGACATGTTCACCTTTTCTTGGGCTGTGTGTGAGTCCAGGACTGCCCAGTGTCCTGTGGAGAGGCTGCTGCTGTGCCCAGCACCCCCAGAATGGAACCAGCCTCCCCTCGGGGTGCTGGTTGGTCACACACTGCCCTCCTACGCGTGTTCTGGCACTGTAGGCTGGGGCAGTGTTGTTCTTAAGCATGTTTTAGGCTTGAGTTAACCTTCCTTTTCCTCCATCCTTGCTGGCCCCACAGTGCTTTGAAAGGAGCAGGAGTTTCTAAGGCGTTTTCCCCTAAATGGGTGAGTAGGTGAGAAGACCTAAGTGGGTGAGACCTCAGCCCACCTCTGCTCATAGGCACATTTTTGTGTCAGCTGTGATCCTGCCTGTCTCTGTACTGCCATCTCAGTGACCTGAGGCCCTTCAGGGAAGGGATGATAATAACGCAAACAGTCTTGGGTATGAGGTTTAATAAGACCAAGGTGCAGGTGCTGCATCGAGGTCAGGTCAGCCCCTGGTATCAGTCCAGACTGGGGATGAAGAGATAGAGAACAGCCCTGGGAGAAGAACTTGGGGATGAGTTCCTGGACATGCCCTGGTCACATGCGCTGGACCCTGAGCCCTGGGCTGAGCCCCCAGTGTGGGCAGCTGGGGAGGGGGGGATACTCCACCTGCAGAGCTGCCTCCAGCCCTGAGGTCCAGCACAGGAAGGGCATGAAGGTGTCGGAGGAGACCACCAAGATGATCAGAGGGATGGAGCAGCTCTGCTGTGAGGAAAGGCTGAGATTTGGTATTGTTCAGGCTGGAAAAGAGAAGCTTTGGGGTGACCTTATTGTGGCCTTCCAGCAGCTGAATGGAGCCTCCAGAAAGACGGAGAGAAACTGTTCACAGGGTCCTGGAGTGACAGGACAAGGGGGAAGGGCTTCACACTGACAGTAGATTTAGATTGGCTGTTAAGTAAAAATTCTTCCCTGTGAAGGTGGTGGCACAGGTTGCCCAGAGAAGCTGTGGCTGCCCCATCCCTGGAAGTTCTTAAAGACCAGGCTGGATGTGGCTTGGAACTCCAGAAGCTCTGTGTAAGCTCAGCCCCAGCTCCTCAGCCCTTTCCCAGCTATGTTGCAGGACTACTCTCCAGCAGGGCTGTGCCTCTGCCTGGCTGTTGACCCTCCCTGATCCAAATCTCAGCGTGCAGGCAGACTTCTTAGGGAAGACATAGCCTTGCCAGTTTGCCATGGACCCCCTGGTGCTGCCTAGCACTGGTTCTGACCTGCTGCATCCCTACAAACTTCCCAGATGATCTGGAGTTGCTGGACCTGGTTGCCTCTCTCCAGTGGTGTGGGATGGTTTCAGCAGGCTGAGCTCCAATCCCAGGTGTGAGCAACCCACTGGGGCTGCAGGCAGGTTCTGCCTGATGGACACGGCCGTTTTCCCGGGATATTTTTCTCCCATCGTACCTTCCTCCGTGCTCCCAGCTTTCCTGAAGGGTGAGTTCAGCAAGGGGCTGCACACCAGAGCTCTTCTCTGAGTCTTAATGAACTGGAGTATTTCATAAAGCACATCCCCTGCAGGGAGGGAAACTCTGCTCAGATGACTTTGGACAATAGTCCCTCTCAGGTAATGTCGCTGAGATTCTGAACTACAGAGTATGGGGTTATTCCCCATCCCAAAGTATTTGTCTTGGGGTGGCTTTATGATGTGTATCCCCAGATGGACCAGAATAAGGAAGAGTTGTCCTCATCTCCAGCACAAAGCCTGGTCTGCTGGGACCCATCGAGCCTCTCTCAGCAGAGCACAGCTCGTGCTGGGATGATGCTCACAAACCCCCTTGCACTGGATCTAACCTGAGCTCGGAGCTCGGTGTCTGAAGTCATCCTTGGTGAGGATGCACAAGGCTTTGCCGTTCATTTCGAACTTGCTCTCGTCAGTGGGCCGCAGGGAATATTCCTTCTCAGCCCATCGCAGCCAGTGGATCACGTCCTCCTTGCTCCACAGTGAGGGCTGGATTCCTGAAACCAGGAGCAGCCTCTGAAACAACTCTGTCCTCAAAACTGCTGAGTGGCAGGGTGGGGCTTCATCTCCCTCACCAAACTTTCCCTCTATATTGAGCACTCACAGGTCAAAAACACCACAAATAGAAAATGAACCCTGATGATGTTTTGTCCCCCTCGTCAGCAGGGAATGGTCCCTGGGTGGGACATCAAGGCTGCACCCCCCATGTCCCACCCATGGGAACTCCTTTTTGAGCACCACTGACTTGCTTAACCTCTACTCACTCAGCCTCCCTGGAAGCTTGAAGATCTCCCCAGTGCTGATGGGTGAGGGTCTGGCCTGGGATGGGGGTGGTAAGGACACTGCCACCACGGGGCTGGAAGAGCTGATGGCCACTTTGCCCTGGGGAAGAGATCAGATACATCAGTGGGGAGAAACACCCAGCTCTGGTCCTGCCTTTGCTTTGGAGATGCCTCCACTGGCTCCGGTATTTCCTAACTGGCTTCTCATAGCAGTGTGATGTGATGTGCTGTCTGCAGCTCTTCCATACATCTTCCTCACACTTTTCCTTATCCCAGCCCCAGAATGAGTCTCTGGTTGCCCAAGTCAGCATTAGTAGCAAGAGATCCCTCTCTTTCTACAGCTCCTTAGCAGAGGAACCTGCCCTCATTCAGGTTCTGGATGGGGGTCACCCATCCCCACTCCCCATGGCTGCAGAAGAAGATGGAGCCAAGACTGGCAGAGCCTGCAGTGCCTGTGCTGGCTCCCTGTTCCTGCAGCAACCTATTGGATGCTCAAGGTTTTAGGAGAGTACTTCAGTTCTTTAGAGCTGTGAAAATAAAGCTGGCAATAGTGCTTTGACTTTGTCTTAAAAACACCATATGAAGAGAGGTCTCTCACTCTAGCCCCAGTGATCATCTGGGCATAAGTGGAAATGGCCATCCCATGGTTTAAGGAGATGCAAGCTCCTCTTGCTCACCGGCCATGGAGTTCCTGCCTCTCAAGAATTACTTCCCCCTCCCTCCCAGCCAGGGCATGTGAGCCACAAGGGAGCTCAGATCCTGCTTCCAGCTCCATCGAGATCTTGAAATATTACTGGCAGCCAAGCAGATAACGTTTCCCCTTAAAAATACATTAATGTGAATCCCAGCAATTTCTCAGCTTCACTCACTGGAAAATTAACAATTTTGCTGTCAAATGGTATTTTCTGAAGCAGTTACCAACTCTGAGCACTTCAGGCTCAAGCAGGCTTTTGGAAGTGATTTAGAGCAGCCACCCCTCGACTGTGTGTGCGGGCAGAGGAGCTGAGCCCTCTGAAAATCAGGGGTGAGGAGATGGGAGTTGGACACATCTTAAATGCAAAGCTGAAGCTCCCAAAATCAGGAGACCAGGAGACAGGAGCAATACACTGCATCACTCCAGGGAAAAATGCTTCCCTGGGAGTTACAGCAGGAGGAAGGCAGCAGGCTGCTGAGGGGGGTTCTTCAGCAGAAGCACAAGTTGGTGGTCACTGGCTGTCACTGGGTTGGATTTAGCAAAGCAAGCATGACACTACATGAAGAGAACAGTGAGACTCCAGAATAAACTCTGAGCAGTCTTGGCAGCAACGCAAACTGTCTTTCAGATTCATTCTAAGCAATAAGCTATGGGGAAAATAAAAGTGAAAGAAATTAGCAGTGTATTTTGTCTAGAACTATCTAAAAGTTATTTTAATTTTCTCCCATCAGTGTGACTGTCTTACAAACGAGATTTACAGTAAAACCAGAACAAATATGGTATTTTTCTTGCTCCTAAAGGTTTCTAGGCCGTGAGATACATTCTGAATTTTTATTATGTTATACTGATTTTATGTTCTCGCTTTTATCCCTGCTTAGCTGCTTTCAGACATTTCTGAGACGGCTTTCCTTTGCTTCAGGAGGAAATACTGTCCTTGGGGGTGTTCGAGTGGGAACGTGAGAAAAAGAGGGGTGAAAAGGAAAAGGAACCCCAGATGTATGAGAGCAGCTTTTTGCTCAGAACCAAATGGGGGGAAGAGAGGCAGCCGGCTGTTCTGGGCTTTGTGAAGCCGTTTGGAGGCGGGATAGGGGGTCACCCCCCCGGGCATGAACTTCCAGCCCTAACTGAGGGGAGAAATCCCGGGGGGGAACGGGGAGGAGGGAGGACAAGGGCCCGGCCCGGGG
>NW_008239055.1:136239-136904 GCF_000691975.1 Corvus brachyrhynchos | reverse complement strand
GCGGGCGCACACCTGGAGGGTGCCCACCTGCCCCCGCGCACACCCTGTGAT
This sequence comes from Corvus brachyrhynchos, assembly GCF_000691975.1. Taxonomy (NCBI): domain Eukaryota; kingdom Metazoa; phylum Chordata; class Aves; order Passeriformes; family Corvidae; genus Corvus; species Corvus brachyrhynchos. The sequence goes on along the minus strand of NW_008239055.1, from coordinate 136,853 downwards.
GCGTAGACACACACGGTGCGGGGGTCTGCCGGTGACTGGGAGGGACCGGGAGGCACAGGGATAGACTGGGAGGGGATTGGAGGGGCTTTGAAGGGACTGGGACGGACCAAAAGGACACTTTTCGGAACAAATGGGACACTGGGATGGACTGGGAGTGACTGGAATACACTTGGAGGGCACTGGGATAGACTGGGAGGAGCTGGGAGTGACTGGGATAGACTTGGAGGGGATTGAATGGGATTTGGGAGGGATTGGACAGGACTGGGAAGGACTGTGAGGCACTTTTACCGACAAAAAAGGGCACTGGAAGTGGACTGCTAAGGTACTGGAATAGACTGGGAGGCGCTAGGACAGGATTGGATGGGACCGGGAGGGACAAAAAGAGTACTTTTAGGAACAAAAGGGGCACTGGAAGGGCACTGGGAACCACTGGGGGACACTGGGATAGACTGCGATATACGGAGATGGACTAGAAGGAGACAGGGATAGACTTGGGATGGGACTGGGAGGCACTTTTACGGACGGAAGGGGCTGTGGGCACGGACTGGGCGGGCACCAAGCTGGACTGGGCGGGCACCAGGCTGAACTGGGCGGGCACCAAGCTGGACTGGGCG